>NC_133327.1:22217511-22542511 GCF_042186555.1 Aquarana catesbeiana
CTCACCATCCTCGTGGCCTCCTCAAATGGTGACAGGACAGTGCATGCATCCCTGATCATGGCCCACTAGCATGGGAAAAAAAAAAAAAAAAAAAAAACAAGCTTCCCTGACCCTGTCCTGGTGCCATAGACGCACAGGTACTCATTGATGGCCCTCTGCTGCGGTGTGCAGCCGCTGCAGCATGGCCAACGTTGAGTTCCACCTGGTGGGCATGCCACAGATTAGGCGGTTCTTGGGGCAGGTTAAATTCCTTTTGGAGGTCAGCCAGCCGAGAACTGGCATTATATGACCTACGGAAATGCACACAGACTTTCCCTGCCTGCCTCAGGACATCCTGTAAGCCCGGGTACCTGCCCAAGAACCGCTGCACCACCAAGTTAAGGACGTGAGCCAAACAGGGCACATGGGTCAGTTGTCCCTGTCGGAGGGTGGAGAGGAGGTTGGTGCCATTGTCGCAAACCACCATAACCTGCCTTAAGCTGGTGTGGCGTCAACCACCCCTGAACCTGCCCCTGCAGAGCTGACAGAATCTCTGCCCCAGTGTGGCTCCTGTCCCCCAAGCACACCAGCTCAAGCACCGAATGGCATCTTTTGCCTGTGTGGCTTGCGTAGCCCCTTGAACCCCTACGGAGCACCGCTGGTTCTGAAGTCAAATCAGCACAGAAGAGGCCATGGAGGAAGAAGAAGAGGAGGGGGGGGTTGGAGGAGAGAGGTGTGGCAGAATCACCACTAGTTGTATTTTGGAGGCGAGGTGGCAGAACAACCTCCAACATTACTGCACCTTGTGGCTGCATCCTTCCCAGCTGCCAGAAGAGTCACCCAGTGCACGGTGAAAGATAGGTAATGTCCCTGTCCATGCCTGCTGGACCATGAGTCAGTGGTAATATGCACCTTACCGCTGACCGCCCTGTCCAGTGAGGCCAAGACATTGCCTTCCACATGCCAGTAGAGGAGCCGGAATCGTCTTCCATGAAAAGAAATAGGATTTTATAACAGCTTACCTGTAAAATCCTTTTCTTGGAGTACATCACGGGACACAGAGGCTCATAGTAATTACTAAGTGGGTTGTACCTTGACAGAACAATCCTGTAATCTAAACGGCCCAGGCCATTAAGCCAGACGTGCCATCGGAAGCTCTAGAATGTTGACAGTCAAGGATCTCTGAGCTTGACCACTTCCCCTGGGCAGTGGTCTCCATCCCTAGAGACCAGCCTTCGTAGCCACCACCTCCTAGGTAATCAGCATGAAGGATCTTCCCTTCTGCCATCTTGCTGAGGTTCTGGCATATTCCCGGGACCAGACCCTTTGGATAATGCCTAGAGTTAGGATCTACTTGTTCCAGGCAGACAGAATAAACGTTTATAGAAGCCTTGAAAGAAACTGAGCATAGGGATACCGCTTTGAATGAAGCCATCTTCCCTAGCACATTAGCAAAAGTAAATGTAAGGAACTCTAAATTGCCTTGACCCCTTTTTGTTGGGCTGAGTCCCAAACACTCCAAGCTCCTTGCTGACCATAAGAAAGTACCTTTAGACTGGGGATCCCAACCCAGGAGTTCCAGATACTTAACCACCTAGGTCCAGCCAGGGCCGTCTTTAATATTGATTGGACCCTGGGCAAAAAACTTTTCTTGGGGGCCCCCTATGCAATTTTGCTCTCCACCTGCTCTGAGACATAGATTAAATAGCAGCTAGACTCAAAATCAGTTTACTGAATCAGAACAGGCAGCTATTGCGATTGGTTGCCAGAGGTTAGCAGTGTATCATTAGCACTCACTGACTGGTTGCTAGAGGTTACAGCACACATTACGGCTCACTGATTAGTTGCTAGAGGTTACAGCACATGATTTCTGCTTGTTTGATTGGTTGGTCTAGAGATTTACTGTGGATATGACCTCAGGGGGGAATTATATACATATCAATGCCGCTGGCCGCTCCTATTTAAATATGAATGCCGGTAATTTTCATGTAAACCAGGGTCTGCAGGTGAGTCATCTTTACACAACAATAGGGCAGAGCTGGGCAACATTAGTAGCAGCACTTCACATTGAGATATTGGGACACAGCACAGGACTAGGACTAAAACCTCAAGGGACGAGGGAAATTAAACCAGCATAGTTGGCAAGTATGAGACAGCTGCTTTGGGCCCCACAACAATGACAGGGCCCAGGGCAGCTGCCCCTTTTGCCCTGCCTTAAAAACAGCCCTGGGTCCAGCCATGCTACTGACTGATCTTATCAGCAGCAGATTGCCTTGGTATGCCATTACTTCTATACCCTGGGCCTTTACCCTGAGCACGGTGGCTAACCCAAAGGGCCAGACCACCAACCGGAAGAGGTGCTGTTCCCCTACGAAGCGCAGACAACCTCTGTAGCCCATGCAAATAAACACATATGTAAATGGCCCATATGTGTATGAGGCAAGTATTAACACCATATGCCTCTATGGAAGCGTGCGTTCATGGAAGCATAAAATTCATACAAATATGTTTTAGGCAAGAACCAGAAAAGTGTGGGCTGTATACACGCATACATATAACAAGTGTGCTATGGAACAGGCATCTTGCAAGCAAGCATGCGCTTTATGTACGTGTTATGCAACATTACACAACATGTATCCATGCAGACACTTATTCCTATGTGAACATAAGGAATCCTGTATATTTAAACAAAACTTAAATTAACACGCCTTGTTATGCAACCATGCCAATCTAGGCGATCATGCAACTTTAAGCGATCATGCATCCTTATGTGATTCTGCATTTTTATATGATCAAACACTTTACGCATTATAAGCACTACTGTGCGAACAAGTACCCTTGTGACCAAGGACTCTTGTGCGATCAAGCATTTTTATGCAATTTTAGGCATTTCTGTGCAAACAAGCACTTTACTGTGACCCAGTGTCCTCATGCAACTATGTAAAACACGTGTAAATCCATGCCAACAGAAAACATGCATCTTTATGCGATCAACAATAACATGTTAAACATGATAAAACGATAATTCTCCCACTCTACAAGGCTCTGGTCTGGCCGCACCTGGAGTATGCTGTCCAGTTCTGGGCACCAGTCCTCAGGAAGGATGTACTGGAAATGGAGCGAGTACAAAGAAGGGCAACAAAGCTAATAAAGGGTCTGGAGGATCTTAGTTATGAGGAAAGGTTGCGAGCACTGAACTTATTCTCTCTGGAGAAGAGACGCTTGAGAGGGGATATGATTTTAATTTACAAATACCGTACTGGTGACCCCACAATAGGGATAAAACTTTTTCGCAGAAGAGAGTTTAACAAGACTCGTGGCCACTCATTAAAATTAGAAGAAAACAGGTTTAACCTTAAACTACGTAGAGGGTTCTTTACTGTAAGAGCGGCAAGGATGTGGAATTTCCTTCCACAGGCGGTGGTCTCAGCGGGGAGCATTGATAGCTTCAAGAAACTATTAGATAAGCACCTGAATGACTGCAACATACAGGGATATATAATCACACACATAGGTTGGACTTGATGGACTTGTGTCTTTTTTCAACCTCACCTACTATGTAACTATGTATGTTCTGTTACTTGTTTTACCTACATGATGTACATTAGAAACTCATGTATTCTATGCAAACATGTGGACTAGTAAAGAGGAAGGCAATGTGTGTTTCCGCAATCATGCGATTTAACTGTTTGTGCGTTAGTAGCAATGCGCACCAGTAACTGTGCATCCCAGCAGTTGTGCATTTGGCTAGTTTGTAAGCAAGCACCTGCATGAGGATCCTGTGGAGGTTTTCTAGCCTGATGGTCAAGCATCTTTATGCGATCAAGCCTTTCTGCGTGACCATGCGACTAGGAGAAAAGAAAACAACGATGCATATCTATACAAACGTGCATCTGTATGTGACCATGTATCTTAAAGCGATCTTGTCACCTTATGCGATCACAAAAAATTAAGCATGTTTTGAGTGTTATATATATATATATATTTTTTTTTTTTTTTTTTTTCTTAACACAAACATGTCCAAACATGCATTTTGTACACACATGACCATGTATCTTTATGCAACCTGTTTGTTTAAGCACCACCTGTGTGTTTCAGCAGCAACTGTGCGATATAGTACTGTGCGATCCAGCAACTGTGTATTTCAGCATCTGTGCTTTTTAAGCAACTGTGCGACTGCAGCGGCTGTGCAATTTAACATCTGTGTATGTTAGCAACTTGTGCGATTTCAGCAACTGTACATATAAGCATCTGTGCGTACTAGCAACTGTGTGATTTTAGCAACTGTACATAGCATCTTTGCATACTAGCAACAGTGTGATTTTAGCAACTGTACATATCAGCATCTGTGCGTACTAGCAACTGTGCGATTTTAGCAACTGTGCATATCAGCATCTGTGTGATTTTAGCAACTAAGCATATCAGCATCGGTGTGTATTTAGCAACTGTGCGATTTTTAGCAAGCAAGCATCTGCTCAACTGCAGTTGGTCCTATACTTATACCTGTAGGATACCAAGCACATATGCACTATGCTCAAACCTTTCAAACATGTAATATAACAACATGCATTTCAAAACTGCAAGCACGTGAATTATGCTGTTCATGCCCACAAGGAGAAAATGACACCTTTTAAAGTGAACTGCTAATCATCCAGGGGTGTATCTACTACTTACAGCATGTACATTCCCCATGGATAGGCAGAAAATATGCAGCATGTAATCTTGACTTGTCTGTACCTGTTCCCAAGCTGGCACTCACACACTCACGGCCCACTGTTCTGACTCCAAGGCCGTCCGACCTGTCAGCACATGGTAATGGCTGCCCTTCTTCTTCCTGCCTAAAAAAAACAATAGGCTAGAAGCAAATCTGCACCCTCTAGTGGCTGGGGAAAAAACAGCAGCCTGCCTGCGCCAGAGTACAAGCATGATAGAACAGCACACTGCTCCCAGTGACCACCGGGAAACAGACAGTCAGATCGCTCTCTTAATAGGGACACCGGAAACAAATGCAGACTCACCATTCCTCCCTCTCCACTCTTCCTTCCACTCTTCCTTGCACCTTATCTTCCACCCCAGCTGAGGCTTCCGATGTCCAACCTGGGACTTCTAGCCAGGAAGAAGTGGAGGAGCCCAGCTGGAGCCAGGTATAGCATTGTTCTACAGATTTCTGGTCAATAAATAAATTATGTTTGCTAGATGTTATTATTGATCACTAATTGCTGATTTAATAAAGTGTTTTACATATCAATAGACAGTAGTGGGCAAAAATAATTGGGACAAGAATGAAAAATGCTGGGCTCAGAATGATCATCAGTTATATTTCTGAACATTCAATTTGCAACAGTCATGAGGTGAAAATTGTGTGTGATTGATGAAGAAAAAACTAAAACTATGTCCCTTTTTCATACACAGGAAGACCTCAGCCAGGACGAGGCTCTGGAATGTGGCACACAGGAGGAGGCGGGGGTTAGTGGCAGCCAGGAGGAGTCGGGGCTAAGTGGCAGCCAGGAGAAGGCGGGGCCCAGTAGGAGCCCGACAGAATTGCAGGTCCCTTCCCTCCGCCTTCCAACCAAAAGACCCAGGAAGGGGAGTAACGTGCAGGATTCAGCACTCAGGCTGATACAGGAGGCTTCTGCATCCCTCAGAGCCACCCCCACTCCTGAAGAGGCCTTTGCCTCCATGGCTGCCACAAAACTGCAGGGCATGCAGGGGGGTCAACGCCTCATGTGTGAAGACCTTCTTTACAAAACACTAACTAAGGGGGTGAGGGGCGAAATCACACCCAATACCCAGCTGTGTGAGTTGGACCATCCTCTTCCTCCTCCTCCTGCCACAACTCCACCACCAGAGCCACAGCGTGGAAGGAAGCGTGGAAGGAAGACCAGAGAGTGATGACCTGGGTTCAGTCTGGTCTGACAAAAGATGCAGGCTCTTGTATGACCACAGCCTGGGGACATACATGTCATCTGCTGTTGTTCAGGATCTCTTGGACTTCTGGACCAGATGGCACTCCCTTATATATGGACTCCTCAGGCCACCAATTTTGCAGTAAAAGAATTGATGTGTGCCCTGGGGGCCAAAGGCTTCGCCAATTTATGCTGTTTATCCAGCGTTGCCTCCCTCTTTGTTTGGTTCTGATCCTTTAATAAAGGATTTTTTGTTTTATTATACTCGCCTATGTGTGTTTTCCTTCAAAAAGGTCAGTTTGTTTGTGAGGAGGCAGGTACATTTCAAATATACAATGTGAAATTAACAAGAGACACCAACACCAAGCAATCTCCTTGAGATTAAATAATACAAGATAATAATGGTGTTGTGGTAACTTGACACACAAAACACACACAAAAATATCCAGGATGTAAAATCAAAAAATAAAAAAAATTAAAAACACGATCAGGCTTGAAAACAATACAAACCAAAAAAAAAAAATATATATCTTTTTTGTCAGATGTGACAAATCAAAATATATTGATGAAATCACAATAAATAATAAAGAAAGAAGTTTGTGAGAACTCTGTGTGAATATCAGCAGCAAAACTACTTCATTCTTCTAGCATTATAAAGAAGAGAGTGCGCTGCATTAAACAATTTTAAACATTGCAGCCTGACGAAAGTGCTCTATCCATTCCGAATGCTAATTTTACCAGACCGAGCTGTTCCGTCTCGGAATTTCTTCTGAGCATGCGTGGCACTTTGTGCGTCGGAATTGTCCACACACGGTCGGAATTGACACGATCGGATTTTGTTGTATATATATACACAACACCTAGGATGTATATATATACACAATACACTGTAAGTGCAGCTAACTGACTCGCCTGCCTACTCTAACTTAAATCAAATGACTCTGTCTCTCTGTTTATTTATCTCTCTCTCAACGCCGGAACACACTACACAGGCCTGCCGTGCAGGCGGCCTTATATAGTGTGGGACGTGTACTAAACCACCCTGCCTTTGGCCAATTACAGCTCTCTGTACAGACGACGCTGTGATTGGCCAAGTGCATGTCATAGTGCATGCTTGGCCAATCATCAGCCAGCAATGCACTGCGATGGCGCAGTGAATTATGGGCTGTGACGCGCCACTCGAATTTAGCGCGAACGGACCATATCATTCAGAATTCGGTGAATGACCAAACAGGCAATGTTCGAGTCGCTCATCCCTAGTCACCAGCAGGAGGAAGGAGGTTCTGATTCATCTATATAGATTTTATCTATATCTATATACCCTTTTGTCAGGGTAAGGCACCATCTCCGTGTTAAGAGAATGCTTGGATCAGTTCAGGTGTGGATTTGGGGTAACCTCATACAATTTTTTGTATCTTTTGCTTGGGGTTCTTTATTAAAATCCCTTCAGGTCTAGTAAGAATTTTTATGGGCGACCCCACCCCCTTGTTATGCTTCCTAATTTATTGACATTCAGCTATCTGCCTGGAATCTGGTTCCAGTATCCTGTTTTGGTCTGTGGTTGTTGCAGTGTGTTCCTGCTGTTCTAGTAGTGGATATGGGTGTGAAGAGTTCTGCTAAAAGAAGGAAGTATAAATTCTCTATACTGTGAATGACAAATCTGCCATTTGGGGAGAGAGCGCTACACTGCAAATAAGGGCCCAAAAGTTGACAGGTCTGGCACATTAAAAAAAGCATCATGAGGTTCTCTTTAATATTCCAACCAGACCCTTACCCAGGCATGCTACCTTACTTGTACTTTAATGCTGATTGCTAACTCTTAGGTCAATAAACGTCTTTGCCACCATTTTCTTTCTTAGTAAGGTTGGCTTATTTGTTTTTAATTTTATTTTGCAATTAATGTTAGGCCAGTCCACAAACAAATGATGTCAGATAGGTCATATATGCCCAATAGATGGTGTCACATCCCTGAGAAAGGTAACCAGGAGAAAATGTACTATGGATGGAACTTTGAACGCACCATAAAACAAAAATCATGGATAAAGTACAAAAAAGTTTATTATACAAATATGTTAAAACCAGGAAAAGATTGTTTGTTTACTTTAGGGGGTTTGATTTTAGGGATTTCTTTTATTTTGTGGTATACAGTGCCTTGGAAAGTATTCACCCCCTTGGCTTTTTACCTATTTTGTTACATTACAGCCTTTAGTTTAATGTTTTTTTAATCTGAATTATATGTGATGGATCAGAACACAATAGTCTAAGTTGGTGAAGTAAAATTAGAAAAATATATACATAAAACTATTTTTCAGAAATAAAAACTAATAATTGGCATGTGCGTATGTATTCACCCCCTTTGTTATAAAGCCCATAAAAAGCTCTGGTGCAACCAATTACCATTCGAAGTCACATAATTAGTGAAATGATGTCCACCTGTGTGCAATCTGAAGTGTTACATGATCTGTCATTACATATACACACCTTTTTGAAAGACCCCAGAGATTGGAACACCTAAGCAAGAGGCACCACTAACCAAACACTGCCATGAAAACCAAGGAACTCTCCAAACAAGTAAGGAACAATGTTGTTGAGAAGTACGAGTCAGGGTTAGGTTATAAAAAAATATCCAAATCATTGATGATCCCTAAGGCTCCATTCACACTAGCGCGTTTTTTGATGCATTTTGCATTTTGCAGAAATGCACGGGAATTTTTTAACATGGGTTCCTATGGAACATGTTCACATCAATGCCTTTTTGTTTCTCTGCATTTTTGGAAAGGGTCAGGGACTTTTTTTCATGCAAAAAGCAGCGTTTTGCATGTAATAGAATTCAATGGACAAGCATCAAAAACGCAAGTGCACCGTTTTTGCAGCGTTTTTGCAGCGTTTTTGATGCGTTTTTGGTGCGTTTTTGACGTTTTTTTTTTTTTTTTTTTCATTTTTTTTTAGACTGTAAAAAAAAACTGTTAAAAAAAAAAAAAAAACGCAAAACGCAAATCGCGGCAAAATCGCGGCAAAATCGCGGCAAAAACGCCGCAAAAACGCTGCTCAAAAACATGGCAAGCATGAAAAAAAAACCTCCAAAAACGCCCAAAAGCAGCATGCATAGGTGTGAATCGAGCCTAAGAGCACCATCAAATCTATTATAACCAAATGGAAATAACATGGCACAACAACAAACCTGCTAAGAGATGGCCACACACCAAAACTCACAGACCGGGTAAGGAGGGCATTAATCAGAGAGGCAGCACAGAGACCTAAGGTAACCCTGGAGGAGCTCAAGAGTTCCACAGCAGAGACTGGAGTATCTGTACATAGGACGACAATAAGCCATACACTCCACAGAGTTGGGCTTTATGGCAGAGTGGCCAGAAGAAAGCCATTACTTCAGCAAAAAACAAAATGGCATGTTTTGAGTTTGCAAGAAGGCATATGGGAGTCTCCCAAAATGTATGGAGGAAGGTGCTCTGGTCTGATGAGACTAAAATTGAACTTTTTGGCCATTGAAGAAAACACAATATATCTGGCGCAAACCCAACACATCACATCACCCAAAAAACACCATCCCCACAGTGAAAAAGTCGGCACTGGGAAACTGGCCAGAGTTGAGGGAAAAATGGATGGTGCTAATTACAGGGATATTCTTGAGCAAAACCTGTACCACTCTGTGTGTGACATGAGGCTAGGATGGAGGTTCACCTCCCAGCAGGAGAATGACCCCAAACACACTGCTAAAGCAACACTTGAGTGGTTTAAGGGGAAACATGTAAATGTGTTGGAATGGCCTAGTCAAAGCCCAGACCTCAATCCAATAGAAAATCTGTGGTCAGGCTTAAAGATTGTTGTTCACAAGCACAAACCATCCAACTTGGAGGAGCTGGAGCAGTTTTGCAAGGAAGAATTGGCAAAAATCCCAGTGGTAAGATGTGGCAAGCTCATAGAGACTTATCCAAAGGGACTTGGAGCTGTGATAGCCACAAAAGGTGGCTCTACAAAGTATTGACTTTAGGGGGTGAATAGTTATGCACATTGACTTTTTCTGTTATTTTGTCCTATTTGTTGTTTGCTTCACAATAAAAAAGAAAAATCTTCAAAGTTGTGGGCATGTTCTGTAAATTAAATGGTGTAAATCCTCAAACAATTCATGTTAATTCCAGGTTGTGAGGCAACAAAACATGAAAAATGCCAAGGGGGGTGAATACTTTTGCAAACAACTGTATACTGTTTACATTTTTTATTTTATGTTGCTAGGGCCCTTACTTTAGGTTCAACTTTTGTTTTCAGCAAGGCATTCCTTAAAACAGTGGGCTTTTGTTTCAGGGGGTATTATTTTGGCGTTTTCATTTATTTTGGGAATATATTGTTTTTTATTGTTTACGGACAATAAAAATCTTTTATTTGCTTTTCTAGGTTAAACTGTTTTGATTTTTTGTTTGTTTTTGTTTTTTCATTTTGTCCTGACATTGTCAGGAACCATAAACCAGGCAGAGACAGAAACTACAGTTAAAATCACTCCTTTAATCTAATAGCAAAAAATAACACAGAACAGGAGCATAGTCAAAAACAGAAGCCAGGGTTTGGAAGCCAGAGCGGGTAATCAGATGAGCCAGGATCAGAAATCAGAAGTCAGTATTGTCAGAAGCCAAAAAATCAGGATCAGGTATCAGAGACATTAGCCAGGCCAAGTCATAACAGAATCACAACAGAAACACACTGGAGATGTTGACCACGCGAGGGCACAGAGGGAATGAGCCAGGCAGTTTAAATAGCAAAAAGGGACTGGCTGTAGGCTGGAATAATGAGGCAGGTAATGGTAACCAGGAGAGTCACTGTGGAAACAATGAGTGGCTGGTAATTAACCAACAGCTGAGCAGCCTTGAGCACTGAGAAGAGAGCTGCTAGTAATGGCAAAAGCCCAGCCCTGACAGACATCTTCAAAAATAAATGAGCTTTTGCTTTAAGGATGGAATTTTGAGGTTCTCTTTCTTTTTTTTGCTGCTCCCTCTTTCCTGGAAACCAAGATTGCATCTCTGGATAATAAAGGTCTGGTTGAAATTAATCAAGAGAACCCTACACAGGAGGTGTTGTCGATTGAAGGAGTGGTCACAAGATGGCGCCAAGTAGCTGTGAGCTCCCGTGCGATACCCCGAGCGAATATGATAGGAGTTGCTAGAAAGATGGAACTCCTTTAGTGAAGCCAGTGGATGCCCCTGTTTTTGGCAATTGTTTATCGCCTGACATCTACCTGATCCAGGTCTCAAGATCCTTCTGCTGCCTGTTTCCCCTTGCTCTTGGTTGGTGAGAGGAGAAGAGAGGGACGGAGCCACTGAGACGCCGGTCAGTCCCCCTGCCTGTGAGAGAAGTCAGGGGGCGGTTGTGCCTGCGAGCCCGTGAGCAGAGATCTGACTGGTTGCTTCACTGCCTGTGAGAGAGGTCAGGGGCGGGAGTGTCTGTGAGCCCGTGAGCGGAGATCAGGCTGGTAGCTGGAGCTGGAGCTGGAACCGGAGCCGGATGGGTCCAGAGGGAACGCAGGTGGCAGTCGGCTCTCGGAAACCTCCCGGAAACCCTGAAGAAACTAAGACTGCTGAAGACTGAGTGAAGGAGTTTGGAGGGGATTGAAGAGACGGTCAGAGTCAACCAGTGTCCCTGCAGTACAAGCGGGCCAGTTGATCCGGGAGGATTGAAGATCGGGTAGGCTCTACTGGTTTATAAAAAAAAAAAAAGGGGAGCTTGATTGTTTTAAGGCAGTAGAAGATAAGCTGGAAGACTGGTATGGAAGCAGAAGGGGGTAACCTGAGGATATCCCTAACGTAAAGCTTTATCTGTTCATCAGTAAGGGGGCTGTCTGAAATAAGCTACTGAGGAGTTAATAAGGAAGGACTATCTCCAGCTTACAGTTTGCCCTGGCATGTAGAGATTGTTTTGTGGACTGTTTGTATTGCCCCCTCCCCCCCAGAAGCTTAAAAGAGATATAACTTATACTTAAACTTCCACATTGACTGCATATAATTGCTGGAGTCTGACTTTATATCTGCCTAGCTACCTGCTGTCCAGTCATATAGCTACTTGCCAGCTAAATAACTTAATGCAATATGATTTTTGCACCTGAAAGTGCCTGAATAAGAACTTAAAACAACACACATATTCACCTATGTTTCTACTTGCATATCTACCTGCACCCCTACCTGCAAATTTACCTGCACCTGCACACCTTACCTGTGAACTCAATTGAAATGTCTATATGAAGGTTTAACTAATCTGCAAACCCAAATGTATATCAGTTCGTCTAAGCATATAAACTGCCAGCTGTGCTATTTTCATACTCAATTTTGACAGAAAGCGTTAAATACCCACTGGCCTGAATTATATATATATATATATATATCTATATATATATCTCTATATATATCTCTATATATAGAGATATATATATAGAGATATATATATAGAGATATATATATATTATCTGCCTTTTTCTTTTGCTTTTTTGCTTTTTTTTCTCTCCCTCTGATATATTTACTAGTATAAATCCTTGCGTAAGGAGTTTTGCATATTACTAGGAATTATCTTCATACTCATCTGCAGACCCCTTGGTACAATTTCCCTCTGTTTAACTGTCTGCATGACTGAGCAATAAGTTTATCTGTAAGACGGTGAACACGCAGAGGGAGTAATAATTTGGACGGAAGGAATAATGGGGAGAAAAGGAGTAAAAACTAATCAAGCAGATAGCAGAATTCTATAAAAACATACATGGTGCAGGATAAAGAGGACCAAAGAACGGAACAAGTAGTTGAGAACGCAGAAGAAATAACCTCTCCTCCAGAAGGACAAACAAATAAAAATATTGCCACATGAATTCAATAAAAAATATATTTTATTTTAGTTTTTAGATGGTAAAACAAAAGAGTCACAACACCTATAATCTTAAATTTACCATGTCAAGTGACAAGAAGTCAGTTAGTTTCCTGGACATTCAGATTTTTGTAGAAAATGACGGTTCCTTAAGAACATCCCTGTTTAGGAAACCATCGGCTAGCAACGCCATCCTTCATGCATCCAGCTCTCATCCGAAATCCTTAATCACCAGTATCCCCTACAGCCAATACCTCAGATTGAGGCGTAACTGTAGTAGGGACGACGACTTCCAGAGGGAGGCCAAACATCTGTACTCTCGATTACGTGAAAGGGGATACTTCCATAATACCTTAAAGAAAGCATTTAATCGAGCTAAGGCCCCTGACAGAAAGACGTTGATTTATAAGAAAAAAGAAAAACCATCATCCCAAATAGTGAGGATCATAACCCCGTACACTAAACAACACAAACAGGTGAGGAAAATTATAAATAAATATTGTCCTCTACTGCTGGCAGACCCAATAGTACGGAATTATGTTGGAAACCAACCCCAGATTACATACAAACGTGCTAGGTCCTTACAAGACCGCATCACCCATAGTCATTACCAAATGTCCTTCCGTTTACACTTACCCTGGGCTCTTTTCCTTGTAAAAAATGTGACAAATGTCGCTTTATGTTAAACCATCAAGAAATACATTTGCCGAATGGTCAAATCCACAGGATCAACTATAGAGTCACGTGCCCAACTCCTGGCTTGGTCTATTTAATGCAATGTACCTGCAAGTACTTCTATGTGGGGAAGACAAAACGCATCTTCTCAAAGTGAATTAACGATCATATCTCACTCATTAAAAAACGGAGAATGGAAACTGCAATCAGTCGCCATGTAGGACTGTATCATGGCTTCCGTTTGGATACCATCAAATTCATGGCGTTAGAACATATTCCGCCGGACATTAGAGGAGGTAGCAATGATCAGAAATTGTTACAACTAGAATCCCGTTGGATTCACCTTTGGAAAGTAACGGCTTACCCTGGTTTAAATGAAATGCTAAGTTTTAAGCCCTTCCTATAAGATCCCTTTGTTATCCTTTGTTACTTCTTCTTTCCCCCTTTCCTCCCCCCCCCCTTTTTTTCCCCCCGTTCCTCTCATCTTCCCTCCCTTTCTCCCTCCCCCCTCTTTTGTTCCCCCCCCCTTCCCCCTCCTCATTCTTCCTTCCCCTTCCTCCCCCTCCCCTTCCCTCCTCCTCTCCCTTTCTTCCCTCTATTATATATATGTGTATGTATATGTAATTATATATGTATATGTATATATATTATATTTCCTTCCCCCTCCCTGTCCCTTTCTTCCTTTCTTTCTCTCCCCCCCCCCCCTTTTTCTCCCCCCCTCTACCTCTCTTTTCCCCTCACCTTTTGGCCATTATCCCCCTCTAACTGTTATTTGACATTATTAACGAGGTGAGGATCTCCCTACTCATTTTTAATCAATAGGATATCCAATATACCTAGAATATAATTCAGTTCCCTAGTTTACTCTTTTATTTGAATTAGTGTAACCTCTTTTGTTACTTTCTATTTAAAATGAACTCCTAATCACTTATAGACTTACCTACATGTTATTTGTATCTGGTATGTCTCACTTACATGGTGTATTGATGTTTGTTGATTATTTTGAAAGGTTATTTTTGTTTGACTGTTATATATATATATATATATATATATATATATATATATATATATATATATATATATATATATTTTTTTATAAATGCACCTGTATCTTCTCAATGCCTATGACACTGTTCCTGTCCCGTGTATCTTCCCTGGAGTGAGCGCTACTCTGTGCCGCCCTGCGCACTCTGCATCGCATCTCCCTGATTTACAGGGATGACTCCCCTCCCTCCCTTTACCAACACAAGAGGGAGCTGTCCCACTCCGCCCGATCTCCGAGTCCTAGGACCCGGCAGCAATGGACGGAGCTGTGTGTTGATGCACTGCTCAGGTGCGACACAGCTCGAAGTCCGCTTCTGGCCCTTCAGGACCGGATGGAGGGTATATAACGCTGCAACTCCAGCATTTACACGCTGCTGGAGCCCCCCAGGGACAAGAAGTGCCTCTGCTCGGTCTAAGGTATCTCGTTCTGCAGTACTCTTGTTTGCTTGAGACCCCTTACATCTACATCTTAACGCCGGGTCGTCCTATCTTGACTACTCAGGCTTCTTAAGATGTTTTTTGCTATATTATCATTGCTTAAAGTGCTGGCTCTTCCTTTTTCATCACCATTTACTTATCTTTTACTTTTTTATTTTATTCCCTTGTGTATCAGATCATTCCCTATTCAATGAGGTGGTCCTACCAAGTCCCTTGGGTTTGAACTCTTTTAGAGTCAATAGTGTAAGTTCATTGTCCTGTTTTAATTTATTTGAATAGCAAACTGCTACTGTATTATATATATATATATATATATATATATATATATATATATATATATATATATATATATATATATAAAGACTTTTTGAACCAATAGTTATACAACACTCACTATGACCTAACTGACCCCTTATATATCGTTTTTAGCTGGTCCCTATATTCCCTCTGTGACCCTCGCTTGCCTGCGGTACTGACCTATCTAGTTGGTTGAGGGTTATACTGTGACGGGACTACTGCCCCCACTACTTGGGATAGATTGGGATTGTAGCACTGCTCTGGGATCGGAGACACGGGTGCATATAAATATATTCATTTATACGCTTGTTTTGCACTTATATTTATCTGGATCTGATCATCCAGCGTCCATTTACCAAAAATTTCTAATATGTATACACCTTTTCATTGATATTTTACCACTTATTTATTATACTACTTCCCCCCCCCCCTCTTTTTTTGTGCCTGTATGTTATCCTTTTCAGAAGGCCTGTACCTCCGTAAAGACAGCCCCCCCCCCTCCCTGAAGAAGCCCGAACCATGGGTGAAACATGTCGGGCATAGTCTGGTTGTCTTGTTTAAATATCTTACCATCAGTATCTATACATGCCTGTATTTATTGCTTTTATGTACATTTTTTGTTTTACCATCTAAAAACAAAAATAAAATATATTTTTTATTGAATACATGTGATATTATTTGGCACCCTAAAAATCCCCACTCCCCGTCTCCTCCATATCTTCATGTTGAATTGGGGATTGGTGCCTCAGCTGTGCCCTCCACGACTAATTACCTTCTCAAATAAAAATATTGGTTGGAGGAGGAAGAGACCACGCAGAAAGACCAACAACAACAGTAAACAGAAAAAGAAATGGATAGCCTACAAGCACTACCTACAAAGCAAGCTATGGCAGAGATGATGTCTCATTTAGAACGCATGATTAAAGGAGAACTGAACGCTACTAGAATGGACACACAGAATTTACTACAAAGGGTAGAAGAATCCGAAGTTCATTAAGATGAACACAAAAAAATGATTATGGATTTGCAGGAGAGGGCTGACCTGGATTGGCTGGAAATGAGGAGTATTCCTTACAGGCTTGAAGATCGAGAAAACCGAAAGAGGTAGGAATAATTTAAGGATTTGCGGACTTCTGGAGTCCGTGAAAAAAGTGATCTAGAAAATACGGTCCGTGAGGTGTTCAATAAAATATTGAAAAAAGAAATTTCATCTCCTATACGCTTTGAAAGAGTACATGGCCACTGTCAGCGGCCGTTTACTGTAATGCGCTGGGTCCTCCCTCCCAGAGTTATCGAGTTGCGCTGTAGCCATCATTTGGCTACGGCGCAGTCGGTAACTGGTTAAAGGACTTGCGAGAAAGATATGGTGCAACTCCATGGGATGGGTGGAGATATAGACAACTACATCATTTTGTAGAGTCTCTCCCAAAACCCCTCCGTACGGCCAGTAAGTTAAACCCATTGCAAAGACTGATCAACCAAGGGGGAATAAATAGACAGGGAATATCTAGAATAAATAAGATGTTGATGTCCTCTTTGGACGATGGGTTCATGTGCCCCTTGGAGAGCTGGGAAATAGAATTGAATCAGCCATTGCCTGAAATAATGAAAAATAAAGTTCTAGACTATGTTCAATTCACTTCAACGGACACAAGGACAGAAGAAATTAACTACAAACAACTAACTAAATGGTATTATGGCCCATTCAAATTGCACAAAATTAACCCCAATATATTGCCTCTATGTTGGAGGGAATGCGAGGAGGTTGGAACCCATGCCCATATATGGTGGGAGTGCCATCTGATCCAGCCATATGGGGTGGAGATATTAGATCTAATCAAGAAGATCAGTGGGAGTGAAATTGAGCTAGACCCTTGGCAATGCTTGTTCTATGCAAAGGGGGCTTCAAGGAAGAAATATAGAGCAGCAATCACCCCATTTTTATTAAATGCAGCAAAAGCATTAATCCCAAAAAACAATGGAAGTCAAAGAAAATACAGATGATAAAGGATTGGCTTTCATGCCGAATCTGACGGACGACAGATAAATCAAAGTGGTGAACCATTATGTATATACAAGGAAAGCACAATGCCCATATAAGGCAGAGCAGACTCACACTTTAAAAAATGAATTCCAAATATACCTAACAGGCTAACAAGGGTGCAATGCAAAACCTGACGGTGGGAATTTGGATTGCATGCCGCGGCATGATTGGCATTAGGTGCGGCGGTACCTCTACCTGCTATATAATGAAGTGAGGTGTATCAAGATGGCTACGCCTTAGACAACGTCTAGTAAAGAAACACGTAAGGCAAGATACTTCAACGTCGTTTCTGGTTGCTTCCGGTCCTCTGGTTACCTAGGAACTTGTCCGCAAGCTTTTTACTAAATCGGGGCAATTGGAGCCCTACATTTTTATGCTTATGGAAAGTCCTCTTTTATATTCTTTTATTCTAGTTAAATAATCATTTTATTGGATTTACACTATGGATGCCCATTTCTGATTTTTATGTGGATACCGTATTGCATACACCTTGTTCCGGAGCAGGAGAATGTATTGGTTCCAGGGACATCAGGATTGGAGACCTTATTTACGACATGCTCTTTACCCCTGCAGGGGTGAGGGCTTCTGATGAATGCATATACCTAAGGGGGAGCACGAGAAGTCACCTCATCTGTTGCACAGAAGTCGAGATAAAGTTGTATCACTTGAAAACCAGCACTTTACTGGGAAGTCACTTTACTGGGAAAATTGATATTTAATATTGAGAGATTCTCTTTTTTCATATATATATTTTCACACATGGACTGAGCATTCATCGCACTCGTTTATATATATTTACGTTTTTCATTTTTCATTTGCTGTGCTTGCATACAAGCTTCCTATTTGCCACACAGTTTTTTCACCTATGGACTGAATGTTCACCATTATTATTAATTTGTTTATATACATTTTTGATTCATTTGCTTATTAGTGGTTCACTTTGTTACATATATGTTTTCCAACATAATCATAGCACTTGCTATTAGCCATCAGTTATATGGTGGACACTTGCACTTCTTTGATGTGAAGAGAGTTTTTCATTTTCACTATTTTGGATATGATTTATTACACTACATAGGGACTCGCCTTCACATATTTTTTATTGTCCCATATAGACCTTATACTGTTACACACCCATTTAAATGTATCACAGTTAGGCGATACACATGCCTATTTCAGATTCTTTTTATCAGCGCCATTTTCCCCTTTTTGTGACTATTTGTTTTTTGGGCACCACTTTGTGGTGGATTTGTCTGGGGAGGCTGCAGCTATACTTATACTTAAGCGCGGAATTTTTTGTTTAATAAGATATGAACAGTAAATGTCAAAAATCCAATATAAAGATAAAAATAGTAAGCAAAGTTTAACCACTTGCCTACAGGACACTTACACCCCCTTCTTGCCCAGGCAAATTTTCAACTTTCAGTGCTGTCACAGTTTGAATGACAATTGCGCGGTCATGCTACACTGTAACCATGTGAAATTTTTTCATTTTCTTCACACAAATAGAACTTTCTTTTGGTGGTATTTAATCACTGCTGGGTTTTTCATTAAAAAAAGGGGGGGGGTCTGGCCTGGGCGGAGACCAAGATGGCAGTTTGAGTCTATAGCTGCTGCGACCTGGGGACCGATACTTGCCTTTTGGGGAGCCTAAACCACCTTACCATGAGCAGATCCACCAGGAGCTCCTCTACCTCCCGCGCAGCTCCTGTGACCAGAACGCAGCTGAGCTGAAACATCCCGGAGCTGTTCCGAACACAGCGCAACCAGTCGGCACAGTGGCCTTACAGGCCCAAACACCGAGCTTGCCTAAAGCCACATCCCTCTTACAGATGACGGGAGATGAGGCACCCACCCTTATACGGGCCCAACCTCCCAGCCCGCTTGACTTGGAGAAGAAACCTCTGACATCAAGACCACTGTCACGGCTGCAATTGACGATCTCCACTCAGACATCTAGGCAGTTGCTCATCGCATCAGCGATGTGGAGCAGATGACACAAACTTATGCTGCCACCATTCATCAAGTGCAAGGCACTTATGATACACAGCTCACGCACCTCCTCGATCTCCACAGACATGTGGAAGATCTCGACAATCGTGGACGCAGGCACAATATCAGAGTGCGAGGGGTGCTTCAGGGTAATGACCCTGGACTTCTTCAACAAACAATTTGCAATATCTTTAATGATCTGATTGACCGCCCAGCAGATTCACCCATCAAGATGGAAAGAGTACATCGGGCTTAACCCATTGATAATGAACCATCCAGAAATGTGATATGTTGTATCACGAATTTCCCCCTCAAGGAGGAAAACCTCCGAAAAGCATGGGAAAAGGGTTGGATTGTCCACAATGGCGCTGAGGTTAAACTTTTACAAATTTTACAGAACAGAAGAGCCTTACGCCCCTACTGGAAGCACTACAATCCTGGAACATACAGTACCGCTGAAAATTCCCGTTTGGCCTGTCTGCAACCAACAGGGGCCCCTCTACTCTACTTCGTATGCCGGAAGACCTGCAGGCCTTCTGCGAAGAACTCGATCTTCCATGCATTGACCTTCCAGATTGGTACGCCTTATACTTCCCGATGGAACCATGGCTCCCAGTCTCACTCAACCCGTTGCCGAAAGCCCAGAGGCAAAGATCCCAGAGACATAGGGCTGATCCGCCCTCACTGAATGCCCAGCTCATCTCGCTGAGACCTGTACCAGCACAACCCTGGATCTCCATCATCCCCATCTGCGAGTAGGGACCACATGGAGTCCTAAAAGACTACGCCTCCATCCTGCCATGTAACAGCCCTATACCCATAAGTGCTCCTCACACCAGCTTTCCCCTCTTCTTATTTTTATTTTTACCTCTGTCTTTTGTTTTCTGCCCCATCTTCCCTATTTGCCTCCCCCCTCTCTGCACGCTGGATTCGACAGGCCGTAACATCAGCCTTCATCATGGTTGGGACAGACAGGAACATCTCATGGGATGCCCTCTATCACGCCAACCACCTCGACATCTCTGGCAACCTGAAGCCCCGGATTCAGGACTAGTGCCTACTTACAGTGATTCGCATTCTTGCTGGACAATCCCCCGTGAGAGGTAACTTACGCTGCTGCCTGTACACACTTTGATAGCTCACATCTTTAACTTTAGAATGGGCACAGCTGGCTTTCCGAACCGTACAGCTCAGAGAATACTTCATACACCGTGCCTTGATCCCTATGAAACCAACACCCCTCCTTCTCGAACCAGGATCCTGAGACATTTCCCCAGCGCTGAACATATGCCCTCCCGGTGCAACAATGCCCTCTCTATGGTTTTCCTACGCATTGCAGGGAACTAGGGGGGTAGTCCCCGGATCCTGAGGCAGCGAGCATGGTAACACACAAGATCTGATCAAGGCACAGCTACATTTGGCTGTCATCTGGTCTTATACTGCATTTGCCTAACACCACAATGCCTCCAAGTGCCATAGTCAACCCTGTTATATCTGACTAAATGGCCATGATACTTCTGTTAGTGACTTGTACCCGATTATGAGTATATGGTAACGACAATAACACAGGGACCTGTGGTGGGGCTCCCAATTCCTCCAGGCATGCGTGGAGGCCAATCATGCACTGAGGGACTTGGCGTACCCCCTCGTTGGTGTGTGTGGGTGGGCCTCCGCGCACGCCCTTCAGAAGTGGCCTGCAGATAAAGCCTGGGGGCTCACATGCATTCCCCACGATACATGTTTCCCCAAAAACTGGTAGGCATCAACTCATGCTGGAGCCTTTCTGTCATTGACTCCTGCACCCAGCTCCACCATAGTCCCCGAACTTGACCTACATCAGCATCCAGCCACCCCACAACACCTCAAATGGTCAACACACCACTTATGCTCCCCTGACCACTTGTTCACCCAATGTGGAATAGCATTGCATGATGCGTCGAGGGGGGAATGCACGTAGACACTCTTACGGCCTATTCTACCTACCAGATCTATACCAGAATCTACAATGAGTACAGATATGTTGTATACTTCGCATTAGATACTGGGGAGTGTGGTGAACCGAGAGTCTGGAGTTGTCTCCTTTGCATGCTCGGAATGCTGCTGACCTGCCTTGCTTTTGTTGCCCCTCCAGGCATTAAGCTTTCTGTAGGTAGCACACAGCTTGTTGCTCACACATGCTTCTGGAATGGCGTTAAATGACATTCTTGACTTACACACCCCTGACACTCCTGACCTTCAGGCCACAACACGTAAAATCCCCAAAATGGTAGACAATACAATACAGCCCAGGCTTTAGGGTAAAGCGTATAGGACAGCTTATCTCAACAGGTGGCGGGAGATTTTTTTTTTATTATTATTATTATTATTGTTATTATTGTTGATGCTTTTTCCCCCTTCTTCTCCTCCTCCCCCTTCTCCCCCCCTTCAGTTTCTTTCTCCCCTCCCCTTCCTCCCTTCCCCTCTCTTCCCCTCTTCCCCTCTCCCTTCTCCCCCCTCCTTCCCCTCCCTCTCCTCCCCTCCCTTTCCCTCCACCCCTCCCTCCCCTCCTCCATCTTCTTCTATTCCCCCCTTCCAATCCCCCCTTCCCTCCCCCCTCACCACTCCCCTCCTCCCTCACCCTCTCCTTTTTTCTTCTCCTTTCTCCCCTCAAGAGAGGGAGCTGTGTGTTATGTTCCAATTTGACATTATAACCATAAGCGTATATGGCCTTCGGGCATCGAGAAAGAGGCTTATCCATCTATTCCACCTATAGGCTGTTTATAAGCCTATATTGCTACCAAATGATACAAAGGCACTATGTAGCTAGACCAAATGTTATTTTGTTGTTATTGTTTGCCTTTTTTGTGGTGAATATGTTTCTACATAATGTTGTGGCTCCCCAATACCTTACCATACATTATATATTTACGATTCATTGTCCACGGCCCCTAGTTTATGGAAGCCCTGTGGTTTCCATTCCTACTTACGTTCCAACTCAGCGGTGCTTTTCGACCCTTGCTGAGGACCCAGCCTGTTCTTCTATAGGTGGAATAGCCTGCCTATTCCCACCTTTGGTATACCCCCGTACCCAGTGCTTTCTTCCCCTTCTCTCCCTGCTTTTTCTTGCTATCCTTTCCTGCCTCCTCTTTCTCCCTCTCCCTGGGTCTCCCTTTCTTCCTCCTTGCCTCTCCTACACATACCCCCCTCCCCTTCCCCTATTCCCTTTCCCTGGTGTGGGCCCATACTCCCCCCCTTGATTTTCCCCTCCGCTAACCGAGTCCCCCGTCCACTGAGTCCAAACAATAGCCCTTCTGTCATGAACAGGTGTGACCAGATTGTGTGGACTGCAAAGAGGAAACCAAAACGCATGTAAAGTAAATAAGAATAATGTTTATTTAAGATAAGCGATATAAATAAGTAAACACCCCAAATACAAATAGTGCTCAACCAGTGAGTGTCCTCATGTAACGCCTGAGTGCGGGGAGTGTTGTCTGCTCCATACTGCCAGGATCCATCCGCTGGTGAACGTCAGTACTGCGACCCAATGATGACATAACACCAGCAGGGAAAAACCCTCCTGACAGTTCCAAACTGCCAAAAGACACCTGCTGGTGGACCTCAGTACTGCACGCCAAATGATGGATCTTACCAGTGGATGGACCCTTTCCTGAAAGTACCCCCCCTCCGGACGCTCCAACTAGTTTTAATTGTCCATAGTCTATGGCATCGAGCTGAACGGTGGAAGAGAGTACTTCAGACTAGTCATCAGGCACCTCCGGGCAAACAGTGAGCACCTCCAGGCAGACAGTGAGCACCTCCAGGCAGACAGTGAGCACCTCCGGGCAGACAGCGGGCACCTCCGGGCAGACAGCAGGCACATCAGGGCAGACAGCGGGCTCCGGGTCATTGAGCTGGGCAGCGGCTCCCTACTGGCAAGCTGTGTAACAGGCACTGACTCGGCAAGCAGAGTAACAGGCATCGGTTTGATAGACTGGGGCACCAATATCAAGACAACAGGCTGGAAGGCAGGCACCAAGACATCAGGCTGGAAAACGGACACCAAGACATCAGGCTGGAAGGCAGGCACCAAGACATCAGGCTGGAAGGTGGGCAATAAAACATCAGGCTGGGAGGCAGGCACCGAGACATCAGACTGGAAAGCGGGCACATCAGACTGGAAAGCAGGCATATCAGACTGGAAAGCGGGCACATCAGACTGGAAAGCAGGGACATCAGACTGGAAGGCAGGGACATCAGACTGGAAGGCGGGCACATCAGACTGGAAAGCGGGCACATCAGACTGGAAAGCGGGCACATCAGACTGGAAAGCGGGGACATCAGACTGGAAGGCAGCCACATCAGACTGGCAGTCGGGCACATCGGGCTGGAAGGCAGGCACATCGGGCTGGAAGGCAGGCACATCGGACTGGAAGGCAGGCACATCGGACTGGACAGCGGGCACCGAGACATCAGACCAGGCAGCAGGTACTGGAACTTCAGACTGGGCAGCAAACACAGGCGCTGGCACATCAGGCAGAACAGCAGGTGCTGGCACAACAGGCTGAACAGCAGGTGCATTGGACTGGATAGCAGGTAATGGAACTTCAAACCGGGCAGCCGGTACTGGAACTTCAGTCTGGGCAGCAGGCGCTGGCACAACAGGCAGTACAGCAGGTACTGGCACAACAGGCTGAACAACAGATACTGGACAGTAGTCACTGAAGCATCGGACTGGACTGTAGTCACTGAAGCGTCAGACTGGAACATGGACACTGGGATGTCAGGTTGAGCAGCAGGCACTGGGACCTCAAACTGGACAGCAGGCACAGGCAATGGCACAACAGGCTGAGTAGCAGACACTGGCACATCAGGCTGGGCAGCAGACAGTGGCACATCAGTATACTGCCCTGATCGACCACAGAGTGATCTAAATGGATAATCTCCAGCAGCTGATCACTGGACCACCCTTTCAATGTCTGGCGGAGATATTCAGAACTCTCTGTTGCCAGGAGAGCATAATAAACAATTATATCTGAATTCCTCCCAGCAACATGAAACAGAACTGAGATTGTTCCCCTGTGCAGCCACTTCTGGTCAGAGATGGCCTTGGTATACTGTCATGAACAGGTGTGACCAGATTGTGTGGACTGCAAAGAGGAAACCAAAACGCATGTAAAGTGAATAAGAATAATGTTTATTTAAGATAAGTGATATAAACAAGTAAACACCCCAAATACAAATAGTGCTCAACCAACCAACAGAAACACACAGACAGCAGATAATATATACAGCCAAAGGGAAGTACCGAAATCAAACACGTTAGCCAGGCCAGGGTCATACACAGGAGATGAGCAACTGAACAAGGGCAGGATAGGAGGGGGAGCTAATGGATGGGATCAGGCTTACAAAGGAACTGGAACACAGGAGGGACAGGATCAGGATGGGATCGGGTACAGGCTCAGGTGCAGGCTCAGGTTCAGATACAGGGTTTATGGTTCAGGGTTCAGGTCAGGGCACAAGGAAGAAAGATACCAAGGCAAGCAGGTGAGGGCTTGCTGGGTATTTATGGGACTGCCAGCGATTGTCCTCATGTAACACCTGAGCGCAGGGAGTGTTGTCTGCTCCATACTGCCAGGATCCATCCACTGGTGAGCGTCAGTACTGCAGCCCAATGATGACATAACACCAGCAGGGAAAGACTCTCCTGACATTTCCAAACTGCCAGGAGACATCTGCTGGTGGACCTCAGTATTGCACGCCAAATGATAGATCTTACCAGCGGACGGACCCTTTCCTGACACCTTCTGACTTATTATTCCCCCACTACCATGAGGGGAAGGTCAGCTCCTATACCGTCTTTGTCATTGAAGTGTGTGTTGCTGAATGTGAAAGGCCTCAACCTATCGGAAAAACGATCCCAAGTCCTGTCCTACCTCACTAAGCACAATGCACACTTCATTTTCCTTCAGGAAACGCATTTCCGTTCTGATTCCATCCCTAAGTTGTCCAATCACATCTATCATTCAGCATTCTATGTCACCAATCCAAGTCCAAAACAAAAGGTGTATCTATACTAATCTCCAAACATACCAACTTCCACCAGTCTGACTCACTTATTGAGCCAGAAGGCAGATTCATCTTCATCAAGGGCACATACGCTTCAAAACCAATAACGCTTGCCAATATATACTGTCCTAATGAACATCATGTAACCTTTTTTAGGAAAATCTGCGACCTTCTTTCTTCATTCCACTGAACCCTGTCCTGCACTCTTCCAGAATTTCTCTCGCAATACACCCCGAAACCTATTACCACCCAACAAGCCCAGGACCTGGAGACCCCCCTCACTGAAGGGGAACTAGAGTTGGCAGTCAAACAAATGAAAACAGGCAAGAGCCCAGGGCCAGATGGCTTTACCCTCCGGTATTATAAATCATTCTTGGTCATTCTGACCCCTAAGCTTCTCTCCACCTTCAACGTATTCTCTGACCCGCAAGTACTGCAGAGCGGAATGTTGGCAGCACATATAGCTGTTATACAGAAAGAGGGCAAAGCCCCTGCCCAGGTCTCGAGTTACAGACCCATATCTCTACTAAACGTGGTTATTAAAATCTACGCAAAGATCCTGGCCAATAGGCTACTCCCCCTTATATCTGATCTCATCTCCTTAGACCAGGTGGGTTTTGTTCCATGCAGGGAAGCCAGAGGCAACACCATCCGCACATTGAATCTCCACCACTGGCTCACATCTTCTAAATCCCAAGGATTTTTCCTTTCCCTCGACGCCAAGAAGGCATTCGAAAAGGTGGCCTGGGACTACATGCGTGAGGTACTCTTGGCCATTGGTCATTGGCTTTGAGCCTCGCATGCTCCACCCACTGCTCCAGACACACCCGCCGCTCCAGGTGAGACCAGGAAGCCTAATGATCCAGTAAGTGCTCGCCTCAGCTCGCCTCCGCACACAATGACTAAGCGCACGTGAAGTGTGTGAAACGCGTCTACCCAGCATTCTGATTCCTGTAATTTTTGGAATGTCCAAATAAAAAGGATTTTGATCTATAGTGGTGTGCCGCCATTTCTTTTAAATTCCCCACAACTACTACTCAGGGTTGTGGGAAAGAGGCCCTCATCCCCATCAACATGGGGACATGGTGCTTTTTGGGTGGGGGGGGCAGAGCCTAAGGGTCTGATATGGCTTTTGCGGGGGACCCCACGCCATTTTTTCTTATTTTAGCGTGGGGTTCCCCTTAAAAATCCATAACAGATCCAAAGTGAAAAACTGTCTCATATTGAATACAGCAATTGATAAACATACAAAAATATATACATTAAAGACCATTGTCCTAGAAATAGATCATAGCATAAAAGTATACTACACAATGTGGCATAAAATACCGTCCTCCATGTTTATGTTACATTTGAACAGAGTGGTATAATATTAATAAATCCAACTGAGCTAAAATCAAATAGGCCATCTATATAAGACATAAGATGCATTCAGATATGCCTGACATGTTTCGTGGCTAAAAACCACTTCCTCAGGGGCGTGTGCATCTAAATAAATAGACAAATATAAATAAGCCAGTATAATAAAGTGTAGACATAAAAATTAATTAAAAAAAACAGAAAAATTAATAAAACAGTAATAAAGTATCCCCACATATACTCACATATGAACAAAGCCTAGAACCTGTGAGACCCAAACCTGGAGGCTGCCTATTTGGTATACCGGGAACAGTGGTAGATTGGACCCACCAGGGTGTCAAGCACACACACACATGGTCCCACATGGTTTGATGTGCAAGGGGGAATGAGATGTTGGAAAAGACCCAATTGTTAAATTGTTTGGGCTCCATTTCTGTGAAGTTCAAAAATCAACTATAAGTAAATACTCATAATAAAGAGCATAATACTTTCTAAAAAGCGGGGGAAAGAAAAGGAATGGAGCCCAAACCCAAAAATACAGATTATATGGATAAAGGAAAATTACCTATTGCCACAACAGGGAAGACCGAAATCCAATAGCAGATACAATGTGCGTTAGAGAGGTACTGCCATATGGACAGACTGACACCAAAAGGAGATGTTATAGATGTAGCACTCTGATGTTTAGGCAGGGTTGCTCCTAAATTTACCTGCCAGGTGTAGTTACCTTGGCTCATTGTTAGGGATCAATTGATTTCACCCAAAGTCAAGAATTGCTGCACTTCTCTCTTCTGCTGCTAGGTGGCCGGGTACCTGGTGGCTAGGGATGAGCCGAACACCCCCTGGTTCGGTTCGCACCAGAATCTGCAAACGGACCGAAAATAGAATCCCATTGAAGTCTATGGCACTCGAACGTTCGAAATCAAAAGTGCTAATTTTAAAGACTAATTTACATGGTATTGTCCTGAAAAGGGTTTGGGGACTCGGGTCCTGCCCCAGGGAACATGTATCAATGCAAAAAAAAGTTTTAAAAACGTCAGTTTTTTCGGGAGCAGTGATTTTAATGATGCTTAAAGTGAAAAAAAAAGTGAAATATTCATTTAAATATTGTACCTGGGGGGTGTCTATAGTATGCCTCTAAAGTGGCACGTGTTTCCCGTGCTTAGAACAGTCCCTGCACAAAATGACATTTTTAAAGGAATAAAAGTCATTTAAAACTGCTTGCGGCTTTAATGTAATGTCGGGTCCCGACAATATGGATGAAAATCAGTGAGACAAACAGCATGGGTACCCCCCCAGTCCATTACCAGGCCCTTTGGGTCTTGTATGGATATTAAGGGGAACCCCGCACCCAAATTAAAAAAAGGAAAGGCGTGGGGCCCCCAGGCCCTATATACTCTGAACAGCAGTATACAAGCGGTGCAAACAAGACAGGGACTGTAGGTTTGTTGTTAAGTAGAATCTGTTTGTAATTTTGAACTGGTACATTTTTAAAGTGTAGCTCCAGCCAAAAAAATCTATTTTTAAGCTTTTTGGAAAACATAGGGAAGGGTTATCACCCCTGTGACATTTGTTTTGCTGTCTGTGCTCCTCTTCAGAAGATTTCACCTCACTTTCTGTCACAATGACAAATGTTTTTAGAAAATTTGGGGTTTTTAGTGAAACAAGGATTGGTGATAAAGCATTAGTGGAAAGGAGAAACATTTTTCCCATATTAACTCTTACAGGAGAGAATTTCCCTTCCTAGGGGTAGATTTAATCTCACTTCCTGTTGTCTCCTTCTGTTTGCAAGTAGGAGTCGTTTGTAAGTTGGATGTTTGAAAGTAGGGGCCTGCCCTATATACTCTGCAGAAATTGTGGCCTTAGGTGTTGGTGTTGCCACAACACTGTAAGCCCTCACATGGCCCTGCTGTGAAATATTAGATCAAGAATTGTAATTACATGCCCCTGTTGAACAGGGGCAAAAAAATTGGGCCTTTGGTGATGGTGGTGGTGGTGCTGGTGCCACAACACTGTAAGTCCTCAGAGTTACTCTTGGTGGGCGCTTGAACGGGCCCTGCTGTGAAATATTAGATCAAGAATTGTAATTACATGCACCTGTTGAACAGGGGCAGAAAAAATGGGCCTTTGGTGGTGGTGGTAGTGCTGGTGCCACAACACTGTAAGTCCTCACAGTTACTCTTGGTGGGCGCTGGAACGGACCCTGCTGTGAAATATTAGATCAAGAATTGTAATTACATGTCCCTGTTGAACAGGGACAGAAAAATTGGGCCTTAAGCACTGGTGCTGGTGTCAAAACACTGCAACCCCTCACAGATACTCTAGTTGGAGCGCAGGAACAAGCCCTGCTGCAAAGAATTGCATCAAAAATTTTAATTACATGCCCCTGTTAAACAGGGGCTGAAAAATTGGGCCTTAGGCACTGGTGCCACAACACTGCAACCCCTCACAGATACTCTAGTTGGAGCACAGGAACAAGCCCTGCTGCAAAGAATTGCATCAAAAATTGTAATTACACGCCCCTGTTAAACAGGGGCTGAAAAATTGGGCCTTAGGCACTGGTGCTGGTGCCACAACACTGCAACCCCTCACAGATACTCTAGTTGGAGCGCAGTTATGAGCCCTGCTGCAAAGAATTGCATCAAAAATTTTAATTACACGCCCCTGTTAAACAGGGGCTGAAAAATTAGGCCTTAGCCACTGGTGGCAGCGCCCAGAAACCAAAATATTCTTACAAGCTATCAGCATGATCATTGAGGAGGAAGAGGATAGTCACTCAGCAAAACAGGATAGTCACTCAGCATCAGCATAGGCAGTCTTGAAGGGATCTGACATTTCAAAAAAATGTATTCGGTTACATCAGCATCAGGGGCTTGGTATCTGGCGGTGATCCAAGACTGATTCATTTTTATGAAGGTCAGTCGATCGACCGAGTCGGTGGACAGGCGCACCCTGTGATCGGTTACAAAGCCTCCAGCAGCACTGAATGTGCGTTCCGAAAGAACGCTGGATGCAGGACAGGCCAGTAGCTCAATTGCATACTGTGCAAGCTCTGGCCAGTGATCCATCCTCAAGACCCAGTAACCCAGAGGATTTTCGGTGGGAAAGGTGTCCAAGTCAGATCTTGCCCCTAGGTATTCCTGCACCATGTAAAACAGACGCTGACGATGGTTGCTGGAACCGATCATACCTTGGGGCTGTGGGCTAAAAAATTGTCTGAACGCATCAGCCAGACAGCCACCTTCTCCACCTCTCCTTCTTTGACTGACCGAAGCCTCGGCAACATGTTGTCCAGGAACAGGAGTTTGTAACCTCCCAGTCTCTGGGAACGCTTTGCACAGACCTTTCTGCAAGGCCTCCCGAAGATGTTTTATCCTCTGCTCCCTCTGCGACGGCAAGATAAGGTCTGCAAGCTTACTCTTGTAACGTGGATCAAGGAGGGTTGCCAGCCAGTAACGATCCCTCTCCTTGATACCACGAATACGAGGATCCTTCCGCAGGCTTTGCAGGATCAGGGAGGCGATGCAACGTAGGTTTGCTGAGGCATTCGGTTCGGAGTCCTCTGGGTCACTAAGGACGATATGATCCACAGCCACCTCCTCCCAGCCACGTACAAGTTAATGGGTTTCTTGGGACTGTAAATGATCCCTTAAAGACTACTGCTGATACTGAGTGCCAGGCTCCACCTCCATGCTGACACAATCTTCCTCCTCCTCCTCCTCCTTGTCCTCTTCCTGTGTGATCGGCGAGCACACAGGAACACTGGATAAAGGGGGCCTTGAGAGGTAAGGAAGTCTTCCTCTTCCTCCCTCTGTTCTACCTCAAGTGCCCTGTCCATTATTCCATGCAGCGTGTGCTCCAACAGGTGGACAAGGGGGACTGATGCATGCACTGTCACTGCTCACCATCCTCGTGGCCTCCTCAAATGGTGATAGGACAGTGCATGCATCCCTGATCATGGCCCACTGGCATGAGGAAAAAAACAAGCTCCCCTGACCATGTCCTGGTGCCAAAGCCGCACAGGTACTCATTGATGGCCCTCTGCTGCATGTGCAGTCGCTGCAGCATGGCCAACGTTGAGTTCCACCTGGCGGGCATGTCACAGATTAGGCGGTTCTTGGGCAGGTTAAATTCCTTTTGGAGGTCTGCCAGCCGAGCACTGGCATTACAGTACCTGACCACGTGACTGTGTTTCCAGCACAATCCCATCGCGCTGGTTCTCGGCGACAGGGTACTGTGCATGTCGCGTTGGCTCGCTCATCGGGAAAGGAAAACTTGTTTTCCTTTCCTGATGAGCGACAGGCAGTGCTGACAGCTGTCTGGTATGACTCATTAGGGGGAACGCCGCGCCAAATTTTAAATAAAAAACCAGCGTGGGTTCCCCCCAGGGGCATACCAGGCCCTTAGGTCTGGTATGGATTGTAAGGGGAACCCCCCTACACCGAAAGGGCTGGCAGGTGTCAAATCTCGCTGATAACAGCGGCGAGATTGACACAATATCGCGGTCACCTACTGTATATGACCGGCGGAAATGCACACAGACTTTGCTGGCCTGCCTCAGGACATCCTGTAAGTCCGGGTACCTGCCCAAGAACCACTGTACTACCAAGTTAAGGACGTGAGCCAAACAGGGCACATGGGTCAGTTGTCCCTGTCGGAGGGCTGAGAGGAGGTTGGTGCCATTGTCGCAAACCACCATTCCTGGCTTAAGTTGGCGTGGTGTCAACCACCTCTGAACCTGCCCCTGCAGAGCTGACAGAATCTCTGCCCCAGTGTGGCTTCTGTCCCAAAAGCACACCAGCTCAAGCACCGCATGGCATCTTTTGGCCTGCGTACTTGCGTAGCCCCCTGAACACCTACGGAGCCCCGCTGGTTCTGAGGACAAAGCACAGGAAGAGGCCATGGATGAAGAAGAAGAAGAGGAGGGGTGGAGGAGAGAGGTGTGTCAGAATCACCAGTAGTTAAACTTAGGTAACATCCCTGTGACAGACTCACCCGGGACAGAGGCTATTGGAGGGGACTGAATGCAAGCCTCTTGCCAACAGATTATGGGCCCTGGATTTTAAGGGAACAATACTCTGCAAGGTGAATTAGAAATCCAGTCTGATCTGTACTAATCAGACTCAACCATGTATATATGTATATATTGTATGTTGTCTCATTCTGCTCTATTCCTTTAAATAAAAGAGATTCCTGTTTGAACTTACATACAGCCTGCCCGGTGTTTGTTCTGAGCTATCACAACTGGATTCGATCGGCACATAGCTGTAGTTCTAGTCCTGGAGCATCGGATGACAGAACCATCAGACGTTGTGATCTGCAGTCTGATTCAATAGCCACAGAGGAGTGTCAGGAGAGTGGAACCGAGCGAGCAAGGGGCTCGTTACATTGGTTGGCAGCCATGGGATTTGCTCTCCAGTTACTGGGACACTCCAAACCAGCCTGCAGGAGAGCCACACTGAAAGACTTACATGAGAGCCGGGAGGGACCGGTGGGATCGTGCTTCCTTGCCGTGAACACATCCAAACCATCACCTGGATCCAAGGTCCAGATAGCAAGAGAGGAGAGGTACAGATACCAGCCATCATGGAAGAGGAATTCAGAAGGAGGTTGCGAGAGATGCGGATACAGCATAGAGGACCAGTATCAGAGCAGGTCCTGCTGGGATGGTTTGATTCTATCCGCTGCGAACTCTGGAAGGAAGCACTAGCCCGTGAGCAGCGAAACCAGAGAAAAGTTCTCCCCTCCATCCATTTAAGGTACTGGTCGCAGTATGAAGTGAGAATGCTGTTATTGGGGGAACAGCCGAACCAGGAGTGGACAATTGAGTTAAGCAGGCTGATCCGGGCAGAAATGCTGTTGGACGAGAGCAACAGAGCCCTCCAGTGGTATGTAGCCCAAGTGTGCCCGTGGACATTGGATGACAGCCCCATGGAAGGCTTTGACTACGATGGCCTGGGATTGTTATACTGGAGGCGGTCCAGGGAACCTGACTTTGGGAGTGATCGGGAGTGGCGTTTGGAGGAAATAATGGAGCACAGAGAGCGAAGACTGAATGTCTCGGAAGTGCACTGGGCACAGGAAGATTTGGAGTTTCTGGCCATTCAGGAATGGGAGCTTGAGATGGCCTACAGACAGCTGCTAGACTCTGCTCAGCAGCAGGGTGGGGCTCCCTTTGCCTGGGACTATCAGGAAATGCCAGTTGACAACTCTGAAATCCTGGCTGAAGAGTTGACAATGTGGCAGAGTAACAGTGTGCTTTGCCAACCTGCCCCCTCAGGTATGGAGGCGGAGGTCTTATGGCGGATGCAGCAAGTGCTGACTGACCTTGATGAACCTGTTTCTGCATTAGATGATCTTGGATGGAGGAATGTGCCTGTCCAGCAGAATGCCAGAGAATCGGCAGTGGAAAATCTGGAGATCGCTAGCCCCAAAGCTGAAGTGCTGACAACCGGGCAGAGCTCTGCTAACCTCTGCCCAGCACTGATAGGATCTTCTGGGTTCCAGGGACAGGAGATGGTGAACCTTTATCCCCAGACACCAGTTGCAGAGACAGGGGGATTTGATAGACGTTTCTGCTGAGGAAGAACAACCTGATGAGCCTCCAGCAGAAGAGCTGGTATTAGGGCCAAACTTCACTGTGCTCTGCCCAGCACCAACAGCAGCATCTGTGGAGTTACAACAAACTTCTCCAGCTGAAGATCTGGTAACTGAACAAGACCTCTGCCCCACACTTTTAGCAATTCCAGAGACTGGGGATTTAATAGACGTTTCTGTAGAGGAGGAACCACCTAGCAAACCCCCAGCAGAAGTGCTGGCAACCGGACAGAGGGTCCAAGACCTCTGCCCCACACCTGTGGCAGTTTCGGAGGCTCATGGTGAAAAGGTGGCAATCACTTCCCAGCAGCAGATACAGGGGGAGAACGGAGAGGAGGTGTGTGTTGTCCCTCCCCAACAGTTGGCCACAGTGGAGGAAGCGGCCTTTCCTCCCCAGCAAAGATCCGTGCACCTGGGAGACAGTACCACAGACATGTCGTCCCAGCAGCCAGATGAGGGAATGGAACAGGAAGCAGCTGGCTCACCTCCCCAATGGCAGCTGCCCAGTTTGGGAGTGGAGGAATCCAGCCTCCTGCCCCAATGGTTAGCCAGAGCAGAGGGTGTGAAGTCCCCAGCAGAAGTGCTGGCAACAGGGCAGAGTGCTACCAACCTCTGCCCAGCACCAGCAACAACTGTGGAGATCCAGGGAGCCGGGGCAGTCGGCCCCTCTCTCCGGTGACAAGCTGATGTAGTGGAGCTGCTACTCCCAGCTGAATCGCTGGCAACAGGGCAGAGCGCTGCTGGCCTCTGCCTTGCACCTACAGTTTCTTCTCAGCTTCAGGGAATTGGGACAGTGGGCCCCTCTGTCCAGCAACAGGCCAAGCCATGGCATGGTAAACACCACCCAGCTGAAGCGCTGACAGCTAGACAGAGAGTAAATGACCTCTACCCCACACCTACTGAGATCAACTATTCCTTGCAGCCAAGAAAGGAGATCATGCGGGAAGACTATGTGAGTTCACTCTGCCTGACTAACGCATGTCCAGACCAGGTGGAGGTCTGGGACCTTGTTAGTCAACCTTTGATGGGGGAGAAATTTGACAGACTCACCCGGGACAGAGGCTAGGAAGAGGAGGGGTGGAGGAGAGAGGTGTGTCAGAATCACCAGTAGTGAAACTTAGGTAACATCCCTGTGACAGACTCACCCGGGACAGAGGCTATTGGAGGGGACTGAATGCAAGCCTCTTGCCAACAGATTATGGGCCCTGGATTTTAAGGGAACAATACTCTGCAAGGTGAATTAGAAATCCAGTCTGATCTGTACTAATCAGACTCAATCGTGTATATATGTATATATTGTATGTTGTCTCATTCTGTTGTGGACTCTTTTGCTGTGGTCATTTGGGATGTGTGTCCCTGTAGAGGGAGGGGGGATTCCTCCAGCAGCCCCCCTGCTGATAAGACTGATTCATACTGTTGGGACACATCCTGTGAGGAGATGCTGGTGTCATCAACTCCACCTGTCTGTCTGTTGCCTGCTAGAATGTGTATTGTAAATAAGTCTAGTATGGGATCTAAGAGTCATTAGATCCCCATTGTTGTTTATGTTAATTAACTCTGCTATTGTGTGAAGAAGAGTTTGGTGTTGATTTGTGATAATGTTGATTGGGTTTTCTGTGCTACAAGACGGCCAGTCTGGCCTAAAGGTCATGACTGAGTCATCTAGGCTGTCTAAAGGGATTAGTTAATTAGCCCATGTTAATTAGGTTTCTGGTCACAGGTGTATGTTCAGAGTAATATGAGCAGGAGGTATGCACCTCCTCTTTTACTATATAAAAGAGCCTGTATTCCTTTCAATAAAAGACATTCCTATTTGAACTTACATACAGCCTGCCTGGTGTTTGTTCTGAGCTATCACAACTGGATTCGATCGGCACATAGCTGTAGTTCTAGTCCCGGAGCATCGGATGACCGAACCATCAGACGTTGCGATCTGCAATCTGATTCAGTAGCCGCAGAGGAGTGTCGGGAGAGTGGAACCGAGCGAGCAGGGGCTCGTTACAGTCCCTGTCCATGGCTGCTGGACCATGAGTCAGCGGTAATATGCACCTTACCGCTGACCTCCCTGTCCAGCAAGGCCAAGACATTGCCTTCCACATGTCGGTAGAGAGCCGGAATCGCCTTCTGTGAGAAAAAGTGGCATTTGGGAACCTGCCACTGAGGAACCGCACATTCCACAAACTCACGGAAGGGGGCAGAGTCCACCAACTGAAAAGGTAGCAGTTGAAGTGCTAGCAATTTTGCCAAGCTAGCATTCAACCGCTGGGCATGTGGATGGCTGGGAGCGAACTTCTTTCTGCGGTGCAGCAGCTGGGGAAGGGAAATTTGCCTGGTACAATCTGACGTTGGTGTACCGATAGCAGATTGCCCGCAAGTACTTGGCTGTGACACACCTAATTCTACACCTTCATTCCTCTCAGTGCAGGTTTCAGAGAGGACTGAAGGTATAGTGGGGTTGGAGATCCCAGCTGATGAGGAGCAAGGAGAGTTCCTCTTTGTTCTTTGGTGTGGGTCTTTTAGGTACGCTTGCCAACGAACTGAATGGCAGGTCAACATATGTCTGGTCAAGCATGTGGTGCCCAAGCGGGAGATGTTTTAGCCAAGCGAGATACGCTTGAGACATATGTTGCAGATAGCAGCGGTGGGATCTGATGCACTCGTCTCAAAAAAGGCCCACACCAAAGAACTTTTGGAATAACGCACAGAGACAGCAGCGCCCTGCACATGCGGAGCTCTGCAGTGTGATGCAGTCAGTGTGCTGCCCTTAGGCTGGCCCCTGGAGAGCATCCTGCCTCGTTGGTGATGTGCTCCTCCTCCTCCTCTCTCCTATCAGGCACCCACGTGGAGTCAGTGACTTCATCATCCCCTCCCTCCTCATCACTGGAGCAAAGCTGGCAGTATGCTGCAGGAGGGGGAACATGACTGCCAGATTGCTGTCCTTCTTGGGCACCCCCTCTGTCTGGGCTCACATTACTGCCTTCCTCTAGCTGAGTACCATCATCGAAGCCTTCAAAACGCAGGGCATCCTCCTGGAGCATGTACCCAACACTGTGGTCAAACAGTTCGGGGGACTCCTCAGGAGGACATGGTGGGGCTGGAGAAGGAGTGACTGATGCCATTGAGCCGAGGGAAGAGGCCGCGTTGGCAGCTGCTTTGCCAGACAAAGTACCTTGAGCCTGGGTGAGAGAGGATGAGGAGGATGAGGATGGCTTGGTCATCCACTCTACCAAGTCTTCCGCATGTTGTGGTTCAACACGGCCAGCTGGTGAAAAGAAGGCCAAGCTTGTCCCACGGCCACGTGCTGATGAGGATGCACCGTGTCCACGACAAGCACTGTTGCCTCTAGACACAGAGCCTGCTTGCCCTCTTTTATTGGCTTGTGACTGTCTGCCTCTCCTTGTTGGCCTTCCAGACATACTATTGGCCTGCAATGAGATGTAGCTGCACAAAACTGGGATGTATATATATATCGATTATACTGCAGCTAGCAGAGTCAACTGCCTGCCTGTAGTATTATTAGTATGAGAACACCTGCACTTGTCTTCAGGTAGCTATACTGTAGGTGCAACTGTGTAGGGTACACAGTACAGTAACTGGAAATACGTCAATAGCCAACACAAGCACCTGGCTTCAGGTAGCTATACTGTAGGTGCAACTGTGCAGGGTACATAGTACAGTAACTGGAAATACGTCAAGAGCCCACACAAGCACCTGGCTTCAGGTAGCTATACTGTAGGTGCAACTGTGCAGGGTACACAGTACAGTAACTGGAAATACGTCAAGAGCCTACACAAGCACCTGGCTTCAGGTAGCTATACTGTAGGTGCAACTGTGCAGGGTACACAGTACAGTAACTGGAAATACGTCAAGAGCCTACACAAGCACCTAGCTTCCGTAGGTGCAACTGTGCAGGGTACACAGTACAGTAACTGGAAATATGTCAAGAGCCTACACAAGCACTTGGCTTCAGGTAGTTATACTGTAGGTGCAACTGTGCAGGGTGCACAGTACAGTAACTGGAAATACGTCAAGAGCCTACACAAGCACCTGGCTTCAGGTAGCTATACTGTAGGTGCAACTGTGCAGGGTACACAGTACAGTAACTGGAAATATGTCAAGAGCCTACCCAAGCACCTGGCTTCACGTAGCTATACTGTAGGTGCAACTGTGCAGGGTACACAGTACAGTAACTGGAAATACGTCAAGAGCCTACACAAGCACCTGGCTTCAGGTAGCTATACTGTAGGTGCAACTGTTCAGGGTACACAGTACACTAACTGGAAATACTGTAAAAAACACCTGCCTGCCTGTCAGTATATTAGGAAGAGAAGAACAGGATCTAGCTAAACTGAATACAGTGTGTATATATATATATATATATATATATATATATATATATATATATATATATATATATATATATATATACAACACCTGGGATGCATAAATATACATAATACACTGTAAGTGCAGCTAACTGACTCGACCTGCCTACTCTATATAACTTAAATCAAATGACACTGTCTCTCTGGCTATCTATCTCTCTCCAGTCTCCACGGTAGGGATCAGCCGAACACCTCCCTGTTCGGTTCGCACCAGAACATGCGAACAGGCAAAAAATTTGTTCGAACATGCGAACACCGTTAAAGTCTATGGGACACAAACATGAATAATCATTACATGCAAGTTATTGTCATAAAAAGTGTTTGGGGGCCTGGGTCCTGCCCCAGGGGACATGGATCAATGCAAAAAAAAGTTTTAAAAACGGCCGTTTTTTTGGGAGCAGTGATTTTAATAATGCTTAAAGTGAAACATTAAAAGTGTAAAATCCCTTTAAATTTCGTATCTGGGGGGTGTCTATAGTATGCCTGTAAAGGGGCGTATGTTTCCCGTGTTTAGAACAGTCTGACAGCAAAATTACATTTCAAAGGAAAAAAAGTCATTTAAAACTACTCGCGGCTAATTAATGCATTGCCGGTCCGACAATACACATAGAAGTTCATTGATAAAAACGGCATGGGAATTCCCCACAGGGGAACCCCGAACCAAAATTTTAAAAAAATGACATGGGGGTCCCCCTAAATTCCATACCAGGCCCTTCAGGTCTGGTATGGATATTAAGGGGAACCCCAGCCAAAGTTTAAAAAAAAATGATGTGGGGGTCCCCCTAAATTCCATACCAGGCCCTTCAGGTCTGGTATGGATATTAAGGGGAACCCTGGCCAAAATTAAAAAAAAAATGACATGAGGGCCCCCCTAAATTCCATACCAGGCCCTTCAGGTCTGGTATCGATATTAAGGGGAACCCCGCGCCAAAATTTAAAAAGAAACGGCGCGTGGTCCCCCCAAAAATCCATACCAGACCCTTATCCAAGAACGCAACCTGGCAGGCCGCAGGAAAAGAGGGGGGGACAAGACCCCCCTTCTGAACCGTACCAGGCCACATGCCCTCAACATTGGGAGGGTGCTTTGGGTAGCCCCCCCAAAACACCTTGTCCCCATGTTGATGAGGACAAGGGCCTCATCCCCACAACCCTGGCCAGTGGTTGTGGGGGTCTGCGGGCGGGGGGTTTATCGGAATCTGGAAGCCCCCTTTAACAAGGGGACCCCCAGACCCCCCAGGGTCTGGTATGGATTTTTGGGGGGACCCCACGAGGTTTTTTTTTTAATTTTGGCCGGGGTTCCCCTTAATAGCCATACCAGACCTGAAGGGCCTGGTATAGAATTTAGGGGGACCCCCACATCATTTTTTTTTTTAATTTTGGTTCGGGGTTCCCCTGTGGGGAATTCCCATGCCGTTTTTATCAATGAACTTCTATGTGTATTGTCGGACCGGCAATGCATTAATAGCCGCGAGTAGTTTTAAATGACTTTTTTTCCTTTGAAATGTAACTTTGCTATCAGACTGTTCTAAACACGGGAAACATGCGCCCCTTTACAGGCATACTATAGACACCCCCCAGGTACGAAATTTAAAGGGATATTACACTTTTATTGTTTCACTTTAAGCATTATTAAAATAACTGCTCCCGAAAAAACATCCGTTTTTAAAACTTTTTTTTCATTGATACATGTCCCTTGGGGCAGGACCCAGGTCCCCAAACACTTTTTATGACAATACCATGCATATAAGCCTTTAAAATTAGCACTTTTGATTTCTCCCATAGACTTTTAAAGGGTGTTCCGTGGCATTCAAATTTGCCGCGAACACCCCAAATTGTTCGCTGTTCGGCAAACTTGCGAACAGCCCATGTTCGAGTCGAACATGAGTTTGACTCGAACTTGAAGCTCATCCCTACTCCATGGAGGCGGCCTTATATAGTGTGGGGCGTGTACTAAACTCCCTGAGCCATAATTGGCCAAAGCCTCCTTGGGTTTGGCCAATTACGGCTATCTGTACACACAGCGCTGTGATTGGCCAAGCATGCGGGTCATAGTGCATGCTTGGCCAATCAGCCAGCAATGCACTGCGATGCCGCAGTGAATTATGGGCTGTGACGCGCCACTCGAATTTGGCGCAAAAGGCCCATATCGTTTGTAATTTGGCGAACGTCCGAACACACGATGTTCGAGTCGAACATGCGTTCGACTCGAACACGAAGCTCATCCCTACTGGTGGCATTAGATAAGACAAGAGCAAAGCAAGGACAGATTAGGAGTATATGAGGTATCTCAGCCAATGGGCAGGGGTTTTCTTGAATTCCTTGGCCTGCTGGGAGAACCTATATATTTGGGTGGAGTCAGGTGATCGGTGTTCTGTGCCACCTGGACGGCTGACTGGGTGGATGTGTGTTGTACTGCCAGGGCTGCTAGGCCAGAGTTTGGACCTATCCCTGGCACATCTGGCTGCTAGGCTGTCTGAGGGCCTATCCAGAAGCAAGACAGCATCATAGGGTTGAAATTGCGGCTTGCAGTCCAACCAGAAGTGACTGCTCTGCTGGCCAGAGAACCTGTCATGGTTGGAGGTAGAGGGAAAGCTATCACCACTAAGGGACTATCCACCTTATTACCAGGGACCACAGTAAGTAGCTAAAACAAGTACCAGAGCAGTATTCTCACCAACCGGGAATGGTGAAGAATTGGGAAACTTCAGTGGGGGTCAAGCCAGGGACCCAGCCAGAGGAGGTGACGCTTGCAGAGCAGCCTTGTGTGTCAAGCCAGGGACCGAGCAAGCCAGTGGGGTGAAGCTTGATAAGTATCTGGAGTGCAAAGCTAGGGACCCAGCAGAGAAGAGGGGTGACACCTGAGGAAGATACTACAGTAAAAATTGGAGGAGCTCAAGGGATTCAGTGGCAGTGAATCATCTAGTCTAGTGAGAGAAAGACTGGGAGCTCACTGGGTTGAAGAACTACAAGAAGTGATTGTAGTGGAAGTGAAGGAACCATTACATTTTGTGTTAGAAACTGTTAAAGACTGTTGCCATAAGAGACAGGATTCCTACACATGCAGATGTGGCGTCTTGCTGGATGCCTTTCCCTGCATGGCTGTCCACCTGTAGAAGTCTCAGAGTCTGCTAATTAACATTGCAACTATCTAAGTGTGTCCTGGCCCTAACCCTCTCTCCCAAAGTTCTGTTTAAGAGAAATAAAATCTCTTTGCATTGAAGAAGCGTCTGGTGCCCATGAATCTAACTTGCATTACCCCCACTATGCCTTACAACCCACTCTATATGGAAGGATGTCAGCAGTTCTTGGCTCTAAAGGTTCTCATTAGACTAGATGAGGCCTGCGTCATTTTAACTGACAATTACGCGGTCGTGCGATGTTGTAACCAAACAAAATTTTTGTCCTTTTTTCCCACAAATAGAGCTTTCTTTTGGTGGTATTTGATGACCTCTGTGGTTTTTATTTTTTGCGCTAAAAACTACAAAATACAGAAAATTTTGAAAAAAACTTTTTTTTTTGAAAAAAACATTTTTTTACTGTTTGCTATTATAAATATCCAAAACAAAATGTAAAAAATTTAATTTCTTCATCAGTTTAGGCCACCACCTCACCGATCACCCCCGACTGTTCCCTTTGTCCTCTTCAAGCTCCTCAGGTCCTCCTCTGGCTCCCAGTTTCCTCCTCCGCCCTTAATGACCAGACCATTTTTTGCGATATGGCACTGCGTCGCTTTAACTGACAATTGTGTGATCATGCGATGTTGTAACCAAATAAAATTTATGTCCTTTTTTCCCACAAATAGAGCTTTCTTTTGGTGGTATTTTATGACCTCTGTGGTTTTTATTTTTTGTGCTAAAAACTAAAAAATACCGACAATTTTGAAAAAAAACTTAAAAAAAAAAAAAAAAATTACTGATTGCTATTATAAATTTCCAAAACAAAAAAAAAAGTAAAATTAAAAAAAAAAAGAAAAAATCGAATTTCTTCACCCCCGACTGTCCTTTTCCAGCTCCTCAGGTCCTCCTCTGGCTCCCGGTGTCCTCCTCCGGGTCCTCCCCCCCCCCCATGTCCCAGATCAGTCAGGAGAAAGGGGTCTGTAAATGTGTCATTTACTGGCTCCTTCCTCTTCTGAATTCATAGAGTCAGTGATCACTGACGTTATCCATTCATATCCGAGCATCGTAAACACTGTTCACGATGCTTTAGTTTATGAATGAACAAGAGCCTTTGTCTCTTGTCCATTCATCTTCAGTGCAGCTGAGGCTGCTGAGAAAGGAGCTGGGGAATCTGTGTCCTCAGTCCCTTTCCCTGTCTCAAAAGGGAGATGTCAGGGGTCTGTTTAGACCCCCGATATCTCACCAAAGCCACCCCACTGGGCTGATTAAAAAAATAAATAAATAAAGAATTGTAATAAATACATATTTAAAGGTTAAATTGTAAAAATAATAAAAAAAAAAAAAAAAAACACTGAAACCATCCACTCCCCTCTCCCCCCCAAAGAAGAAAGCATTGTAAAAAATATATAAATTGTAAAAAAAAACCTACTGACACAGTCCACACCTCATCAGTGCCCATTAGTGCCACCTATCAGTAACCATCAGTGCTGCATGTTAGTGCCTCCTCAGCAGTGCCACCCCATCAGTGCCGCCTCATCAGTGCCCATCAGTACCGCCTTATCAGTGCCACCTATGAGTGCCCATCAGTGTTGCATATTAGTGCCACTGTCACATGACATTAAAAAAAGTATTGATAATCGGCATCAGTGAGTACTTGAGAAAAAGTATCGGTACATAAAAAAGTGGTATCGGTGCAACCCTAGTTTAGATCAAAGCATATTCGTGTGTTAGAATGGCCCAGCCAAAGTTCAGACCTAGATCCAAATGAGAATCTGTGGCAAGACTTGAAAATTGCTGTTCACAGACGTTCTCCATCCAATCTGACAGAGCTTGAGCTATTTTGCAGTGAAGAATGGGCAAAAATGTCACTCTCTAGATGTGCAAAGCTGGTAGAGAGATCCCCAAAAAGACTTGCAGCTGTAATTGCAGTGCAGAGGCGGTTCTAGACTTTGTGAGACCTTAGGCAAAACTTAGACATGAGGCCCCACTCACTCCCATAATGGGAAAAAAAAATTCAAGGGATGAAAATGAACTGTATTAGGAGGGTACAGTATAGGGGAGTGGACAGTACAGGGGGTAGGTGAGTGGGCATAATAAAGATATATTTTCCTCTAGCAGATCTGCACAGGGAAGCTGCTCTCACAGATCCTACCTATTCTGGTAGGCTTTCACAAAGAGAGAAATAAAAGGGGGATGGGTGGAGAAGGAAGGAAGGAAGGAAGGAAGGAAGGAAGGAAGGAAGGAAGGAAGGAAGGAAGGAAGGAAGGAAGGAAGGAAGGAAGGAAGGAGAAAAAAAGAGAAAGAAAGAGAAAGAGAAAAAAAGATGGAAGGAAGGAAAGAAAGAAAGAGAAAGAAAGATGGAAGGAAGGAAAGAAAGAGAAAGAAAGATGGAAGGAATGAAAGAAAGAGAAAGAAAGATGGAAGGAAGGAAAGAAAGAAAGATGGAAGGAAAGAAAGATGGATGGAAGGAAAGAGAAAGAAAGAGAAAGAAAGAAAGCCTATTTCGCCTAATTAGAGAGCCGCCTCTGTTGCAGTGAAAGGCGGTTCTACAAAGTATTGACTCAGGGGGGCTGAATACAAATGTACACCACACTTTTCACATATTTATTTGTAAAAAAAGTTTGAAAACCATTTATCATTTTCCTTCCACTTCACAATTATGTGACACCTTGTGTTGGTCTATCACATAAAATCCCAATAAAATACATTTACATTTTTGGTTGTAACATGACAAAATGTGGAAAATTTCAGGGGGTATGAATACTTTTTCAAGGCGCTGTATGTACTTTAATACTGATTGCTAACTCTTTGGGAAATAAACCCCTTTGCTGCCCCTTTTTTCTTAATAATGTTGGCTTATTTGTCTTTAATTTTATTTTTTAATGTTTTAAGGTCAGTGGTCAATGTTAGCTGCTTTTCCTTTTAGAAAAAATGTGGCTTTATTTTAGTGGGAAGTATTTTAGGGTTTGCTTTTCTTTTGGGGCATATTATTTATTTATTTGTTTATTAATAGGGCATTTATTTTGGGCTTTTCTGTGTGTGTTTTTGTTTTTTTTGAAAAAATGGCTTTTATTTCAGGAGTATTATTTTGGCATTTTCATTTATTTTGGGGATCTTTTGGTTTTTATTGTTTGCTGACAGTACAAATGTTTTTTTTGTTTTTTTTTTGCCTATTTTAAGATAAGTTGCTTTTTTTTTCTGAAAGACATCTTCAAAAAGAAATGAGCTCTTGTTTCTGGGGTGATATTTTGGGGGTTTCATTTAATTTTCTTTTTTGTTTGTTTTTTTTTATTTTTACTGCTCTCTCTTTCCTGGCCACTAAGGTTGCATCTTTGGATAAAGGTCCAGTTGGAATAATACAAGGGAACACTTTTTTCCTTTTTTAAGTTTTACACCTAAACTGAAATTAATCAGGTTGGGGGGCTTCTTCTGTATGTAATCCAAGTTGATTGTAACAGAAAAAAAAAATCACAGCCAAATATGTGCTGGCAGAGTATGCTGTCACTGAGACTGTCATTGAAACGGATAAAAAGATATAAAGATAAAAATAGTAAGACGAGTTTTAGGAATTAAACAATTTCAAACAATGATTCATAAAGTAAAGTAAAATAAATTGTTCACAAACCGTTTTTGTGAAGCCTGGTCCTTAGTTACAGTTGTGTTCAGCTCAAAGATCGTCAGGAAAAGAAATGACAATGTTGGCTTGTAATAAGGAAGAGCAAACGGGTGTAATTTAGTAAATGAACCAACCAGAAAAAGAATACGTCTGTCTAAAGTGTTCAAAAGAAGGGGGGGGGATTATTCTACTGAAGTTAGAACGTGTTTAAGCCCAAGTTCATAATGAGCTGCAGGAATGAAGCCGTGCAAGTTCAGCTGAACTCCAGCAGGTCAGTTCGGGTTTCGGCCGCAATTGCAGAGAAATCTGTACAGATTTCTGCACAGATGTCAATCTAAATTGCAGCCCGAAATCGCAAAAAGTAGTACAGAACTTTTTGAAATCGGTACAGGGCCGCAGATGCGGTGTCGCACATATTAGGACGGTGCCATTGACGGCAATTGATGCCGCTTTGACATATCAAAAGCTCCAGTGTGAACAGGGCTAAAGGTCATTTACAAATATTATCTTGAGTTTACTTTAGACTTACCATTTATGATGCAACACTTAATGTTACATATTTAATAAAATGTATATTTAATGAGAAACGGGAATGTTGGCGCTGCTAATAATCAATGTAATTAAATGTCCCTCAAACAAGATGAGGGTATAGGATAAGCAAGTGAAAAAATCTTCAACCACTATAAAACTCTGATGATGAGTAAAAAACGTGCATCTGATTTAAAACTAATATAAAGTGCAAATATTGAACTATATAATGCAGACCTGATAGTGAGTAGAAAAAAACACACTCTCTTACCACATCAAATAAAATGCATCTACATATAGTATACAATGACCAATAATATTAATAATATAAAGTAAATCCTGAATTGCAAAATAAAGTGACAAGTATGAATAAATAATGAAAAAATATGAAAAAATATAATGAAAAACTAGTATTTCAGACTGAGAATACAGTGTATATGTGTCACTTTGCATCAATTGCAAAAGTCTATAGACCAATAACATAGAAAAATATTCAGTGTCCCATATTCATAATTTCATGAAAGAGACTGGTGCTGATTTCCAAGTATTGCAACTTAATGTCCTCTTCTGTGCATCCAATTAAGTGACTTCTTGTGCTATAAAGTAACCAAGTGCATCAAAATAAGGTGACTTCTTGTGCTCCCCCTCAAATATATGCACTCACCAAAAGCCCCCACCCCTGCAGGGGTAAAGAGCGTTTAGAAAACGGTATCTCCAAACAGGGTGTTCCCAGGAAACGGTAAGTACTCCAGAACAGAATATGTATGAACACGGCATCCACATGTAATCAAAAATGGGCATCCATAGCGTAAATCCGGTAAAAGGTATATTTATTTCTTTATCACAAAAAAAGACTTTACATTGGATAAAAATGGGGCTAGAACAACCTGCCCCACACAAAAAATGGCTGCAGTCAACCAGTGCCTGGGTCTGGATGGCGTGCGTTCCACAGACTAAAGCATAGCTGACGGAAATGACGTTGATGTGTACCAAGTCCCGCCTTACATGTTTCGTCACTGGACGTCGTCTGAGGTGTAGCCATCTTGGTACACCTCAAGTCAATATATAGCAAGTGGAGGAACCATCATGGCTGAAACCAATTACACTAAGTGGCAAGGCAAAAACCCATGGACAGCGAACTGCTCAATAATTTACAAAGGGCATGTTTTAACAAACACAAGCACAAAATAAAAAGAAAAGTTTGTAAAAAATGGTTGTAAAAAATGAATAAATAAACGGGCTTGTATGAACGCATCAAGGCCCCCTAGCGGTCGGAAATAAAATTTACATGCCGCGGTAGCCTCCACTCAGCATTGCAAGCCAGATATTACCCAGTAAAGCTAAACATTAATTTTAAAACTCAAATATAAAAACATTTTCTACAATTAAAAATATAGTAAATATAGTAAGGAGGGTATCATATATTGGAAATATGTCAATATTACAGACATAAGTGTCAAAAATGAATAAGAAGAATGCAGAGAATATTAATTGACATGTATCTGAAATGTAAATACGTGTATTATATAGAGAGCAATAACACTCCATATGGCAAAGGTGACTAAATCATAAAAATGTCCAATATAAAAATATTAAAATATTATTTAAAAATTATTAAAAAATAGTCAGATGTAATGAACATAAATGGGGTTTAAAATAATATCAGGTGGGTAAGCCAAAGTATATAAAAAAGATATATAATACATTTTGACTGTGCATATACCAGACCCAACATATACTGTAAACCCATAAACCAAAATTTAGAACATATTTGGGATAACACTATAAGTGAGTGAAGTTGGAAGTCCAAAAAATGAGATCCCAATGAACAACCTCTTAAAAAGGCCTTAGTAGTAGAATTTTGGAGGTATCATAAGGCAGTAAAAAGTGTGTATCTACATGCTGGAAATTAATAGGTAGGTGACGAATTGTAAAAATTAGATAAAAAGCAATTGAGATCAATATCCACGTTTAACCCCCTAGGTACCAAAGTCCCTAAACGATAAAGCCAGCCGGTCTCATTCTGTGAAACCTTGATCTTCCATTTATCCCTCATCCAGTGGTCTTTGATTATATCGATCCCATAAAAGATCAGGCCACTGGGGTCAATATTATGTAGCTCCTTAAAATTCCTGGAGAGATTATGTTTAGGGAAGCCATTCTTTATTCTTTATTAATATGTTCTCTTATTCGCACGTTGAGTGGTCTAGTAGTCCTACCTACGTACTGTAGATGGCAAGGACATTCAATAACATAAGTCACATGTGTACTGCTGCATGTAATCATGTCCCTGATTTTATATTCCTTATTATTAGTCCTCGATCTGAATGTCTCCTTCTTTCTGGGTTGTTTCTTGCTGACCCCACAGGGTAAACATTTTTGGCACTTATAAAACCCTTTCATTTCTGAAAATAATTTAACTGTTTTCGATGGGTCTATGATGTTGTGAACAAGTTGATCCCTGAGGGTTGGGGCTCTTTTGTATACAAACTTTGTTTTTTTAGGCAGAATTTTAGAAAAAAACTTTATCGGATTTCAAAATGGGCCAGTATTTTCTAAAAATATATTCGATCGATTGGTATTGACTATTATATCCAGTAATAAAAGCTACATCCGCATGGGAATTTTCTCTCTTAATCTTTGTTGCAAGTAAGTTATTTCTGTTCATGTCTCTTACTTCAGCTTTTAAGGTCATCAGTATGTCTCTCCGGTACCCCTCAATCCCATGAATCCCATGAGTAAGTCAAGTATGACGAAACATGTCGGGGCGTGGCTGTACGGCATCCATCTGTAGCAGTGTGTGACGGAGGACGCGCTGGATCGAGTCTGAGGTTGTGAGCGAGGGGATTCAAGCCCAAGCAAGCGAGGCTTAGTGAGTGGTGGTGAGAGCCTTATCCGCACACCTCGGGTCCGTCGTGACCATCATTACATCTGGTGTTGGGCGTTTACACAGGAGGACTGGGAGTTGATGTTGCTGTGATTTTTGCTTGGTTTAAAGAGATTTTATGTGAGTGCAATGTTTGAAATATACACAGTTAATTAAATCTGGTTTTACATTACTACACTATCAGTGCATTTTTTATTTGCATGTGGAATGAAATGGTACATACACGGATAGAATTTGGATTTTTCGCTTAAACCTGAATATAAGGTTTATCACGCTTATGTGCCAAAACACGAGAGTGTGAGGCATATTCATCCGGTGAGTGTTGAATCTGAAGGGAAAGGAATCACTGGGACGTTTGATCTGGTGGATATTTAAGAAATCTGCACATCATTCACTGTGTCTTTTCTATGGATACTTCTATGGATGTGTCTTTTCTATGGATGGACTTTATAATATAATTTCCATTTTTCTGATCCAGGGTGACTATTTGTGATGCACAATTAATTGCCTTGTGTGATACATATGATTTGTTTATTTGATATCACTCAGTATACTGGTCAAACACATGGTCACTTTATTACGTTACATTATTAACACTAGCGCCGCTTATATTAATTTTCTGTTTTTTGCAAATTAATAGAGCTTATATAATTATTTACATATTTAAAGTGGCAGCTTTGGAAGTTTCACAGACTTTTACACATTTTATATATTGTTTCATACACAGTGTTGAGATACACACTTTTCTAAAGCGCAGTGGTGGGAACTCAAGGTGGGCTTGTTTGAGTATTTGGGTACCATTGTTTACAGTATATCACCGATGTCTTTGCAGAATCGGGAATCAAATATCTTGTCTTTTTTTTATTCAAGATTCCCATCTCTCTCCCTTTATTCACAAAAGTTCTCATTTTTTTCATATAGAGCTGTTTGGGGTTTCCTTTCAATTTTTTATAGATATTCTCAACTTTGAATAAGTTTTCCATCTCCTCCTTGTATTCCTTTTTATTAAGTATGACCAATCCATCCCCCTTATCTGCTGCGCGTATGACCACATACTTCTTCTTTCCTATATCTTTAATACGTTTCCATATGTTTCTATTCTTGGACTTATTCTTTTCCAATTTCTTAAGGTCGCTTTCCACCATCTACCTACTCAAACATTGATTACCGGGAACCATTGGGTTGAAAATTGAGTTGTTCCTAAGGGTGGTATGGTGAAGTTCTGAACAATCTGGGGTTTTCTTATTTTCATTAAGTGCAAAATGTTTATAAATATTTAGTCTCCGTAAGAATTTTTGTAGGTCCATATATACTTCAAAATGGTCAATATTTTTTTCAGGAGCAAACTTAAGGCTCAAATCCAAAATTCTTAATTCATCTTCAGTAAAAACTTCATCACTCAGGGCGTGGTTTGCCTTGAGAGAAGATGGCTGCTTAACCCTAGAGCTCCGTCAGACCTAGGCCTTCCTTAAGCCATAACTGGGGACCACCGCTTACATCCTACCGCCCACCATGGGAACTTCATCCCACGGAAACTCTGCGTCCAGATCCCGTTCCCTGAGAGAGGTAGGCAGCCGCATAAGTCAGAATATACCAGAGATATTCCAAACCCAGAGAGCAAACATGGCAGCCTCCCCTCCCGCCTCTTCGTCTCCTCACAGCCACGATGAGATCGCCCCACTCCTGTGGAGAACAACCAGCCACCGCTTCAACAGCCAAGCCTGAACGATCTTCGTGCTGTGGCAGCTGACATTAAAGATACACTCTTTGCGGCAATCACGGACCTCCCCCATGAAATCCAGGCTATAGCAGGAAGGGTTCAGAGAGTGAAGCACACTGCTACACAACACCAAACCGCGATACAGCAGATTCGCCATAATGTGGATACACACACCATGCAGCTTCGTGACTTACAACGCCATGTTGAAGACAGACAATCGGGGAAGGCATCACAATCTGCAGGTGAGAGGCCTCCCTGAATCGATTGAGCACAACCAGATTCTCCCAACGGTCACAAAACCTGCGCCCTCTACTAGAAGTCCTGCGGAGCACAGACATCTGCTACCGCTGGAAGTTCCCACTTGGCCTCCTAGCTACCCACCAAGGGCGCTCTGCCCTGCTAAGAATCCCTGAAGAGCTAGACACCTTTGCCAAACACTAGGCATACCATATGTAGCTGACCCAAATTGGTACGCAGACTTCAACATCCCCGAACCCAGAGAAGAACCAATGGAGGCACAGGATACAAGGTTCTGAAGGCGCCAATCACCATCGACCTCCAGACCCAGCTCAGCTGCACTGTCACGTCACCTGCTCTCAAGCCCGACAAATGCCCCCATGCCTCGCAGACCACGTCGCGATCGCTAGGATGTCTCCTGCTGATGAAGCCCATAATGTTTGGAAAAGTACACCCGCACGCTACACGTTCTCACTCTCTTTTCCTTTTTAATGGAATCAGCTCAGAATTTCCTGCCCAATATGTGACAGCACTTCCCCTTGCAAAAACCCTTCCCCACCACGCAAGGAAAGCTATGTAAAGCTGACTGTTAACTCTCTACTACCTATACCAACAAAACACATGGAATGAACGTTAACGATTGCTCCACATGACAATCCGTACCTATACTGGATGTCCGACCACCGTGAGTCGTCTCGGTCGCAAACCTCCCCCGACGTGAATGCGGGACACCACAAGGCCCTTCAGAACTGTGACGCCTCAATGGAGATCAGCTATAGCAGCAGCTCTACACAGAGCTTTTCCCCAACGGAATCAGATCAGGATACCCACACAGGACTAACTTTTCCTTCCTTTGCTCACTCTGATTCCCCTGGACCCGGCTAAACAACCTGAATTTAAGAAACTACATCTGTTTTGCCCCCCACACTCAGTGGGCTTGTGACACTGCAGATGGAATATCTCTCATCTCCTGCTAATGATCACGAGAATACGATCAAAGTAAAAGACAGACCCCCAGATCGCTCTGCTCATTGCTGGATGGGGCTTCTGATCTCCCCTTTCTCACTGGTCTGTACTTATTTAGTTGAATTGTTTAATCAATACCTGAATGCTTTTCTGCTTATCTGTACTCTTTCTATTACCTGATGCCACATGCTAATGAACAGAATGTAATGCTTCACATTCCACGTACACTACTTTCATTACTAGCTTCCTAGCAATGTTCAGTATAATCCGATCTAGCAAACCACTTTCACATCACAGGGCGCCATCTAGTGGAGCTCCGTACACACTACCTTTACCACCCTGACTGGAAATATTACTGGTGACACACGTAATGACTCCGGGGCGAAAATTATTATCTTCGCCACCCCACGATACAATGCCCCCACCCCTCACTATGCACACACGATTGCCTACAGCTCACTACAGGCAAATGCAACTTCTAACTCGATTCTCCCTCCTACATCTGCATCAAGACACACACAGATGAGGCATGCCGAAGATTCACATACATTCTTAGACCACCTCCCTTTTCTTTCATGCTCTTCTATTCTCCCAGCTCACACTGCTGTCCTCTATCCTACATGAATGTTTTGGTTGTCATGTTGACGAATTCTCATTGTTGAAATGTTCGAGGTGTCTTATCCATATAGGGTGGAGGCGGGCACGCCAAACGGACCAAACAAGTATGACAACTTTAACACACTACGTGTTCTATCTCAGGCAAGTCCAGGCTATGTAGTACATTTATGCCCCTTTGAGAAATTGAGTTCTCTACACTGCTCAGAAATGACGTAGTCACTTTTCTTATACTCCAGTCATACGCACGTATAAAATGAAGTCTTCCCCTACACATAACTCACATGAATCAATCGCCTTGCTACCCACACTACGCATCCCCGATTACATAAACCAATCCCCACTTGCACTCAAATTTACATGACAGGGCCAATGGTCTGAGATACTCCCTAATTCCTCTCTCTCGACAATCCAACTCCCACACAGTGGCACCCAGCCACTGAACCAATCCGGTACACCTGTTTCTGTCATACCCCCCCGCTCTGACAGGTGAACAAGTGTTTAGCTGCCACCGGAACACCTATCCTTCCCTCCCTACCTTCCATCCTACCCCCCGCACACTACACCACACAACCCAATCTACACCCCACACCACTCATCTCTCACCCACAACCTACACTACTCAAACCCATACTTCTACATTTTTGCGTGTTCCCTCCCTGCCACAGCTCTTCAAACCTATTTTACCTGATCACCCAAGGAACCCATGGACGGAATTTAATGATGGCCTCTCCACCATCTAACCCAGCCGCACAATCGATTAAAATCATCTCACTTAATGCTAAAGGACTTAATGTACCAGAAAGACGATCCCAACTCCTCCTAGCCATGCAACGCGATAAGGCAGACATTATATTCCTACAGGAAACACATTTCTGCACTGATTCAACACCTAAACTACAGAATCATCACTTCCCAACAGCATATCATGCAACCAAGGCACTGTCCAAATCGAAAGGGGTCTCAATACTTATAGCGAAACGTTGCCTGTTTCAACCCACTGACACATTGATCGACGAGACAGGCAGATACCTCTTTCTAAAAGGATCATACCTAGGTGGGACACTCACAATAGCGAACATATATGCCCCGAACGTCAGCCAAGTAGCCTTCTTCCGCACCATCACTGATGCACTAACCACGTTTCAAGAAGGTACTCTAATCCTAGGTAGAGACTTAATGTACCACTCAACCCTGCACAAGATACCTCCACTGGTACATCCTCTCTCCCTTATACAGCCTTACGAATAGGGATGAGCCGAACACCCCCCTGTTCGGTTCGCACCAGAACATGCGAACAGGAAAAAAGTTTGTTCGAACACGCGAACACCGTTAAAGTCTATGGGACACGAACATGAATAATCAAAAGTGCTAATTTTAAAGGCTAATATGCAAGTTATTGTCATAAAAAGTGTTTGGGGACCTGGGTCCTGCCCCAGGGGACATGGATCAATGCAAAAAAAAGTTTTAAAAACGGCCGTTTTTTCAGGAGCAGTGATTTTAATAATGCTTAAAGTCAAACAATAAAAGTGTAATATCCCTTTAAATTTCGTACCTGGGGGGTGTCTATAGTATGCCTGTAAAGGGGCGCATGTTTCCTGTGTTTAGAACAGTCTGACAGCAAAATGGCATTTTGAAGGAAAAAACTCATTTAAAACTACCCGCGGCTATTGCATTGCTGACAATACACATAGAAGTTCATTGATAAAAACGGCATGGGAATTCCCCAAAGGGGAACCCCGAACCAAAATTTAAAAAAAAAATGACGTGGGAGTCCCCCTAAATTCCATACCAGGCCCTTCAGGTCTGGTATGGATATTAAGGGGAACCCCGGCCAAAATTAAAAAAAAAAAAATGACGTGGGGTTCCCCCTAAATTCCATACCAGACCCTTCAGGTCTGGTATGGATTTTAAGGGGAACCCCGCACCAAAAAAAAAAAAAAAACGGCGTGGGGTCCCCCCAAAAATCCATACCAGACCCTTATCCGAGCATGCAACCTGGCAGGCCGCAGGAAAAGGGAGGGGGACGAGAGTGGGGCCCCCCCTCCTGAACCGTACCAGGCCACATGCCCTCAACATTGGGAGGGTGCTTTGGGGTAGCCCTCCAAAACACCTTGTCCCCATGTTGATGAGGACAAGGGCCTCATCCCCACAACCCTGGCCGGTGGTTGTGGGGGTCTGCGGGCGGGGGGCTTATCGGAATCTGGAAGCCCCCTTTAACAAGGGGACCCCCAGATCCCGGCCCCCCCCGTGTGAAATGGTAAGGGGGTACAAAAGTACCCCTACCATTTCACTAAAAAACTGTCAAAAATGTTAAAAATGACAAGAGACAGTTTTTGACAATTCCTTTATTTAAATACTTCTTCTTTCTTCTATCTTCCTTCATCTTCTGGTTCTTCTGGTTCTTCTGGCTCTTCTGGTTCTTCCTCCGGCGTTCTCGTCCAGCATCTCCTCCGCGGCGTCTTGTATCTTCTTCTCCTCGGGCCGCTCCGCACCCATGGCATGGGGGGAGGCTCCCGCTCTTCTCTTCTTCTTCATCTTCTTCTCTTCTTCTCTTCTTCTCTTCTTCATTTTCTTCTCCGGGCCGCTCCGCATCCATGCTGGCATGAAGGGAGGCTCCCGCTGTGTGATGGCGCTCCTCGTCTGACAGTTCTTAAATAACGGGGGGCGGGGCCACCCGGTGACCCCGCCCCCCTCTGACACACGGGACATGATGGGACTTCCCTGTGGCATTCCCCGTGACGTCACAGGGAAGTCCCGTCAAGTCACCGCGCGTCAGAGGGGGGCGGGGTCACCGGGTGGCCCCGCCCCCCGTTATTTAAGAACTGTCAGACGAGGAGCGTCGTCACACAGCGGGAGCCTCCCGCCATGCTAGCATGTGTGAGGAGCGGCCCGGAAAAGAAAATGAAGAAGAGAAGAAAAGAAGAAGAGATGAAGAAGAAGAGAAGAGCGGGAGCCTCCCCCCATGCCATGGGTGCGGAGCGGCCCGAGGAGAAGAAGATAGAAGACGTCGCGGAGGAGATGCTGGACGAGAACGCCGGAGAAAGAACCAGAAGAGCCAGAAGAACCAGAAGATGAAGGAAGAAAGAAGAAGTATTTAAATAAAGGAATTGTCAAAAACTGTCTCTTGTCATTTTTAACATTTTTGACAGTTTTTTAGTGAAACGGTAGGGGTACTTTTGTACCCCCTTACCATTTCACACAGGGGGGGGCCGGGATCTGGGGGTCCCCTTGTTAAAGGGGGCTTCCAGATTCCGATAAGCCCCCCGCCCGCAGACCCCCACAACCACCGGCCAGGGTTGTGGGGATGAGGCCCTTGTCCTCATCAACATGGGGACAAGGTGTTTTGGGGGGCTACCCCAAAGCACCCTCCCAATGTTGAGGGCATGTGGCCTGGTACGGTTCAGGAGGGGGGGGCCGCACTCTCGTCCCCCCCTCTTTTCCTGCGGCCTGCCAGGTTGCAGGTTGCATGCGCCCCTTTACAGGCATACTATAGACACCCCCCAGGTACGAAATTTAAAGGGATATTACACTTTTATTGTTTGACTTTAAGCATTATTAAAATCACTACTCCTGAAAAAACGGCCGTTTTTAAAACATTTTTTTGCATTGATCCATGTCCCCTGGGGCAGGACCCAGGTCCCCAAACACTTTTTATGACAATAACTTGCATATTAGCCTTTAAAATTAGCACTTTTGATTTCTCCCATAGACTTTTAAAGGGTGTTCCGCGGCATTCGAATTTGCCGCGAACACCCCAAATTGTTCGCTGTTCGGCGAACTTGCGAACAGCCAATGTTCGAGTCGAACATGAGTTCGACTCGAACTCGAAGCTCATCCCTACTTACGAACAATGAAATCCCCCCTTTCAGAATTTTCTACTCCACGAAACTTGGCGCACCTTAAATCCCAATGGAAAAGACTACACAACAGATACTCCAGGATAGATTACCTATTTGTTTCACAAAATGATCTGTCTCTGCTCCACCACACCTCCATTGCTCCCATGTTCCTATTGGGCCACCATCCTATTTTCATGACAATGACGTTCCCAGAAACTCTCCCTCACCCACAGATGTGGAGACTTGATCCTTCCCTCCTTATCGACCCCTCTATCGCGGCAGATATTAGACTCCGTATTACACAATACTTCCTAGAGAACAAACCCACTGACACTTCTCTACTTATTAATTGGGAAGCCCACAAATGTGTGATTTGTGGCACCCTTATTGCAGCAGCTGCCAAACGTAATTGAGAAAGACGGAAACATTACACGGAACTTAGGAATAAGATCCGTAACCTAGAAAACGCACATAAGCGCTCACAAGCCCTAGACAGTTTAAATTACCTTATACAAGTCAGATCTGATCTATTAGAACTATTGGGCAAACAAATACGGCGCAAATATATCCTATCCAATAAAACGTTTTATGAATATGGCAATAAAGCCAGTAAAATGCTTGCAAGAGCCCTACAAGCTAAAAAGGCTACCGCGACTGTACACTCAATAACAGACGCATCAGGACGCAAACTTAATTCAACCCCAGACACAGCCAAACAGTTTGTGAAATATTATTCACAACTATACAACCTCTCCCCGACAGATCCCTCCATAGATGAAACCACGAGAAAACGAATGATAGTGGAATTCTTGCAACAATACAGTCCAACTCCAATTTCTGAATCCACGGCACAAGAGCTAGACGCCCCCTGAAGAAAGACGAAATTGACCTAGCACTGAAAGAAATGAAAACGGGCAAGAGCCCCGGCCCCAAGGGTCTGACCGTAGGATACTACAAACCCTATGCAGATATCCTCACAACCTTTTTCTTGTCGGCCTTTAATACATTTTCAACCCCCATGGAACCCCCCACGAGAACTATTAAAGATAGCAATTATCCCAAAGCCAGGAAAGGACCCCGCAATGGTCACCAGTTACAGACCCATTTCATTGCTCAACGTAGATCTCAAATGGTACGCCAAAACATTAGCGAATCGGCTTCTCCTCCTCCTCCCCCAACTGGTTGATCTTGATCAAATCGGCTTCATTCCAGGCAGAGAGACAATACTCTTAAAACCATCAAGGTCCACCACTGGCTCACTTCTACCCACAACCTAGGATTCCTACTTTCCCTCGATGCAGAGAAGGCATTCGACAGGGTGGCCTGGGTCTACATGACAGAGGCCTTAAAGGCCATTGGCCTCCCTACCAAAGTGTTAGACTTCATATTAGCGCTATATTCCAACCCCACGGCTAGAGTCCGAGTAAACGGTCACCAGTCGGATGCCTTCTCTATTTCGAATGGAACCCGCCAGGGCTACCCCCTATCCCCTCTAATATTCGTCCTTACCCTTGAACCACTACTTAGACCTCTCAGAGCTAACCCAGATATCATGGGCATAGACATTAAACTCCGCACCTACAAACAGGCAGCCTTTGCAGATGATATCCTCCTTTTCCTCACAGAACTGCTCACGACAATCCCTAATCTACTCAAAGATTTCAACACTTTTAAGACCCTGACTAACCTTCAAATACATTTTTCTAAATCCAATGCCCTGAATATCATGCTATCTCCTGAAACCTGTAAACAATGCCAAACTAATTTTCCGTTTGCTTGGAACAACCACGCAATCACCCAGCTGGGCATCCAACTCCCAGTATCCCTAACTGACCTATATGCCTCGAACCATGTGCCACTACTACAAAATATAATACGAGACTTAAAGAAATGGTCCTCTGGTCTCTTTTCCTGGTTCGGCAGGGCCGCCATCATTAAAATGAATATCCTACCTAGGATTTTATACCTCTTACAGACGGTCCCAATTAAACTTCCACTTGTCTTCTTCTTGACTCTCTGGAAAGTCTGCACAGAATTTATATGGGGCAAGCTATGCCCGAGACTAAGCTATACGAGACTTACCGCCCCCAAACTTAAGGGAGGTATAGGTCTCCCAGATATACGGATTATAGCCAACAAGCATGCCACCTCGCTAGGATCATAGACTGGAACATACATTCAAAACATAAAGATTGGATTCAACTAGAACACTCCTGGTCTACAATCCCACTAGCACAACTTCCATGGGTTTCCCCACAACACACCCCCCTCCCCCGGATGTAAGCTCCATTCACTTATTAACCCAACACTTCTCTCCTTTCGAGCTGCGTGCAACAAACACAAAATCTCCTCGCTCCTTGGCCCGATGACACCACTAAAACATAACCCAGATTTTACGCCAGGGATGCATACATCCTTTCTGAAAGATAATTGGCCATGCCCACATATCAGAGCAGAACATTTCTTTGAAGATGGCCACCTTCTCTCCCAAGCCGAATTAGCCAACAAAATATCCTTAGACTCGTTCCCCTTCTGGACGTACGTGCAACTTAGACACTTATTTACCAGACCTAAACAGCAACCTGATTGGTCCAGACACACTACCACCTTCGAATCCTTATGCTTAAAAGAGGGACCCCAGAGTCACCTGATTTCATATACCTACACCCTGCTGTTCTCAGACCAAAATTTCAAACTACACTGGGCCATTCAGAAACAGGAACTAGCAATTGATCTTACAGAGTTATGCCCCGTACACACGGTCGGACTTTGTTCGGACATTCCGACAACAAAATCCTAGGATTTTTTCCGACGGATGTTGGCTCAAACTTGTCTGGCATACACACGGTCACACAAAGTTGTCGGAAAATCCGATCGTTCTGAACGCGGTGACGTAAAACACGTACGTCGGGACTATAAACGGGGCAGTGGCCAATAGCTTTCATCTCTTTATTTATTCTGAGCATGCCTGGCACTTTGTCCGTCGGATTTGTGTACACACGATCGGAATTTCCGACAACGGATTTTGTTGTCGGAAAATTTTATCTCCTGCTCTCCAACTTTGTGTGTTGGAAAATCCGATGGAAAATGTCCGATGGAGCCCACACACGGTTGGAATTTCCTACAACACGCTCCGATCGGACATTTTCCATCGGAAAATCCGACCATGTGTACGGGGCATAAGAGTGGGAAAACATATACACACACATCCATAAGGGAACGGTAAACATACAGACACAGGAGAATGCTTTCAAAGTACTCTCCAGGTGGTACAGAACTCCCCTCAAACTACACCACATCCACCCTTCACTATCTCAACAATGCTGTAGGTGCAGGACGGAGACTGGCTCGCTCTTACATATCTGGTGGACATGCCCAAAACTCCAACCCTTCTGGAAGGAAGTTCACAAGCTTATTACCCAAATCACCATGTACACACTTGACTACACTCCAGCACAATTCCTGCTCCACCACACGACGACCCCAACGCATGCCTACTTTCGTTCCCTAGCCATGCACATGGTTAACGCAGCTAAGATGTGCATCCCTTTCAAATGGCGCTCCCCTGACCCACCATCTATAACAGACTGGTTTAAACATATACAAAAAACAGCGAAAATGGAAGAGCTAATACACCAAGGACACACCCGCCAAGTTTACTAAAACATGGTCGTGCTGGCTATATTTCATCACCACAGACAATTACAAAAAGGTCCTGACCTGAAGGATTTGTGGGATGCTGTGGCAGGAATAAAAAGAAAATCATGCCCCTACCCCCAGCATCCCACTCCTTCTCCCCCCCCTGCGAGATGCCACACTACAGAACAACAAGGGGCGACCCCTTATATAATCCCCTTGTTACCCTTTATCCCCCCCCCCACACTACCTTGGCATTCCCTTTTACCTTGATCCTGGTCCTCATATGAAATATTACTAAAGCAAACCATATTTCTGTATCAGACAGTGATTGGAAATTAAACCCAACCTCAATTATCTATTGATCCCCAACACGACAAAAAAAAGGATATACCTACTGGCCTACAAAGACAAACTTGATTAACATGTTTTGACACATATGCCTCGAGATACCACTCTGTACATTGATATCTTTACATGTTTTTGACAGCGGCTGCGTCCGCATTCATAATTCACCTGTTATTCTTCTGTTATTGTTGTTTATATCTTCGATAAAAACTTTAGAAAAAAAAAAAACTTCATCACTCAGATTAAAAATCCCACCACCTAATATTCTCTTCTTCTTTTTCTTCTTCCCTCCTCATTTTCCTCTTGTCGATTTCCTCTTTTCATAAATCTCTGTGTTTGCTCTGGTTCCATGTCTTGATTCCTGATTCATCCATTTCTTGTATTCATCCTTTGGCCCTGACCATGTGGATACCTGTAGTTTCCAGTGATTCTTTGGTACCTGTTTGGATTTCTGGGGAATCCTGATCCTCTTTGCGCCCCCCCATTCATCCGTTGACCTCTCCATCCCTCTCCTCTCCATCCCTGAACCATGTATGGTACATGTTCGTTCCATCTCAAAGGGGTACTCTCTCGTGGCCTTCCCTGAGGAAAACCCCTTTCCTCTCGATGTCCTCTCCCATAATGGAAGTTGCGATAGGGAGTGTAGGGTCCTTTCCTTGCAATGGGTGAGAATCTGTTATATGTAGGGGTATTATATCTTGGGGAGGCAGGAGATCTCTCAAAGGGGATCCATATTGGTATCCGTGGCTCTGGGTTGATGGTTTGTTTTTTTTAAAAGGTTCTTCCCGTCTTGGGGTGGGAGTTCTTTCAAACCTTGTCTGCTGCAAATCACCAGGCCCTTGGGTCTCAGTTCTTTCCATTTCTCCAACTGGGCTGTCATGCATAGAGATCTCATCAGATGACGTCCAGTAAAGAAATGTGTAAGGCAGGACTTGGTACACGTCGACGTCAACGTCATTTCCAGCAGCTTCTGGTTTCTATGCTTTGGTCTGTGGAATGCATGCCGTCCAGACCCAGGAACTGGTTCACTGCAGCCATTTTTTGTGTGGGGCAGGTTGTTCTAGCCCCGTTTTATCTATTGTAAAGTCCCTTTTTGTGATAAAGAAATAAATATACCTTTTACTGGATTTACGCTATGGATGCCCATTTTTTGATTACATTTGGATGCCGTTTTCATACATATTCTGTTCTGGAGTACTTATCGTTTCCTGGGAATACCCTTTTTGGAGTTACCATTTTCTACACGCTCTTTACCCCTGCAGGGGTGGGGGCTTCTGGTGAGTGCGTATACTTGAGGGGGAGCACAAGAAGTCACCTTATTTTGATGCACTTGGTCACTTTATAGCACAAGAAGTCACTTTATTTGATGCATAGAAGAGGACATTAAGTTGCAATACTTGGAAATCAGCACCAGTCACTTTCATGAAATTATGAATTTGGGACACTGAATATTCTTCTATGTTATTAGTCTATGGACTTTTGTCATTGATACACAGTGACACATATACACTGTATTCTTAGTCTGAAATACCAAATAGTTTTTCGTTATATTTTTTCATATTTTTTCATTATTTATTCACACTTGTCACTTTATTTTGCAATTCAGGATTCACTTTATATTATTATTATTGGTCATTGTATACTATATATAGATGCATTTTATTTGATGTGGTAAGAGAGTCTGTTTTCTCCACTCACTATCAGGTCTGCATTATATAGTTCAATATTTGCACTTTATATTCGTTTTAAATCAGATGCACATTTTTTACTCATCAGAGTTATATAGTGGTTCAAGATTTTTTCACTTGCTTGCCCTATACCCTCACCTTGTTTGAGGGACATTTAATTACATTCATTATTAGCAGCGCCAACATCCCTGTTTCTCATTACATATTTCTTGGGACACCACTTAGTGGAGCCTTTATTGGGGAGAATGCAGCTATATTTATACCTAAGCGTGGATCTTTAGTTCTATATATTTAATAAAATGTCGTTTGTAACAATTGTAGACGATAGATGATTTTATCTTTGGGAATAGCAGGGAGAAGGGAAGAAGTTTCGGTTTTTTGTCTACCATGGGTTCAAAGAGAACGTGTTCCCTGCTTGTTCCCTGCATTCTTGGTGAAATAATGTTGGATTTCGCTGGGGCGAATGATTTGTAACCACAATGCACTGCAAGTAATATCACAATGTCTGGACACAGTAAACAAGGCAAGGCTAAGGCCAAGACCTGATCATCCCAGGCTAGTCTGCAGTTCCCAGTCAGTCATGTTTCACCACCTGCTCAGGAAAGGTTACTATGTGGATTTAAGGTCAATGGTCACTTTTAGCTGCTGTACCATTGTTGGAGAGCAACATGGTTTTCTTCTAATGTCAGATGTTTCTGAACTGTGAAATCTGTTTACACCTAGCCTGGATACTGTTGGGGGTAGCCTGGAATGCCAGTAAAGCAGGTTTACCCAACAGCGTGTGTGTAACTGAAGAATGCATATAAGGGGGCGTGGCTTGATGGCGCTCATGAATGGCCGCTTAAAACGAGTGCTCCGCTGGTCAGAGAGAACTACAGCATGACCGAGTCCCACATCCACAGCCCGAACACTGCCATCCACAGCCCACACAATGCTGGAGACCCAGGGAACGATGTCCAACAAGCGGAAAGGCGAATACCGGCTGAAAAAGCTTACGGCCTTCTTCCTGAAGCCAGCACCACAGGTCAGTGGGAACCAAAATGGCGCCGGCACGGCAGCCACAAGCAATGCTTACACAAATCTCCCGGACGCCATCCCTGATGATACTGACGGCATCCAGCCCTTACTGTCTCCCAGTGACCAGACAGAAGTCAGCCCCACTTCAGGCAGCCCTGCTAAGGCTAGGATGCAGATGGATAGCCTCCATCCTCCAAACAAACTGCGGCCCAGCTACTTAACCCCCTCCAGTCTAGTCAGGCCCTTCAATCATCTATGGCAGCATTCCCTACCACATGACAGCCTGTATTAGACACAACACTAAAGGACACGCTTCTATCTCTTCAATCCTCCCTGGTGACAGATCTATCCTCCTTAATATCAAAACTCTCCTCAGACATGCATTCCATGGGAGACAGAATTACATACATTGAGTCCAAAATGGAGGACAGCACCACCACTATCAATGACCTTGTAGATGCATATGAGGATGTGAAAGATGAGTAATATTGGATCAAATCTAAATTGGCAGATTTAGAAGACAGGTCCTGTCGTAACAACGTCAAGTTAAGGGGGGTCCCTGAATCTGTCCCACCAACAGCTCTACATAAATTCGCCCAAGACCTCATGTGCGCTATTCTGCCTGATGCCACCCCACTTGAAATCACTATAGACAGGATCCACAGAATAGCCAAACTGCCCCACCTTGCCGCGTCTGTACCCAGGGACGTGCTTATGAGAGTACACTTTTTCCACGCTAAAGAAAAACTCTTAACAACAGCCAGACAAAAATCCGCTCTTCCAGTTCTATTTGACAGGATCCAGCTTTTCCCAGACCTCTCCAAATACACCCTCCATTTGCGAAGCTACCTAAACCCGGTGACAGAAGTCATGAATAAACATAAGGTACAATACAAGTAGAGGTATCTGGCGACCATACTAGTCACCAAGAATGGAAACTCTCACACTATTTCCACCCTGTCAGTAATAGGATCCCTTTAGGACCCAGCACAACTCACCTGACATAGCCTTTTCCTGGGAAAAGGCTGGGCACATTCAATCAGTGCTCGTGTTAGAGTTTACCTTGTGTTTGATCCAGCTGATATCTGCTCTGTGTATTTCGTGTATGACCCAGCTCGTTTGACCCTGTTTGCTTGCTTCTGATTCGTACCGTTTGGACTCTGATCTTCCTGTGTATGACCCAGCTTGCCTAGACTACGCTTGGCCTGATTCTATTGTAGTACCTTCATCTGCAGCGGTGAACTACAAGCACCAGACAACGTCTATCCTCATCTGCAGCAGTGAACTACAAGCACCAGACAACATCTATTGATCCCCAACACGACAAAAAAAAGGATATACCTACTGGCCTACAAAGACAAACTTAATTAACATGTTTTGACACATATGCCTCGAGATACCACTCTGTACATTGATATCTTTACATGTTTTTGACAGCGGCTGCGTCTGCATTCATAATTCACCTGTTATTCTTCTGTTATTGTTGTTTATATCTTCGATAAAAACTTTAGAAAAAAAAACTTCATCACTCAGATTAAAAATCCCACCACCTAATATTCTCTTCTTCTTTTTCTTCTTCCCTCCTCATTTTCCTCTTGTCGATTTCCTCTTTTCATAAATCTCTGTGTTTGCTCTGGTTCCATGTCTTGATTCCTGGTTCATTCATTTCTTGTATTCATCCTTTGGCCCTGACCACGTGGATACCTGTAGTTTCCAGTGATTCTTTGGTACCTGTTTGGATTTCTGGGGAATCCTGATCCTCTTTGCGCCCCCCCATTCATCCGTTGACCTCTCCATCCCTGAACCGTGTATGGTACATGTTCGTTCCATCTCAAAGGGGGACTCTCTCGTGGCCTTCCCTGAGGAAAACCCCTTTCCTCTCGATGTCCTCTCCCATAATGGAAGTTGCAATGGGGAGTGTAGGGTCCTTTCCTTGCAATGGGTGAGAATCTGTTATATGTAGGGGTATTATATCTTGGGGAGGCAGGAAATCTCTCAAAGGGGGGTCCATATTGGTTTTCTCTTCACCTCTCCATGGCTCTGGGTTGATGGTTTGGTGTTTTAAAAGGTCCTTCCCATCTTGGGGTGGGAGTTCTTTCAAACCTTGTCTGCTGCAAATCACCAGGCCCTTGGGTCTCAGTTCTTTCCATTTCTCCAACTGGGCTGTCATGCATAGAGATCTCATCAGACGACGTCCAGTGATGAAATGCGTAAGGCAGGACTTGGTACACGTCAACGTCAACGTCATTTCCAGCAGCTTCTAGTTTCTATGCTTTGGTCTGTGGAATGCATGCCGTCCAGACCCAGGAACTGGTTCACTGCAGCCATTTTTTGTGTGGGACAGGTTGTTCTAGCCCGGTTTTATCTATTGTAAAGTCCCTTTTTGTGATAAAGAAATAAATATACTTTTTACTGGATTTACGCTATGGATGCCCATTTTTTGATTACATTTGGATGCCGTTTTCATACATATTCTGTTCTGGAGTACTTACTGTTTCCTGGGAATACCCTTTTTAGAGTTACCATTTTCTACACGCTCTTTACCCTTGCAGGGGTGGGGGCTTCTGGTGAGTGCGTATACTTGAGGGGGGCACAAGAAGTCACCTTATTTTGATGCACTTGGTCACTTTATAGCACAAGAAGTCACTTTATTTGATGCATAGAAGAGGACATTAAGTTGCAATACTTGGAAATCAGCACCAGTCACTTTCATGAAATTATGAATTTGGGACACTGAATATTTTTCTATGTTATTGGTCTATGGACTTTTGTCATTGATACACAGTGACACATATACACTGTATTCTTAGTCTGAAATACCAAATAGTTTTTCGTTATATTTTTTCATATTTTTTCATTATTTATTCACACTTGTCACTTTATTTTGCAATTCAGGATTCACTTTATATTATTATTATTGGTCATTGTATACTATATATAGATGCATTTTATTTGATGTGGTAAGAGAGTCTGTTTTTTCCACTCACTATCAGGTCTGCATTATATAGTTCAATATTTGCACTTTATATTCGTTTTAAATCAGATGCACTTTTTTTACTCATCAGAGTTATATAGTGGTTCAAGATTTTTTCACTTGCTTGCCCTATACCCTCAGCTTGTTTGAGGGACATTTAATTACATTCATTATTAGCAGCGCCAACATCCCTGTTTCTCATTACATATTTCTTGGGACACCACTTAGTGGAGTCTTTATTGGGGAGGCTGCAGCTATATTTATACCTAAGCGTGGATCTTTAGTTCTATATATTTAATAAAATGTCATTTGTAACAATTGTAGACGATAGATGATTTTATCTTTTGGAATAGCAGGGAGAAGGGAAGAAGTTTGGGTTTTTTGTCTACCATGGGTTCAAAGAGAACATGTTCCCTGCTTGTTCCCTGCATTCTTGGTGAAATAATGTTGGATTTCGCTGGGGCGAATGATTTGTAACCACAATGCACTGCAAGTAATATCACAATGTCTGGACACAGTAAACAAGGCAAGGCTAAGGCCAAGACCTGATCATCCCAGGCTAGTCTGCAGTTCCCAGTCAGTCATGTTTCACCACCTGCTCAGGAAAGGTTACTATGCGGATTTAAGGTCAATGGTCACTTTTAGCTGCTGTACCATTGTTGGAGAGCAACATGGTTTTCTTCTAATGTCAGATGTTTCTGAACTGTGAAATCTGTTTACACCTAGCCTGGATACTGTTGGGGGTAGCCTGGAATGCCAGTAAAGCAGGTTTACCCAACAGCGTGTGTGTAACTGAAGAATGCATATAAGGGGGCGTGGCTTGATGGCGCTCATGAATGGCCGCTTAAAACGAGTGCTCCGCTGGTCAGAGAGAACTACAGCATGACCGAGTCCCACATCCACAGCCCGAACACCGCCATCCACATCCCACACAATGCTGGAGACCCAGGGAACGATGTCCAACAAGCGGAAAGGCGAATACCGGCTGAAAAAGCTTACGGCCTTCTTCCTGAAGCCAGCACCACAGGTCAGTGGGAACCAAAATGGCGCCGGCACGGCAGCCACAAGCAATGCTTACACAGATCTCCCGGACGCCATCCCTGATGATACTGACGGCATCCAGCCCTTACTGTCTCCCAGTGACCAGACAGAAGTCAGCCCCACTTCAGGCAGCCCTGCTAAGGCTAGGATGCAGATGGATAGCCTCCATCCTCCAAACAAACTGCGGCCCAGCTACTTAACCCCCTCCAGTCTAGTCAGGCCCTTCAATCATCTATGGCAGCATTCCCTACCACATGACAGCCTGTATTAGACACAACACTAAAGGACACGCTTCTATCTCTTCAATCCTCCCTGGTGACAGATCTATCCTCCTTAATATCAAAACTCTCCTCAGACATGCGAGACATTCCATGGGAGACAGAATTACATACATTGAGTCCAAAATGGAGGACAGCACCACCACTATCAATGACCTTGTAGATGCATATGAGGATGTGAAAGATGAGTAATATTGGATCAAATCTAAATTGGCAGATTTAGAAGACAGGTCCTGTCGTAACAACGTCAAGTTAAGGGGGGTCCCTGAATCTGTCCCACCAACAGCTCTACATAAATTCGCCCAAGACCTCATGTGCGCTATTCTGCCTGATGCCACCCCACTTGAAATCACTATAGACAGGATCCACAGAATAGCCAAACTGCCCCACCTTGCCGCGTCTGTACCCAGGGACGTGCTTATGAGAGTACACTTTTTCCACGCTAAAGAAAAACTCTTAACAACAGCCAGACAAAAATCCGCTCTTCCAGTTCTATTTGACAGGATCCAGCTTTTCCCAGACCTCTCCAAATACACCCTCCATTTGCGAAGCTACCTAAACCCGGTGACAGAAGTCATGAATAAACATAAGGTACAATACAAGTAGAGGTATCTGGCGACCATACTAGTCACCAAGAATGGAAACTCTCACACTATTTCCACCCTGTCAGTAATAGGATCCCTTTAGGACCCAGCACAACTCACCTGACATAGCCTTTTCCTGGGAAAAGGCTGGGCACATTCAATCAGTGCTCGTGTTAGAGTTTACCTTGTGTTTGATCCAGCTGATATCTGCTCTGTGTATTTCGTGTATGACCCAGCTCGTTTGACCCTGTTTGCTTGCTTCTGATTCGTACCGTTTGGACTCTGATCTTCCTGTGTATGACCCAGCTTGCCTAGACTACGCTTGGCCTGATTCTATTGTAGTACCTTCATCTGCAGCGGTGAACTACAAGCACCAGACAACGTCTATCCTCATCTGCAGCAGTGAACTACAAGCACCAGACAACATCTATTGATCCCCAACACGACAAAAAAAAGGATATACCTACTGGCCTACAAAGACAAACTTAATTAACATGTTTTGACACATATGCCTCGAGATACCACTCTGTACATTGATATCTTTACATGTTTTTGACAGCGGCTGCGTCTGCATTCATAATTCACCTGTTATTCTTCTGTTATTGTTGTTTATATCTTCGATAAAAACTTTAGAAAAAAAAACTTCATCACTCAGATTAAAAATCCCACCACCTAATATTCTCTTCTTCTTTTTCTTCTTCCCTCCTCATTTTCCTCTTGTCGATTTCCTCTTTTCATAAATCTCTGTGTTTGCTCTGGTTCCATGTCTTGATTCCTGGTTCATTCATTTCTTGTATTCATCCTTTGGCCCTGACCACGTGGATACCTGTAGTTTCCAGTGATTCTTTGGTACCTGTTTGGATTTCTGGGGAATCCTGATCCTCTTTGCGCCCCCCCATTCATCCGTTGACCTCTCCATCCCTGAACCGTGTATGGTACATGTTCGTTCCATCTCAAAGGGGGACTCTCTCGTGGCCTTCCCTGAGGAAAACCCCTTTCCTCTCGATGTCCTCTCCCATAATGGAAGTTGCAATGGGGAGTGTAGGGTCCTTTCCTTGCAATGGGTGAGAATCTGTTATATGTAGGGGTATTATATCTTGGGGAGGCAGGAAATCTCTCAAAGGGGGGTCCATATTGGTTTTCTCTTCACCTCTCCATGGCTCTGGGTTGATGGTTTGGTGTTTTAAAAGGTCCTTCCCATCTTGGGGTGGGAGTTCTTTCAAACCTTGTCTGCTGCAAATCACCAGGCCCTTGGGTCTCAGTTCTTTCCATTTCTCCAACTGGGCTGTCATGCATAGAGATCTCATCAGACGACGTCCAGTGATGAAATGCGTAAGGCAGGACTTGGTACACGTCAACGTCAACGTCATTTCCAGCAGCTTCTAGTTTCTATGCTTTGGTCTGTGGAATGCATGCCGTCCAGACCCAGGAACTGGTTCACTGCAGCCATTTTTTGTGTGGGACAGGTTGTTCTAGCCCGGTTTTATCTATTGTAAAGTCCCTTTTTGTGATAAAGAAATAAATATACTTTTTACTGGATTTACGCTATGGATGCCCATTTTTTGATTACATTTGGATGCCGTTTTCATACATATTCTGTTCTGGAGTACTTACTGTTTCCTGGGAATACCCTTTTTAGAGTTACCATTTTCTACACGCTCTTTACCCTTGCAGGGGTGGGGGCTTCTGGTGAGTGCGTATACTTGAGGGGGGCACAAGAAGTCACCTTATTTTGATGCACTTGGTCACTTTATAGCACAAGAAGTCACTTTATTTGATGCATAGAAGAGGACATTAAGTTGCAATACTTGGAAATCAGCACCAGTCACTTTCATGAAATTATGAATTTGGGACACTGAATATTTTTCTATGTTATTGGTCTATGGACTTTTGTCATTGATACACAGTGACACATATACACTGTATTCTTAGTCTGAAATACCAAATAGTTTTTCGTTATATTTTTTCATATTTTTTCATTATTTATTCACACTTGTCACTTTATTTTGCAATTCAGGATTCACTTTATATTATTATTATTGGTCATTGTATACTATATATAGATGCATTTTATTTGATGTGGTAAGAGAGTCTGTTTTTTCCACTCACTATCAGGTCTGCATTATATAGTTCAATATTTGCACTTTATATTCGTTTTAAATCAGATGCACTTTTTTTACTCATCAGAGTTATATAGTGGTTCAAGATTTTTTCACTTGCTTGCCCTATACCCTCAGCTTGTTTGAGGGACATTTAATTACATTCATTATTAGCAGCGCCAACATCCCTGTTTCTCATTACATATTTCTTGGGACACCACTTAGTGGAGTCTTTATTGGGGAGGCTGCAGCTATATTTATACCTAAGCGTGGATCTTTAGTTCTATATATTTAATAAAATGTCATTTGTAACAATTGTAGACGATAGATGATTTTATCTTTTGGAATAGCAGGGAGAAGGGAAGAAGTTTGGGTTTTTTGTCTACCATGGGTTCAAAGAGAACATGTTCCCTGCTTGTTCCCTGCATTCTTGGTGAAATAATGTTGGATTTCGCTGGGGCGAATGATTTGTAACCACAATGCACTGCAAGTAATATCACAATGTCTGGACACAGTAAACAAGGCAAGGCTAAGGCCAAGACCTGATCATCCCAGGCTAGTCTGCAGTTCCCAGTCAGTCATGTTTCACCACCTGCTCAGGAAAGGTTACTATGCGGATTTAAGGTCAATGGTCACTTTTAGCTGCTGTACCATTGTTGGAGAGCAACATGGTTTTCTTCTAATGTCAGATGTTTCTGAACTGTGAAATCTGTTTACACCTAGCCTGGATACTGTTGGGGGTAGCCTGGAATGCCAGTAAAGCAGGTTTACCCAACAGCGTGTGTGTAACTGAAGAATGCATATAAGGGGGCGTGGCTTGATGGCGCTCATGAATGGCCGCTTAAAACGAGTGCTCCGCTGGTCAGAGAGAACTACAGCATGACCGAGTCCCACATCCACAGCCCGAACACCGCCATCCACATCCCACACAATGCTGGAGACCCAGGGAACGATGTCCAACAAGCGGAAAGGCGAATACCGGCTGAAAAAGCTTACGGCCTTCTTCCTGAAGCCAGCACCACAGGTCAGTGGGAACCAAAATGGCGCCGGCACGGCAGCCACAAGCAATGCTTACACAGATCTCCCGGACGCCATCCCTGATGATACTGACGGCATCCAGCCCTTACTGTCTCCCAGTGACCAGACAGAAGTCAGCCCCACTTCAGGCAGCCCTGCTAAGGCTAGGATGCAGATGGATAGCCTCCATCCTCCAAACAAACTGCGGCCCAGCTACTTAACCCCCTCCAGTCTAGTCAGGCCCTTCAATCATCTATGGCAGCATTCCCTACCACATGACAGCCTGTATTAGACACAACACTAAAGGACACGCTTCTATCTCTTCAATCCTCCCTGGTGACAGATCTATCCTCCTTAATATCAAAACTCTCCTCAGACATGCGAGACATTCCATGGGAGACAGAATTACATACATTGAGTCCAAAATGGAGGACAGCACCACCACTATCAATGACCTTGTAGATGCATATGAGGATGTGAAAGATGAGTAATATTGGATCAAATCTAAATTGGCAGATTTAGAAGACAGGTCCTGTCGTAACAACGTCAAGTTAAGGGGGGTCCCTGAATCTGTCCCACCAACAGCTCTACATAAATTCGCCCAAGACCTCATGTGCGCTATTCTGCCTGATGCCACCCCACTTGAAATCACTATAGACAGGATCCACAGAATAGCCAAACTGCCCCACCTTGCTGCGTCTGTACCCAGGGACGTGCTTATGAGAGTACACTTTTTCCACGCTAAAGAAAAACTCTTAACAACAGCCAGACAAAAATCCGCTTTTCCAGTTCTATTTGACAGGATCCAGCTTTTCCCAGACCTCTCCAAATACACCCTCCAATTGCGAAGCTACCTAAACCCGGTGACAGAAGCCATGAATAAACATAAGGTACAATACAAGTAGAGGTATCTGGCGACCATACTAGTCACCAAGAATGGAAACTCTCACACTATTTCCACCCTGTCAGTAATAGGATCCCTTTAGGACCCAGCACAACTCACCTGACATAGCCTTTTCCTGGGAAAAGGCTGGGCACATTCAATCCGTGCTCGTGTTAGAGTTTACCTTGTGTTTGATCCAGCTGATATCTGCTCTGTGTATTTCGTGTATGACCCAGCTCGTTTGACCCTGTTTGCTTGCTTCTGATTCGTACCGTTTGGACTCTGATCTTCCTGTGTATGACCCAGCTTGTCTAGACTACGCTTGGCCTGATTCTATTGTAGTACCTTCATCTGCAGCGGTGAACTACAAGCACCAGACAACATCTATCCTCATCTGCAGCAGTGAACTACAAGCACCAGACAACATCTATTGATCCCCAACACGACAAAAAAAAGGATATACCTACTGGCCTACAAAGACAAACTTAATTAACATGTTTTGACACATATGCCTCGAGATACCACTCTGTACATTGATATCTTTACATGTTTTTGACAGCGGCTGCGTCCGCATTCATAATTCACCTGTTATTCTTCTGTTATTGTTGTTTATATCTTTTTATAAAAACTTTAGAAAAAAAAACTTCATCACTCAGATTAAAAATCCCACCACCTAATATTCTCTTCTTCTTTTTCTTCTTCCCTGCTCATTTTCCTCTTGTCGATTTCCTCTTTTCATAAATCTCTGTGTTTGCTCTGGTTCCATGTCTTGATTCCTGATTCATTCATTTCTTGTATTCATCCTTTGGCCCTGACCATGTGGATACCTGTAGTTTCCAGTGATTCTTTGGTACCTGTTTGGATTTCTGGGGAATCCTGATCCTCTTTGCGCCCCCCCATTCATCCGTTGACCTCTCCATCCCTGAACCGTGTATGGTACATGTTCGTTCCATCTCAAAGGGGGACTCTCTCGTGGCCTTCCCTGAGGAAAACCCCTTTCCTCTCGATGTCCTCTCCCATAATGGAAGTTGCAATGGGGAGTGTAGGGTCCTTTCCTTGCAATGGGTGAGAATCTGTTATATGTAGGGGTATTATATTTTGGGGAGGCAGGAGATCTCTCAAAGGGGGGTCCATATTGGTTTTCTCTTCACCTCTCCATGGCTCTGGGTTGATGGTTTGGTGTTTTAAAAGGTCCTTCCCATCTTGGGGTGGGAGTTCTTTCAAACCTTGTCTGCTGCAAATCACCAGGCCCTTGGGTCTCAGTTCTTTCCATTTCTCCAACTGGGCTGTCATGCATAGAGATCTCATCAGACGACGTCCAGTGATGAAATGCGTAAGGCAGGACTTGGTACACGTCGACGTCAACGTCATTTCCAGCAGCTTCTGGTTTCTATGCTTTGGTCTGTGGAATGCATGCCGTCCAGACCCAGGAACTGGTTCACTGCAGCCATTTTTTGTGTGGGACAGGTTGTTCTAGCCCCGTTTTATCTATTGTAGAGTCCCTTTTTGTGATAAAGAAATAAATATACCTTTTACTGGATTTACGCTATGGATGCCCATTTTTTGATTGCATTTGGATGCCGTTTTCATACATATTCTGTTCTGGAGTACTTACTGTTTCCTGGGAATACCCTTTTTAGAGTTACCATTTTCTACACGCTCTTTACCCTTGCAGGGGTGGGGGCTTCTGGTGAGTGCGTATACTTGAGGGGGGCACAAGAAGTCACCTTATTTTGATGCACTTGGTCACTTTATAGCACAAGAAGTCACTTTATTTGATGCATAGAAGAGGACATTAAGTTGCAATACTTGGAAATCAGCACCAGTCAATTTCATGAAATTATGAATTTGGGACACTGAATATTTTTCTATGTTATTGGTCTATGGACTTTTGTCATTGATACACAGTGACACATATACACTGTATTCTTAGTCTGAAATACCAAATAGTTTTTCGTTATATTTTTTCATATTTTTTCATTATTTATTCACACTTGTCACTTTATTTTGCAATTCAGGATTCACTTTATATTATTATTATTGGTCATTGTATACTATATATAGATGCATTTTATTTGATGTGGTAAGAGAGTCTGTTTTTTCCACTCACTATCAGGTCTGCATTATATAGTTCAATATTTGCACTTTATATTCGTTTTAAATCAGATGCACTTTTTTTTACTCATCAGAGTTATATAGTGGTTCAAGATTTTTTCACTTGCTTGCCCTATACCCTCAGCTTGTTTGAGGGACATTTAATTACATTCATTATTAGCAGCGCCAACATCCCTGTTTCTCATTACATATTTCTTGGGACACCACTTAGTGGAGTCTTTATTGGGGAGGCTGCAGCTATATTCATACCTAAGCGTGGATCTTTAGTTCTATATATTTAATAAAATGTCATTTGTAACAATTGTAGACGATAGATGATTTTATCTTTGGGAATAGAAGGGAGAAGGGAAGAAGTTTGGGTTTTTTGTCTACCATGGGTTCAAAGAGAACATGTTCCCTGCTTGTTCACTGCATTCTTGGTGAAATAATGTTGGATTTCGCTGGGGCGAATGATTTGTAACCACAATGCACTGCAAGTAATATCACAATGTCTGGACACAGTAAACAAGGCAAGGCTAAGGCCAAGACCTGATCATCCCAGGCTAGTCTGCAGTTCCCAGTCAGTCATGTTTCACCACCTGCTCAGGAAAGGTTACTATGCGGATTTAAGGTCAATGGTCACTTTTAGCTGCTGTACCATTGTTGGAGAGCAACATGGTTTTCTTCTAATGTCAGATGTTTCTGAACTGTGAAATCTGTTTACACCTAGCCTGGATACTGTTGGGGGTAGCCTGGAATGCCAGTAAAGCAGGTTTACCCAACAGCGTGTGTGTAACTGAAGAATGCATATAAGGGGGCGTGGCTTGATGGCGCTCATGAATGGCCGCTTAAAACGAGTGCTCCGCTGGTCAGAGAGAACTACAGCATGACCGAGTCCCACATCCACAGCCCGAACACCGCCATCCACATCCCACACAATGGTGGAGACCCAGGGAACGATGTCCAGCAAGCGGAAAGGCGAATACTGGCTGAAAAAGCTTACGACCTTCTTCCAGTGGGAACCAAAATGGCGCCGGCATGGCAGCCACAAGCAATGCTTACACAGATCTCCCGGACGCCATCCCTGATGATACTGACGGCATCCAGCCCTTACTGTCTTCCAGTGACCAGACAGAAGTCAGCCCCACTTCAGGCAGCCCTGCTAAGGCTAGGATGCAGATGGATAGCCTCCATCCTCCAAACAAACTGCGGCCCAGCTACTTAACCCCCTCCAGTCTAGTCAGGCCCTTCAATCATCTATGGCAGCATTCCCTACCACATGACAGCCTGTATTAGACACAACACTAAAGGACACGCTTCTATCTCTTCAATCCTCCCTGGTGACAGATCTATCCTCCTTAATATCAAAACTCTCCTCAGACATGCATTCCATGGGAGACAGAATTACATACATTGAGTCCAAAATGGAGGACAGCACCACCACTATCAATGACCTTGTGGATGCATATGAGGATGTGAAAGATGAGTAATATTGGATCAAATCTAAATTGGCAGATTTAGAAGACAGGTCCCGTCGTAACAACGTCAAGTTAAGGGGGGTCCCTGAATCTGTCCCACCAACAGCTCTACATAAATTCGCCCAAGACTTCATGTGCGCTGTTCTGCCTGATGCCACCCCACTTGAAATCACTATAGACAGGATCCACAGAATAGCCAAACTGCCCCACCTTGCCGCGTCTGTACCCAGGGACGTGCTTATGAGAGTACACTTTTTCCACGCTAAAGAAAAACTCTTAACAACAGCCAGACAAAAATCCGCTCTTCCAGTTCTATTTGACAGGATCCAACTTTTCCCAGACCTCTCCAAATACACCCTCCAATTGCGTAGCTACCTAAACCCGGTGACAGAAGCCATGAATAAACATAAGGTACAATACAAGTAGAGGTATCTGGTGACCATACTAGTCACCAAGAATGGAAACTCTCACACTATTTCCACCCTGTCAGTAATAGAATCCCTTTAGGACCCAGCACAACTCACCTGACATAGCCTTTTCCTGGTAAAAGGCTGGGCACATTCAATCAGTGCTCGTGTTAGAGTTTACCTTGTGTTTGATCCAGCTGATATCTGCTCTGTGTATTTCGTGTATGACCCAGCTCGTTTGACCCTGTTTGCTTGCTTCTGATTCGTACCGTTTGGACTCTGATCTTCCTGTGTATGACCCAGCTTGCCTAGACTACGCTTGGCCTGATTCTACTGTAGTACCTTCATCTGCAGCGGTGAACTACAAGCACCAGACAACATCTATCCTCATCTGCAGCAGTGAACTACAAGCACCAGACAACATCTATCCTCATCTGCAGCGGTGAACTACAAGGTCCAGCAAACATCTGCCTTCACCTACAGCGGTGAACTACAAGTCCCAGCTGATCTGCTCTGCTCAGACCTGCTCATGGTATGTGCTCTTGTTCTTTGAACTCTTTGTGTAATCAAAACACCTGAACTGTTACCTGTTATATGCTCCTAGCCTGACATTAACACAAGCCATACATAATAAAGGAAACCTATCATGAATCCTAAGCAGGCTCAGTTGTTTGCACAGGAACTTTGCCGCTTATCCCATCAAGTTCAGGAAATGGCCACAGAGCTCACCAAGGTGCAATCTCCTTCTATTACCAACGCTACAAAACTCCATCTGAACCAAAAATTCCTTTGCCTGACCAGTTTTCTGGTGACCGTAAAGGGTTTTGCAACTTTAAAAACAGCTGCAAATTATATTTCAAGTTATGGCCATCGTCGTCTGGCCCTGAAACTCAGAGGGTTCAAATCATTATCTCTCTACTACAGGGTGACCCCCAGGCTTGGGCTTTTAACCTGGAACCAAACCATATAGCCTTACTAACAGTAGATGCCTTCTTTGAAGCCCTAGGGTTGCTATATGATGATCCAGATCATGCTGCTACTGCAGAATCAATCCTGTGTAACTTAAAGCAAGGAACTACCACAGCTGAAATGTATTGCTCAGAGTTTCGCAGGTGGGCCCCGGAATCTGGCTGGAATGATGCAGCTCTCCGCAGCCAGTTTAGAATGGGCCTTTCAGATGCAAATAAGGATGCTCTGGTCAACTTCTCCTACTCAGCCTAACTGGAAGAGGCTATGAGTCTAGCCATTAGAATTGACCGCCACCAGAGAGAGAGGAGACGAGAACAAACTACAGCTGTGGCAAACTATATACCTCCCTTGCCGCCTGACTATTCCACCTCCAGTGCCAAATCTTAGGAAGAACCTAGGCAGTTAGGCTCCACCCGGTTATCTGCCCAGGAACACACGCGCCGGCGTAACATGGGATTCTGCTTGTATTGTGGCCTCAAGGGTCATATGCTGCGTTCATGCCCTACACGTCCGGAATACTCCATGACCTAGGTAATTGCGGGGAGGTTACCTTAGGTCTGCTCTCATCTCCCCAGGGGGACAGTTGTATTCTTTTACCCACTGTCATACACTTTGGGACAGGGGCTCATGAACTGCTGACCTTGGTATATTCTGGAGTCGCTGAGAATTTTATTGATAAGACTCTGATTACCTCTTTGTTCCTGGAAACTCATGCTCTAGATTGCCCAGTCCGCCTGATTTCCGTGGATAATCGGCCTCTCTCACAAGATCTAGTGCTCCAATCCACCAACCCTTTCCAGTTACAATTGGGGGGTTTGCATTGGGAGAAGATTTCATGTCTTATCATTGACTCTCCATCCACTCTTTGATCCTAGGCCTTCCTTGGCTTCAGAAGCACAATCCTGTAACTGACTGGCGAACAGGAAATATTGTGGCTTGGTCCAATCAGTGTAAAAAGAACTGCATCCAGCACCCTGTTCAACTTGCTACCTGTCAAGTGGGAATGGAACAGATTCCACTTTGTTATAAGGACTTTTGGGATGTGTTTTCTAAAGGGATTGCTGACACTTTACCTCCTCATCACAGTTATGATTGTCCCATTGACCTCTTGCCTGACACTACACCTCCTCGAGGGAGAGTCTTTCCACTGTCTGAGCCAGAGAATCTTGCCTTGCAAGAATACATCCAGGAAAACCTAGCTAAGGGTTTTATCCGTCCCTCCACTTCTCCCACAGGAGCAGGATGCTTCTTTGTCCCGAAGAAGGATGGGGGACTGAGACTTTGTGTTGATTACAGAGGTCTAAATAAAATAACTGTTCCCAATCGGTATCCTCTTCCTCTCATCACAGAATTGTTCTCTCAAATCCAGGGAGCCAAAATCTTCTCCAAACTGGACTTAAGGGGAGCCTATAATCTGGTGCGCATCCGTGCAGGCGACGAGTGGAAGACAGCCTTTAACACCAAGGATGGTCATTACGAATGTCTTGTCATGTCTTTCGGTCTCAGAAGTGCACCAGCTGTCTTTCAGAACTTTATGAATGACATTTTCCGTGACATGTTGGGTCGCTTCATGCTTGTATATTTAGACGATATTTTGATATATTCTCCCAATCTTGAAACACATCAGACGCATGTCTGCTCGGTATTGGCCCGATTAAAGACTCACTACCTTTTTGTAAAGGCTGAAAAATGTTCATTCCATGGTAAACAAGTACCTTTCCTAGGCTACCTAATTTCTGACACAGGCCTCACCATGGATCCAGCCAAGATTCAAGCCATTTTAGACGGGGCACCACCTTCAGACCTGAAGGCAGTTCAGTGCTTCCTGGGCTTTGCAAATTTCTATCGAAAATTCATTAAGAACTTTGCCACCATTGCACATCCCATCACCTCTCTCACCAGGAAGACTCCAACTACGTTTAATTGGACTACTGAAGCTCAGGCAGCCTTCACTCAGTTAAAGAAAGCCTTTACCTCTTCACCAATCCTACGCCATCCTGTTCCTGAGCTACATTTTATTGTGGAGGTAGATGCATCTGAAGTAGGGGTGGGGGCGCTTTTGTCACAAAAGGATCCTGTAAATGCTGCCATCCACCCCTGTGCCTTCTTGTCTCATAAATATTCCCCAGCAGAGCGCAATTATGATATAGGCAACAGAGAACTTCTAGCCATAAAGCTCGCTTTGGAGGAATGGAGACATTGGTTGGAGGGAGCTCGCTATCCATTCATAGTTCTGACTGACCACAAAAACCTTGAATACATCCGTTCTGCTAAAAGACTGAACTCACGTCAAGCCAGGTGGTCATTGTTCTTCTCCAGATTTGACTTCACAATTTCATATTTACCAGGGCCAATAAACATAAAGCACCCCTACTTGTCTCGCAGCTTTTTATCAGAGTCTCCTCCCTTTCCTCCACAACCCATTATCTCCGAGGATAGGATTTTGGCTTTCACCCAGACTGACATCTCTGAGGCCTTGTTACCTGCACAGGCTGAAGCCCCTCCCTCCACTCCCTCTGGTATGCTTTTTGTGCCCCTGGCTCTTCGTTTGCAGGTATTGCAGCAGGTACATGCATCAAAACCTGCAGCACATGTGTTAGCTTTTGTCCAGGCCTGTGAAGTTTGTGCCAGAAGCAAGAGCAGTACCTCTAAGCCGCCCGGTCTCCTACGTCCTCTACCAATACCTATCTGTCCCTGGACCCATTTATCTATGGACTTTATCACTGACTTTCCTCCGTCCCAGGGATGTTCCACGATCTGGGTGGTGGTAGACAGGTTCAGTAAAATGGCCCACTTTGTTCCGCTTCCGAAACTTCCATCTGCTAAAGAACTGGCATCTTTATTCATTAAACATGTTTTCGGGCTCCATGGGGCACCAATTAACATTGTCTCAGACCGTGGCTCTCAGTTTATAGCCCAGTTTTGGAAGGCCCTTTGCTCTCAGCTGGGGATTAAGTTATCATATTCTTCAGCATATCATCCTGAGACAAACGGACAAACAGAAAGGACTAATCAGACTCTAAAGAAGATGGTACGTTGTCTGATGGCCAATGATAAGGTGGAGTGGGTCAATGTCCTGCCATGGGCAGAGTTTGCCTTTAATAATTGTGCCAGCATATCTACAGGGACCTCTCCTTTCTTCTGTGTTTACGGGTTGCATCCTCGTGTGTGCTCCTTTGATCTTCCACCCTCTGATGTTCCAGATGCCAACACCACAATTGAAAATTTCTCAAAAATCTGGTCCGATGTTAATCATGCTATTTCTCGCTCTGTGCAGGCTTTTAAGAAAATGGCTGAAAAGAGGCGCTCAAAGGCACCAGGATATAACGTTGGTGACAACGTGTGGCTATCATCTAGGAATCTGTTCCTGCATGTTCCATCTAAAAAACTTGGCCCAAAATTCATCGGGCCCTATGAAATTTCGGAGATTGTTAATCCTGTATCCTATGGATTAAAACTCCCCCCCCCCCATCCATGCGCATTTCAAATGTCTTTCATGTTTCATTGTTGAAACCTGTTTATTCCAGCCTCCAAGTAAATGAACCAGAACCTGTGGATGTGTTGGACAGTCAGGAATATGTAGTGGCATTTATTCTTCAGTCCAGACGAGTGCGCAATTCCTTACAATATCTCGTTCATTAAAAGGTTTCGGCCCAGAGGATCGATCTTGGGTCCCAGCTCGTGATCTTTATGCTGACCGACTTAAGAAGAAGTTCCTTCTTCGTTATCCAAGTAAGCCTGGGAGTGCAGGAGCAACCCCTCGAGAAAGGGGGGGTACTGTCAGTAATAGGATCCCTTTAGGACCCAGCGCAACTCACCTGACACAGCCTTTGCCTGGGAAACAACAGTGATTGGCCAGCTCACCTTTAAATCACCTGTATCAGCATATTCAATCAGTGCTCGTGTTAGAGTTTACCTTGTGTTTGATCCAGCTGATATCTTCTCTGTGTATTTCGTGTATGACCCAGCTCGTTTGACCCTGTTTGCTTGCTTCTGATTCGGTACCGTTTGGACTCTGATCTTCCTGTGTATGACCCAGCTTGCCTAGACTACGCTTTGCCTGATTCTACTGTAGTACCTTCATCTGCAGCGGTGAACTACAAGCACCAGGCAACATCTATCCTCATCTGCAGCGGTGAACTACAAGCACCAGACAACATCTATCCTCATCTGCAATGGTGATCTACAAGGTCCAGCAAACATCTACCTTCATCTACAGCGGTGAACTACAAGTCCCAGCTGACCTGCTCTGCTCAGACCTGCTCATGGTATGTGCTCTTGTTCGTTGAACTCTTTGCATAATCAGAACACCTGAACTGTTACCTGTTATATGCTCCTAGCCTGACACACCCTAACTGGAGGGATAAAACTACTCCTCACATGGGAAATTATCGTTGATCCCCCACAGGACAACAACCCATTCTCAGTGGCGAAACGCCGCTTCAGCAAAAGGAAAGGTACTCTGATAAACAACAAAGCAAACTAGGCTGCCGACAATGCCCAAAGGGCTTGTAAGCCTGACAGGAATGTTCCGTCTGGCCTCAGGTTCACATAACCTATTGTTGCACTTGACTGTTTACCCCCCACAGAGAAATTGCTGATTTCAGTGTATTTTCTCTGCTGAATTCCACACTATGATTACTAATCGTTACCCGACAATCTGTTCTTTATTTTTCCTTGTTACGCAGTTCCTTGTTCCTAGTTCCTTGTTCCTAAATACAACATTCAAGCTCAGTAGACAACATCCACAGAAACATAGAACCAATCCTCTTTGTACCAGAAGATAACCCCTTTCCACAACTGCTCTCTTACGCTGACTTTTCCTTTTTTCTTTTTTTTTTCTTTTGTTCCATTTTGTTGTACTTAAACACAGTTTAGCTTTCCAGCAACAAACATTGTGCAGCTTCACGGACATCTCATATCAGCGGAACAACCAAGAACATCAACCGGGGCACCTCTGAACGGATTCTAACTCTAACTAACTAACTGTAAGTGCCTGCATACCTAACACTGACCATTTACACAAAATTATGCCAATAACTATCCTCTCAGTAGATGCAAATTAGCTCAATCACCTTGCCAAATGAAACTCCCATGAAAACTGCCCAAGATACCAATTGTGACATTTTATGTGTCCAGGAGACCCACTTCTCTTCATCCGCAACACTTAAATGCTCCAACAAACACTTCCCACACATCTTTCATGTTTCCTTTTCCTCCAAAAAAAGAGGAGTCCTAATTGCAGTCAAAGACACAGTAACCTTCCAGCCCCATCAGGTGCCTCTAGACCCGAATGGTGGACACATTATACTACAATGCACCATCAACAAGATCAACTATATCTTAGTAAATGTATACGCACCCAATATTCACCAAATGCACTTCCTCAAGCACCTCCTGCACTCCACCAAACCCATCCAAAGAGGTCATGTGCTTATATGTGGTGACTTCAACCTGGTACCAGATATCCACTTGGACTCTTCTACGATGGCCAAAAGACGTGAATCCCCTCTGAAAAAATTTCTACTTGACCAAAACATGTTTGACATCAGGCGATGCCATCACGGGTCTGAAAAAGACTATACATATTTTTCTCCACTTCATAAAACATATTCCAGAATTGATCTTTTTCTTGCAGACAAGTGGTTTCTTCAAAAGGCCACTTCTTCTACTGTCCATGCCATGACCACGCACCCAACAGTATCTCAACAGCAGACTCCCCACCACAATCTAAAACTAATCTCTGGCGAGCTAACAATTTCCCACTACAACAACCAGCATACACTACAGAGATCACCACTCTATTTTCTGAATTCTTCACTAACAACGTGGGCTCAGTTCCCGACCACAGCACGGTATGGAATACACACAAAGTGTTTATAAGAGGTGTATTAATGCAAATGAATTCTCGTATGAAAAAAGAATGTACGCAGCATCTAGACTCCCTTACGACTGACATAACAGAATTAGAAAAAATCAACAAAATCAATCCACAGGCCATACATTCTGCTAAGCTTCTATCCCTACGGCAAGAGCTCAGAACCCTTCTCTTACACTCCTTTGAAAAGGCACAATGCAAACTGAAGGCTGTGGCTTACTTCATCTTAAATAAGGCAGGGAAAGCTCTAACCAAACGCCTAAAGAGATATCAAGCAAAATCCAGTGTCTAGACTCCCTTACGACTGACTAGGGATGAGCTTCGTGTTCGACTCGAACCCATGTTCGACTCGAATCCATGTTCGACTCGAACATCAACTGTTCAATCGCTCGCCGAATTGCGAACTATATGGGCTGTTCGCGCCAAATTCGTGTGGCGCGTCACGGCCCATAATTCATTGCGGCATCGCAGTGCATTGCTGGCTGATGATTGGCCAAGCGTGCACTATGACCCGCATGCTTGGCCAATCACAGCGCCGTCGTAGAGAGAGCTGTAATTGGCCAAAGCCAGGGTTTAGTACACATCCCACACTATATAAGGCCGCCTGCACGGCGGCCCTGTGTAGTGTGTTCCGGCGTTGAGAGACAAAGAGACAGTGTCATTTGATTTAAGTTAGATAGATTAGGCAGGACAGTCAGTCAGTTAACTGCACTTACAGTGTATTGTGTATATATATATGTATGCATCCCAGGTGTTTTGTGTATATATATATATATATATATATATATATATATATATATATATATATATACACTGTATTCAGTTTAGCTAGATCCATTCCTGTTATTATCTTCCTACTGACAGGCAGGCAGGTGTTGTTACAGTACAGCTCCCTGAAGAAAATTGCTGATGTTCTTCTGATCCTATTAGTACCACAGTCAGGCAGCTACACTATTTAAAGTTAGTGTAGTGCGTCCTCCTCAGAGTGTTCAGCTAAAGCTACGAGTTAGTGTAGTGCACAGTGTTCAGCTAAAGCTACACGTTAATGTAGTACGTTGTCTGAACAGTGTTCAGCTAAAGCTACAAGTTAGTGTAGTGCACAGTGTTCAGCTAAAGCTACAAGTTAGTGTAGTGCACAGTGTTCAGCTAAAGCTACAAGTTTGTGTAGTGCGACCTCTGCACAGTGTTCAGCTAAAGCTACAAGTTAGTGTAGTGCGTCCTCTGAACATTGTTCAGCTAAAACTACAAGTTAGTGTAGTGCACAGTCCTCAGCTAAAGCTACAAGTTAGTGTAGTGTGACCTCTGCACAGTGTTCAGCTACAGCTACAAGTTAGTGTAGTGCGTCCTCCTCACAGTGTTAAGCTAAAGCTACAAGTTAGTGTAGTGCAACCTCTGCGCAGTGTTCAGCTAAAGCTACAGGTTAGTGTAGTGCGTCCTCTGAACAGTGTTCAGCTAAAGCTACAAGTTAGTGTAGTGCACAGTCCTCAGTTAAAGCTACAAGTTAGTGTAGTGTGACCTCTGCACAGTGTTCAGCTACAGCTACAAGTTAGTGTAGTGCGTCCTCCTCACAGTGTTAAGCTAAAGCTACAAGTTAGTGTAGTGCGTCCTCTGAACAGTGTTCAGCTAAAGCTACAAGTTAGTGTAGTGCGACCTCTGCACAGTGTTCAGCTAAAGCTACAAGTTAGTGTAGTGCGTCCTCTGAACAGTGTTCAGCTAAAGCTACAAGTTAGTATAGTGCACAGTGTTCAGCTAAAGCTACAAGTTAGTGTAGTGCGACCTCTGCACAGTGTTCAGCTAAAGGTACAAGTTAGTGTAGTGCGACCTCTGAACAGTTTCAGCTAAAGGTACAACTTAGTGTAGTGCACAGTGCTCAGCTAAAGCTACAAGTTAGTGTAGTGCACAGTGTTCAGCTAAAGCTACAAGTTAGTGTAGTGTGTCCTCCTCACAGTGTTCAGCTAAAGCTACAAGTTAGTGTAGTGCGACCTCTGAACAGTTTTCAGCTAAAGCTACAAGTTAGTGTAGTGCACAGTGCTCAGCTAAAGCTACAAGTTAGTGTAGTGCGACCTCTGCACAGTGTTCAGCTAAAGGTACAAGTTAGTGTAGTGCGACCTCTGAACAGTGTTCAGCTAAAGCTACAAATTAGTGTAGTGCATCCTCCTCACAGTGTTCAGCTAAAGCTACAAGTTAGTGTAGTGCACAGTGTTCAGCTAAAGCTACAAGTTAGTGTAGTGCGACCTCTGCACAGTGTTTAGCTAAAGCTACAAGTTAGTGTAGTGCGTACTCTGAACAGTGTTCAGCTAAAGCTACAAGTTAGTGTAGTGCACAGTGTTCAATTAAAAGCTATAAGTTAGTGTAGTGCGACCTCTGCATAGTGTTTAGCTAAAGCTACAAGTTAGTGTAGTGCAGTGTTCAGCTAAAGCTACAAGTTAGTGTGGTGCGTCCTCTGAACAGTGTTCAGCTAAATCTACAAGTTAGTGTAGTCCACAGTGTTCAGCTAAAGCTACAAGTTAGTGTAGTGCGACCTCTGCACAGTGTTCAGCTAAAGCTACAAGTTAGTGTAGTGCGTCCTCTAAAGAGTGTTCAGCTAAAGCTACAAGTTAGTGTAGTGCAACCTCTGCACAGTGTTCAGCTAAAGCTACAAGTTAGTGTAGTGCGTCCTCTGAACAGTGTTCAGCTAAAGCTACAAGTTAGTGTAGTGCACAGTGTTCAGCCAAAGCTACAAGTTAGTGTAGTGCGACCTCTGCACGGTGTTCAGCTAAAGCTACAAGTTAGTGTAGTGCAACCTCTGCACAGTGTTCAGCTAAAGCTACAAGTTAGTGTAGTGCGTCCTCTGAACAGTGTTCAGCTAAAGCTACAAGTTAGTGTAGTGCACAGTGTTCAGCCAAAGCTACAAGTTAGTGTAGTGCGACCTCTGCACGGTGTTCAGCTAAAGCTACAAGTTAGTGTAGTGCGTCCTCCTCACAGTTTTCAGTTAAAGTTACAAGTTAGTGTAGTGTGACCTCTGCACAGTGTTCAGCTAAAGCTACAAGTTAGTGTAGTGCATCCTCTGAACAGTGTTCAACTAAAGCTACAAGTTAGTGTAGTGCACAGTGTTCAGCTAAAGCTACAAGTTAGTGTAGTGCAGTGTTCAGCTAAAGCTACAAGTTAGTGTAGTGCAACCTCTGCACAGTGTTCAGCTAAAGATACAAGTTAGTGTAGTGCGTCCTCCTCACATTGTTCAGCTAAAGCTACAAGTTAGTGTAGTGCGACCTCTGAACAGTGTTCAGCTAAAGCTACAAGTTAGTGTAGTGCAACCTCTGCACAGTGTTCAGCTAAAGCTACCTGTAGAAGGTTGGTGGTGTTTTCCTGATCTTATCACTACCGCAGGCAGCTACATTATTTACACGTTAGTGTAGTGCGACCTCTGCACAGTGTTCAGCTAAAGCTACAAGTTAGTGTAGTGCATTCTCTGCACAGTGTTCAGCTAAAGCTACAAGTTAGTGTAGTGCACAGTGTTCAGCTAAAGCTACAAGTTAGTGTAATGCGTCCTCCTCACAGTGTTCAGCTAAAGCTACAAGTTAGTGTAGTGCGACCTCTGCACAGTGTTCAGCTAAAGCTACAAGTTAGTGTAGTGCATCCTCTGAACAGTGTTCAGCTAAAGCTACAAGTTAGTGTAGTGCACAGTGTTCAGCTAAAGCTAAAAGTTAGTGTAGTGGGACCTCTGCACAGTGTTCAGCTAAAGCTACAAGCTAGTGTAGTGTGTGCTCCTCACAGTGTTCAGCTAAAGCTACAAGTTAGTGTAGTGCATCCTCTGAACAGTGTTCAGCTAAAGCTACAAGTTAGTTTAGTGCACAGTGTTCAGCTAAATCTACAAGTTAGTGTAGTGCGACCTCTGCACAGTGGTCAGCTAAAGCTACAAGTTAGTGTAGGGGGCGTGGCCGAATGGGAAGCAGGGAAGACGTGCTGAAGCTGAGCTCCACTCCTGCATTCATCCTGTCAGCTAATCCTGGCTTGCAAATCTCACTTTTCTCCCTAATCCGGCATCCTGGGATCTATGAGAACATACAGCACCAAGCGGACCTCTCCGCCATCACCAGGTAAGCCTCGATCCTCTTCTAAGGCCTGTACCCGGTCCTCCGCCGCCGCCGCCATCTTGCCCACGAGGCTTACCACAAGCACTATGTCGGCCGGCACTCAGACCTCTTCAGAGCTGACAGCCGCTCAGGCGGCTTCACATGCAGAACTGCTAGCGGCTATCAAGGCAGGCAACGACTCAGTCATGGTCAAGATCAATCACTTAGTCACAGATGTCAGCCTCATTAGACATGATATGGACAAATTTAGGTCCCGGTTCACAGAGGCAGAAGGCCGCATCTCCCAGCTGGAAGACGATACTAGGGCTGATTCCCCGGACCTCAGTGCCTTGCAGCTGCAGGTTAAAGCCCTGCAGGAAAAATCCACAGACACCGAAAACAGACTGAAGAGAAACAACATCTGTGTACTGGGCCTCCCCGAGCGTGTGGAGGGATCCAGACCCGCTGAATTTGCTGAAACGTTTCTCCTCTCCTTGCTGGATATCCCTGCAATGCCACCCACCTATGTGGTAGAGAGGGCTCACAGAGCTCCCCCAACTCCTCCAATTCCTGGAGCTCTACTGCGTCCCTTCCTACTTAGACTATTGAACAACAGAGACCGGGACAAATTGCTTGCGGCAGCCAGAGAAAAGCAGGATCTGAGCTTTAACAATGCCAGGATTATGCTCTTCCCCGATAATTCTCCAGAGATACAGCAGAGATGCCGCTCCTTTACAGAAGCAAGACGCCGCCTACGAGAAAAAGGCCTCAAATTCAGTCTGTTGTACCCAAGCAAGCTCCGTGTAATTGATGGTGAACGGTCACATTTCTTCATGGATCCTGAGTCTGCTTTATCATGGCTAGATGGTCATGGCTGACTCCACAACAAGATGAACACTGTTACCTGGACATAATCTACCTTACTAAAGGTTTGAAACTTTCATTGTTGCCGTTGAGCCATTACTGTTGGATGATATACAGATCCTGAAGCCCAACTACCTTTATACATGCCATGGAGTCAAGACATAATGTTATTTTATGCTGACCTCCCTGTTTTTCTACCCCCCCCCCCCTTTTTGAGTTTTTCTTTACCCACTACATCAGACCCCTATCCTTTCTTTAATGTGAAGATTTGAGCGCTCTATTGAGAGCTGGACTGCTCACCTTTTGCGGAATACACAGCACGCCTATCCTCAAAAGAAGCACTACAAGACTGAACACTATACGTCCCCCCCCCACACCTTGTTTCCATACTTTGAATTATTTGGATTCACTTCCAGCTGGTAGGCTCCTATTAGTTCTGGGCCCAGAACCCTACCTACACGAGGAAACGGTCATTGACCAGTCGTTAGATGACTGGAGTGTAGTCTAATCTGTGACTACACATCTAAGTTTTGTTGTTTAGGGGTAAAACTATTCACAGCCTTTCCTCCTTGTTTTTTTTTTTATTGGAGGGAAGATAGGATATAGTAAGAAATGCACATCAAGCTTGGGTTGTTTGAGGAACATATGTAAGTTTTGTTTTGGTTCCTCTTATTCTTTATTTGGTTTATTTTTTATTTTAGGTGTTTTAGCCTGGTTAAGTGCTATTGATGCATGGTGCGATCTAATAGAGATTTTGCTGTTTATGGGATGGTTCTTGGTGCGCCCCCTCATTCATCCGATTTGGTCATCCGTTTATATCCCAAATAGCTAACCCCTCAGCTTATTCCTTCACAGTCCTCTCGTGGAATGTGAGGGGTCTAGGTTCGAAATTCAAACGGGCTTTATTGTTTCAGTATTTAAAGTCTCATGCCCCTAAAATTATTATTCTCCAAGAGACCCATCTAACGGGCAGCAAAATCTTGACGTTAAAAAAAACGTGGATACAGAGGGCTATCCATTCTACATACTCCACTTACGCAAGAGGAGTGTCGGTACTAATTCACAAAAATTTTCCTTGTGTGATTAATGAAGTGTGCACAGACCAACAGGGTAAATTTGTCATTGTAGTATTTACATTGTGGTCCCAAAGATATATTGTGGTTGGACTATACATACCTCCACCTTTCTCACCTGATGTATTATATAGGGTAATGGAAAAGATTGCATCCTTTGGCACAGGCAAACTACTGATAATGGGAGATTTTAATGCCACCTTGTCCTCTGACTTGGATAGACCCATTCCTCCCAAATACCATAATAAAGATTTATTAGTATGGGCTCAGACTATGGGTCTAGAGGAGATCTGGCGATGGAAATATCCTACTACCAGACTCTATTCATGCTTCTCCACATCATATAAAACTGCATCACGTATAGATCTAGCCTTCTCCAATCTTGCTATGAGAGCAGATGTGCTGGAGGCATCCTATCTGCCGAGTGGGCTATCGGACCATAGCCCTTTGGCAGTGAAGCTTCGCTCGCCAGCATCGAGAAGTGCTGCACTTTGGAGACTGGGAGCACACTGAGTTACACATCCAGAGCTGACTGACTCCTTACCCCCCTTGCTTGCTGAGTTCTGGGAAATGCCGAGTCCTCATCTACTGGCATGGTCTGGGATTCATTCAAGGCCTACACTAGGGGGCAGTACATTTCGTCCATTGCACAAGTTAAGAAACAGCAATCACTTGAGACTCACTCATTACAACAAGCAGTAACGACTCAGGCGGCTAAATACAGCTCGGATCCCAACCCTGATCAATTTGACTCTTTAATGGTAGCGCAGAGGGAACTACACTTGCACTTATCTAAAGTCACACGACTAGAGACATTTAGTGGTAAACAAAGGTTTTTCGAGCAGGGCGATAAAAATGGCCGTCTCCTGGCCATGTTGGCACAAAATGACCAACCATCCACACTGGTCTCTGAATTGCAGGGTGAGAAGGTGACGAGCCCTTCGGAAATCCTGCAAACATTTAGCGCCTTTTACAAAACCCTATACATGTCTACCTTATCTCCTGATTTTCAGCCTGAGAAATTGCAGGATTTGTTGGATCCCCTGGCACTCAGTTGGCTCTCCGGTCAGAAAAGAGAGACATTGGTTCAACCATTCACGGCCCTAGAGGTCCTGAATGCCATACATTCCTTTCCTCCTGGGAAGGCACCTGGGCCGGATGGTCTGCCCATTGATTTTTATAGGGCTCACAGAGAATTATTAGCGCCACTACTGGCCCAAATTTACACAGCATGTTTATCTGATGGTAAATTACCAGATTCCATGTACCATGCATACCTAACCTTAATATACAAGTCTCCTAAAGACCCAACATCTTGTGCCTCCTACCGCCCAATTGCGCTACTAAATAATGACTTTAAAATTCTAACTGAATTGCTAGCCCTTCGCCTATATCCTCTCCTCCCCTCCTTAATAGACTCTGACCAAACTGGTTTTATGCCCCATAGATCCACTAATGTAAATCTAAGAAGGTTATTTACTAACATTCATGCACACCACCACAACACGGGGACAAGAGCGATAGCCTCACTCGACATAGAAAAGGCTTTCGATACCATAGAATGGCCCTTTTTATGGGAAACATTACGAAGGATGGGATTTCCTTTAGTGTTCATTAGATGGCTTCAGGTGATATATAAACGCCCCACCTCATCGTTAAGATTAGGAGGAGGATTATCCGCCCCCTTTGAGCTGCACAGAGGAACTCGGCAGGGCTGCCCTCTCTCCCCGGCCCTATTTGCTTTAGCCATTGAACCAGTGGCGGAAGCGATGCGCACCTCTCCATACATAAGAGGTCTACGTATTGGCCAACTGGACGAGAGGGTAGCCCTGTACGCGGATGACATGCTGCTATTCCTCAATGATGCTGGCCCATCCCTGCAGGGGGCGCTGATGGTACTAAACAATTTTACGGAAGTAACTGGACTCAAGGTGAATTGGTCCAAATCCTTACTATTCCCGATAGATCCGGCGGCTAGATCTACATCCCCCCCGGACTGTCCCCTACAGTGGGTAGACACCTTTAAGTACTTGGGGGTTCACGTATCTACACAAGCTTCAGATTTTATTTCCTTAAATCTAACCCCATTGCTTCTAGACACTAAGACAAAACTTAATTCATGGCGTAAATTACCTTTATCCATTTGGGGGCGAGTGAATCTTATTAAAATGAAAATCATCCCCAAATACATTTATCTTCTCCGTCACTCCCCACAATGGATACCCAGGTCCTTTTTTACAAAACTTAACCAATTATTCACATCTTTTCTATGGGGTTCTTCACCATCTAGATACAGACTGACAACTTTGATGAGGCCGACAACCCAAGGTGGTATGGCATTTCCTGACTGTCACAGATATTTCCTAGCTACACAACTGGTAATGGTGGCCTGGTGGCTAAACCCTGACAAAACAAATTCATCCACAGCCCTTGAGGCCACAGTAGTGGGTTCCTTGGAGGCCCTTCAGTTTCTGGTTTTTAGAGGCCCTCGTGCTCCCTATCCTCTAACACCCTCTATGTGCACCACTCTGAGAGTATGGCGAGCAGGCCTAGCAATGGAAAAATATAAAATGACAGAAAACTCCCCTAATGCTCCGTTATGGCTAAACCCCAATCTGTCACATTTCTATACACTCCCAGATCCCTATGCATGGACCAAATACAACATAAAAACTCTTTCACAAATAGTATCACAAATGTCCCTATTGTCATTATCACAGTTGTCCTCCCTATATAATATTCCCCAATACTACCAATTTCTTTACCTTCAATTGGCACAAGCCTTTGATGCACAATTTCCAAATTCCACGTGTACCATAGTCCAGTCCGGGCTGGAGAGAACTCTTAGAACTAACTGTGACGAGAAACCAACCTCACATTTATATGCCCATTTGGTCCTAATATCCTTGCCTCCCCTAGATAAACTCTGGGCTCGCTGGCTCCCTGACACAATGGAAACGTTTGGTTAATGGCAACCTTCCCCTCTATAAGGACACATACATGAATAGGGGGTGTCCAATGAAATATGAAAAGATCTGGAAAAAGTGGTTAGCTGAACCAGATACGGCATAGCTGGGGCTGAGAAATATAGTGATGTTGTGATTTGAGTTAGTAGTTTGAACAGGAGAGGGCATCCAATCATATGAGACTGTGAATTGGGAATGGGGCGCCGCACCACTTTGATGATTACTGATGCTTTACCCATCGAATACCCATGGATATGTACTATTATAGAGCGTACACACGGTTGGACTTTGTTCGGACATTCCGACAACAAAATCCTAGGATTTTTTCCGACGGATGTTGGCTCAAACTTGTTTTGCCTACACACGGTCGCACAAAGTTGTCGGAATTTCCGATCGACAACCACGCGGTCACGTACACCACGTATGACGAGACTAGAAAAGGCCGGTTCAGAACCAAGCGCGGCACCCTTTGGGCTCCTTTTGCTAATCTCGTGTTAGTAAAAGTTTGGTGAGAGACGATTCGTGCTTTTTCAGACTCGTGGCTTTCAGATCGTTTTCTGCCGTTCAGTTTGTGCTTGTGGGTTTGTATCTGCTCTTCAGTGCGTGCAGTCAGTTCGTATCAGAGTTTTCTGTGTGATCTTGCCTGCTCGTTGCTGTTTTTCAGGTCGCTCTTCACAGGCCTTGCTGTTCTTCAGTGCGTTCTGTTACTTCTTTCTGAGCAGCCGACCGTTTTCTAGCCATGTTTCATATGCGTACTCCTCGTAGAGTTCGTGCTGTGCGGGGGCTTGGTGTTGGGGTCCTGACCTTGACACAAGTCCAGTCCATGAACAGGGTGGGGAGGAGTTCATGGACAAAGAATTGGTTGCTTCAGCGTGACCAGTTCTGTCATATGCCTTTGCTCCGTGAGATCCGTGAGAATAATCCTGATGATTTCAGGAACTTTCTCAGGATGACGGACCCCGTGTTTCACCGTCTGTTGGCTTCGCTGACCCCCTATATCAGCAGGCAGGATACCTGCATGAGGCAAGCCATCACTGCGGAGCAGAGGTTGGTCGCTACCTTGCGGTATTTGGCCACAGGGAGAAGCCTGCAGGACCTCAAGTTCTCGACAGGCATCTCCCCCCAGGCTCTGGGGATCATTATCCCAGAGACCTGTTCTGCCATCATTCAGGTCCTGCAGAAGGAGTATATGAAGGTAAGATTTTTATCCTTTTATCTCACATTTTATTGTATTTAATGTTTGATAATATATTGTATTTCTTTCCTCATTCCCTAATTACCATGATTGTAATATGCTGTGAATGTCCCCTTTGTTCTCATGCATGCTGGATTGTTATGTAATTATTATTTTAGGTCCTTCATACATATTTGCCCTTCAATAACCTCTCCAGCATGGTGTCTCCTGCCCTATATTCACCTCATGTAGTCACTTAACAATGTATTTTATCAGCTCTATAGTAGTGCTTTACCCCAAACACCCCCTAAAATGTTTGGAAATGTTATTTTTTATTTAAATTCAGGCAGAGTGCCAGAGGGTTTTTTTTGTGGTGTCCCCAAATTTTTTGTAACCCTCCCTCCCCCAACTGCTAAGTCAGCTGATCCCAATTCTCTATCCTCAATCATCTATCTGCTGACTTTGCCAAACCCATACACACTATACCGACCTCTTTACTGGTCAGATTTATGGATGAATTCCCCAAAGCATGTAGTGCAAGGGCCTGCCTGTATACTTTCCAATGGTACTGTTTAAAGTTTTTGTATCCTATTATTATCTTGATAGGTAATAGCAGAATGTTCAAATGTGCTCAAATGTGTACAGTGTGTATTTATATCTTTGTATTATGACACTTCTTACCTGTCCAGTGGTCTGCCAATAGTGTAACTAAGGAGGGTCTGTTCCAAGTAATACCCTGTATTTAGGCATTCATCTCTCAATGAAGTGAAGAGGGTTACCTGTCCAAGAGTTCCCCCCCCCTATAATGTTAGAAATGGCCCATGAGGGGGGGAGAGGGAATATGATAGGTGTACCTTATACTTTGTTGTTGTTAAATTCCCCTTAATAAATGCTATCTGGAGGTTGCCCCATAATGTTTGTGTCTAATCTGCTTGCCATGTTTCTGTGAAAAAATAGTAATGTTTATTGTTTTTTCCTCAACAGTTTCCTTCAACGCCACAGGAATGGCAGACTGTGGCCTCCCACTTTGCCCAGCGGTGGGACTTTCCTAACTGCGGAGGGGCAATTGATGGGAAACACGTCCACATTGTCCCACCACCCAACTCGGGGTCGTACTATTATAATTACAAGGGGTTTAATAGTATAGTGATGTTGACGGTGGTGTCGGCTAATTACGAGTTCTTGTATGTGGACGTGGGGAAGTATGGCCGGATGTCCGATGGTGGAGTGATCGCCCAGACGGAGTTCTACAGGCGTCTCCAGAATGGCAGCTTGGACTTGCCACCTCCAGAGGACAATGTTGAAGGTCTCCCATTTGTGTTCGTTGCTGATGAAGCATTTGCGATGGGGGACCACCTGATGCGGCCATTCCCGATGAGGACCCTCACCCCGGAACAGAGGGTTTTTAATTACCGAATGGCCAGAGCCCGAAGAGTGGTGGAGAACACATTTGGAATCCTGGCCAGCCGGATCCGATTATTTCTGACACCCATCCATATGGCGGAGTATAAACTGAACCATATAATACTTGCCTGCTGTGTTCTCCATAATTTTTTAAGAAAACATTCAGCCAACTATGCTGGCTCAGTTGGGCCTGAGGCCGGAATCCCAAATCCATCAACACTGACGGCGCTTGAAAGTGGCCGTCCTGGCTTGCCCTCCCTGAGTGCCCGTGATGTCCGGTTGCGCTACCTGGAGTTCTTTGCATGTAGGGGGGCTATCAATATGCCAGACAATCTGTGAAACCTTTTTCAAATAAAAAACAACCAAAAGAAATTCTTTGTGGACATTTACTGCTTGTGTTTGTTTTAGCTGACCCTGACAGAAATGTGTTGAGTGCAGAAAATGTCGTGATTGGGTAACCTTATAAAAAACAGTGTTGGCTGGTACTTCCTAAATGCAAAAACACATTTCACTACAAGTGCACTTGAAACTGCACTGAACCTGCACTTGTAGTGCAAAGTGTATTTGCCCTTAGGAAATAACCCCCATTTTTGCATAAAACAGCAATTACATCACCCCAAAAGTGTTGTAGTGTTGAGACAATAATCCACACATTCTTGAGTAAGCCACTTTTTTATACCTGCACAATCACATGTGCATTTACCAAAGGTTTTTAAAACAAACCAACATGTTTGTTGTATAACAATTTTTGCAGTAGCATTATCAAAAATCGAAATATCAATTTCAGATAAAACAGGCCTGTGTAAAACCAACAAGGAAGCCAAAAAACTTGAACTTACAAAGTTCTCATTAGGTAAAACCTGAAGGCTATATCAGACATCAGTATTTAGGAACTGGGTTTGATATAGCGTTCAGATGGGGGGAAATAACCCCTGGAAAAGCCAAATTTGGAAGATGCACACCAATTTACGAATGTCAACATGTGCTATCTGCCATTAGGGGGATCAAGGGACGTGTTTTGGGGGAGCAAGCCCTTCCTCAACGCGACTTTATAATTGAGGAAGGGGTTGCACCCCCAAAACGCGTCCATTGATCTCCCGTGATAGCAGATAGCACATGTTGGCACACTGTGTGCATCCTCCAAATTTGGCTTTTCTAAACATTGAAAAAATTTTTGGAAGATTGGACCACAATAAAACAGGTGATTTTGTGGGGTTTAAATTCGCCCCAAAACATCAATGATGTTATTATTTTTTTTAATAACCTCATTGATTTTTTGCTTGATGTTTTGCAGTTCGGCATTACACCCCATGATCTCCCCGATCAGGATCTGGGCACTTTCAGAAGTAAAGCGTTCTCTATCCCTCACATCACGATCACCTAAAAAGAGATAAAGAACAAAAAAAAAGGTCTCAAAAATCTGCCACCATCCATCTCTTTTACCCGAGCCTGTGGTCGCAGACACTCACCTGTTGTGGTGCCAATCTCCACCACGTCTTCTTCTTCCTCCTGCTCAGCATCTTGTGTTTGCGGTATTTCCCCTTCTTCCAGAGTGGGGGGGGGGGTCTCTGTTCTCCTGGGATGAGGGGTGTCCTCCGATTCTTTTCTCCCCTATGTAAAACAAAAATGGTATACTTAGCACACAGATATTTGATGGCAGAACTAGAAATAGGAAACATTGCTTGGAAGTGAGGTACAATTGTCTATTTTAGCCGAGTTCCAAGATGTATATTTTTTAGTGTCCTTTGTCAAGCTGCAATACTTTACCTGTTTGGTACAAGCTTCACAGATGTACCCCCCCCCAATAGTATACACTGGAGCACCTGTGTGGCCCCCCTAATAAAAATGGTGTTCTTGTGTCCCACACTAGTGCTCCAGTGTCCAGATGTGAAAACAGCTGCTCAGTGTCCTCTCCTTACACACAATCTAGTTGGCATTTCATTCTAGTAACAAACCCATCTACACAAACAAATATTTGGCATCCAAGTAGGCCCCAAAAAAATGTGTGAAAATGCATATGGCCTAAACAATGGTGTTCTAGAGGCCGAAAGAAAAATGTTTGATACGAACGAATAATGGGCCCATGAACATTAAAGTTGCCCTTTTAAACGTTACAATTAATAAAAGCATATGGAGCAGAACGAACGGAATAAAGACAGAAAGAATAGGAACACAGCACAACTACTTACTTTTTGCAGCACTCTCCGGATCTTTCGGTACTGCTCTGGCTCTCTCAACTTCAGGTCCGACCACCGCTTCCTGAGCTGATCTTTAGATCTTCGTACCCCGAAATTCCTCTCAAGACTCCTGACCACTTTCGCCATGATCTTGGCCTTTCGGATGTTGGGGTTGGGGTAAGGCCCATATTTTCCATCATAGTCGGACTTCCTCATGATGTCGACCATCTCCAACATCTCCCCAAACGACATATTTGTGGCCTTAAAACGTCTCCTTCTGGATCGGGACGTGCCTGGATCCGGCCTTTCCTCCCCCTCCTCCTTGTTGCTAGAATTAGCATGCACCTGCTGTAACTCCGCCATGTGCTCTTCACCCACTGCGCCGAACGAAAAGGGGCGGGGAATAGACTAGAAAGAACGTCAGGGGCGGGCGGAGTTACACGCATGCGCAGTGTGTATAAAGCGTAAAACACGCGTGCGTATTACGTACGATCTGTGAGCGGAGGAAAGAGCATTGGACGCGCCGATCGTAAGAACGAAGGTAAGAGACAAACTTGTGCCTATACTGCTTCTAGATTGAGGCCTATATTGTAACAAGATTAGGAGAGTTTTGTCTGACATTAGGCTTTGTCTTGTGTTGTGTCTTGCAGTGAACATGGATATCTTAATGAAAGACAATGACTTCATGTCAGTATTCGTAGAGATGCTAAGTGAGCTGCCCTGTCTGTGGGAGATTACCCACCCCCATTTCAAGAACCAAGCAAAGAGGAAGGCAGCACTGGAGCAATTGTGTGAAATTGTGAAGCAGGTGATCCCCACGGCAGACATCACTTATTTAAAGATTTTCATTGGTGGCCTGAGGAGTACATATCTGAGGGAGCGCAAGAAAGTCCTGGATTCACAGAGATCCGGAGCAGCAGATGACATCTATGTCCCCAGGATGTTGTACTACGACAGGCTGCACTTTCTGGCAGGCCAGACTGAACCCAGGCCATCCCTCTCCAGTCTTCCTTCCACGCTTCCTTCCCCCCCGGCTGAGGCTTCTGACGCCCAACCTGGGCCTTCCAGGCCACATGTGGAGGAGCCCAGATTGAGCCAGGTATAGCATTCCTCTAAATATTTCTGCTTGTCCAATCAATGATGTTAACTAGATGTTAGTTGGGAGTACTAATTTAGGATTGTGATTGATGATGCAAAACATTACAACCATGTCCCTTTTTCATACACAGGGAAGTCTCAGCCAGGAGGTGGCCGGGCCAAGCCGGCTGGCTGATATCAAGGTCCCTCCACCCCCCCTGAAAAGAGAAAGTGGCAGTAGGAGGAGTACCCTAGAGGAGGCTGCTATAGCATTCTTTTGGAGGGCTACAGAGGTCCTGGGAGCACCCCACACCATGGGGGAGAACATTGCTGCCTTCATAGCCTGTAAAATGCAGAGGATGGAGGAGGGCCAAAAAGTCTTGAGTGAGGCCCTCATATCGGAGGCTCTGGAGAAAGGTATGAGGGGCCAAATTACACCTCACACACATCTTGGGGATGGTCCTCCTCCTCCTCCTGCAGGTCCTCCTCCTCCTCCTCCCTCTCCTCCAGGTCCTCCCAGTCCTCCTCCAGGTCCCCCCAGTCCTCCTCCTCCTCCAGGTCCTACTCCTCCTCCTACAACATCTCCAACTGCACAGCCACAGCCCAGAAGGAAGCGTGGAAGGAAGACCAGACAGTGATTGCCCTGGGTTCAGTCTGGTCGGCCAAAAAATGCAGCCTCTTGTGGTACCACAGCCTGGGGACACAGATGTCATCTGCTGCTATCCGGATCTCTGCGAATTCTGGACCAGACTGCCCTCCCTTAGATATGGACTCCTCAGGCCACCAATTTTGATGTTGAAGAATTGATGACTGCCGTGGGGGTCCCAGGCTTCGCTAATTTCTCATGTTGATCCAGTGTTGCCTTCCTCTTTGTTTGGTTCTGATCCCTTAATAAAGGATTTTTGTTTGGAATTATACTCTCCTATGTGTTTTACTTCAAAAAGGACAGTTGGTTTGTGAGGATTCAGGTACATTTCAAATGTACAATGTGAAATGAACAAGGGACACCAACACCAAACAATCTCCTTGAGATTAAATAATACAAGATATCAATGGTGTTGGGGTAACTTGACACACAAAACACAGACAAAAATATTCGGGAGTAAAAATAAAAATAACATTGAACAAAGATCAGCCTTGGCAAAAATCCAAACATTAAAGAAAAAAAAAGGCTGAAAATCCAAAAAATAAAAAATAAAAAAAATATAAAACTGTCAGATGTGACAACTAATAACAATATATTCAGGGAATCCCACTAAAAAAACACAAATAAAAGTTTGTGAGAAGTGTGTGTGAATATGAGCAGCAAAACGACTTAATTCTTGTCACATTATAAAGAAGAAGAGAGTGCGCTGTATTAAACCATTTTTAACATTGCAGCATGACGAAAGTGCTGTATCGATTGTGAACGCTAAGTTTACCAGAATGAGCTGTCACGTGTCGGAATTTCTTCTGAGCATGCGTGGCACTTTGTGCGTCGGAACAGGCCACACAGGTCGGAATTGACGCGATCGGATTTTGTTGTCGGAAAATTTTATCTCCTGCTCTCCAACTTTGTGTGTCGGAAAATCCGATGGAAAATGTCCGATGGCGCCCACACACGGTCGGAATTTCCGACAACACACTCCGATCGGACATTGTCCATCGGAAAATCCGACCGTGTGTACGGGGCATTACAGTATGTTTGAAATGTAATACGATTGTTCACAGCACTTGTGTTGTACGTGTTTGTTTGTATTGAAACGCAATAAACATAATTTAAAAAAAAAAAAGCTACAAGTTAGTGTAGTGCGTCCTCCTCACAGTGTTCAGCTAAAGCTACAAGTTAGTGTAGTGTGTCCTCTGAACAGTGTTCAGCTAAAGCTTCAAGTTATTGTAGTGCACAGTGTTCAGCTAAAGCTACAAGTTAGTGTAGTGCGACCTCTGCACAGTGTTCAGCTAAAGCTACCTGTAGAAGGTTGGTGGTGTTTTCCTGATCTTATCACTACCGCAGGCAGCTACATTATTTACACGTTAGTGTAGTGTGACCTCTGCACAGTGTTCAGCTAAAGTTACCTGTAGAAGGTTGGTGGTGTTTTCCTGATCCTATCACTACCGCAGGCAGCTACATTATTTACACGTTAGTTAAGTGCGACCTCTGCACAGTGTTCAGCTAAAGCTACCTGTAGAAGGTTGGTGGTGTTTTCCTGATCCTATCACTACCGCAGGCAGCTACATTATTTACACGTTAGTGTAGTGCGACCTCTGCACAGTGTTCAGCTAAAGCTACCTGTAGAAGGTTGGTGGTGTTTTCCTGATCCTATCACTACCGCAGGCAGCTACATTATTTACACGTTAGTGTAGTGCGTCCTCAAAACAGTGTTCAGCTAAAGCTACCTGTAAAAGGTTGGTGGTGTTTTCCTGATCCTATCACTACCGCAGGCAGCTACATTATTTTAACGTTGGTGTAGTGCGTCCTCTGCACAGTGTTCAGCTAAAGCTACAAGTTAGTGTAGTGCGACCTCTGCACAGTGTTCAGCTAAAGCTACCTGTAGAAGATTGGTGGTGTTCTCATACTACAGGCAAGCAGTTGATTTTGCTAGCTGCAGTATCAGTATATATATATATATATATATATATATATATATATATATATATATATATATATATATATATATCCCAGCTTAGTGCAGCTACATCTCACTGCAGGCCATTAGTATGTCTGGAAGGCCAACAAGGAGAGGCAGACAGTCATAAGCCAATAAAAGAGGGCAAGCAGGCTCTGTGTCTAGAGGCAACAGTGCTGGTCGTGGACACGGTGCATCCTCAACAGCACATGGCCGAGGGACACGCTTGGCCTTTTTTTCGGCAGCTGGCCATGTTGAGCCGCAACATGCGGAAGACTTGCTCGAGTGGATGACCAAGCCATCCTCATTCTCCTCATCCTTTCTCACCCATGCTCAGGGTACTTTGTCTGGCAAAGCAGCTGCCAACGCGGCCTCTTCCCTTGGCTCAATGGCATCAGTGACTCCTTCCCTAGCCCCACCATGTCCTTCTGAGAAGTCCCTCGAACTGTTTGACCACAGTGTTGGGTACATGCTCCAGGAGGATGCCAAGCATTTAAAAGGCTCTGATGATGATCCTGAGCTAGATGAAGGCAGTAACGTGAGCATGGACAGAGGGGTGCCCAAGAAGGACAGCAATCTGGCAGTCATGCTCCCCCTGCTGCAGCATACTGCCAGGTTTGCTCCAGTGATGAGGAGGGAGGGGATGATGAGGTCACTGACTCAACGTGGGTGCCTGATAGAGGAGGAGGAAGAGGAGGCACATCACCAATGAGGCAGGATGCCTTCCAGGGGTCAGTCTAAGGGCAGCACACTGACTGCATCACACCGCAAAGCTCCACATGTGCAGGGCGCTGCTGTCTCTGCTCGTCATTCCAAAAGTTCTTTGGTGTGGGCCTTTTTTGAGATGAGTGCATCAGATCGCACCGCTGCTATTTGCAACATATGTCTCAAGCGTATCTCGCGTGGCCAAAACATCTCCCACTTGGGCACCACATGCTTGACCAGACATATGTTGACCTGCCATGCAGTTCATTGGCAAGCGTACCTAAAAGACCCACACCAAAGAACAAAGAGGACCTCTCCTTGTTCCTCATCAGCTGAGATCTCCAACCCCACTATACCTTCAGTCCTCTCTGAGACCTGCACTGAGAGGAATGAAGGTGTAGAATTAGGTGTGTCACAGCCAAGTACTTGTGGGCAATCTGCTTTCGGTACACCGATGTCAGATTGTACCAGGCAAATTTCCCTGCCCCAGCTGCTGCACCGCCGAAAGAAGTTCGCTCCCAGCCATCCACATGCCCAGCGGTTGAATGCTAGCTTGGCAAAATTGCTAGCACTTCAACTGCTACCTTTTCAGTTGGTAGACTCTGCCCCCTTCCGTGAGTTTGTGGAATGTGCGGTTCCTCAGTGGCAGGTACCCAAACGCCACTTTTTCTCACGGAAGGCGATTCCGACTCTCTACCGGCATGTGGAAGGCAATGTCCATGCCTCGCTGGACAGGGCGGTCAGCGGTAAGGTGCATATTACTGCTGACTCATGGTCCAGCAGGCATGGACAGGGACGTTACCTAAGTTCCACGGCGCATTGGGTGACTCTGCTGGCAGCTGGGAAGGATGCCGGACAAGGTGCAGTAGTGTGCAGGAGGTTGTTCCTCCAAAATGCCACTACTAATGATTCTGACACACCTCTCTCCTCCACCCCCTTCTCTTCTTCTTCCTCCATGGCCTCTTCCTGTACTTTGTACTCGGAACCAGCGGTGCTCCGTAGGCGTTCAAGGGGCTACGCAAGTATGCAGGCCAAAAGATGCTATGCGGTGCTTGAGCTGGTGTGCTTGGGGGACAGGAGCCACACTGGGGCAGAGGTTCTGTCAGCTCTGCAGGGGCAGGTTCAGAGGTGGTTGACGCCACGCCAACTTAAGGCAGGAATGCTGGTTTGCGACAATGGCACCAACCTCCTCTCCGCCCTCCAACAGGGACAAATGACCCATGTGCCCTGTTTGGCTCACGTCCTTAACTTGGTGGTGCAGCGGTCCTTGGGCAGGTACCCAGGCTTACAGGATGTCCTGAGGCAGGCCAGGAAAGTCTGTGTGCATTTCCGCCAGTCATATAATGCCAGTGCTCGGCTGGCAGACCTCCAAAAGGAAATTAACCTGCCCAAGAACCGCCTAATCTGTGACATGCCCACCAGGTGGAACTCAATGTTGGCCATGCTGCAGCCACTGCACACACAGCAGAGGGCCATCAATGAGTACCTGTGCGACTATGGCACCAGGACAGGGTCAGGGGAGCTGTTTTTTTTTCCCCACGCCAGTGGGCTATGATCAGGTATGCATGCACTGTCCTGTCACCATTTGAGGAGGTCACGAGGATGGTGAGCAGTGACAGTGCATTCATCAGTGACACTGTCCCCCTTGTCCATCTGTTGGAGCACACGTTGCGTGGAATAATGGACAGGACACTTGAGGCAGAACAGAGGCAGGAAGAGGAGGACTTCCTTAGCTCTCAAGGCCCCCTTTATCCAGACAGTGTTCCTGCGTGCCCGCCGATCACATGGGAAGAAGACGAGGAGGAGGAGGATTGTGTCAGTATGGAGGTGGAGCCTGGCACTCAGCATCAGCAGCAGTCTTTAAGGGATCATTTACAGTCCCAAGAAGCACATGGACTTGTACGTGGCTGGGAGGAGGTGGCTGCGGATCATGTCGTCCTTAGTGACCCAGAGGACTCTGGACCGAATGCCTCAGCAAACCTACGCTGCATGGCCTCCCTGATCCTGCAAAGCCTGCGGAAGGATCCTCGTATTCGTGATATCAAGGAGAAGGAACAATACTGGCTGGCAACCCTCCTTGATCCACGTTACAAGGGTAAGGTTGCGGACCTTATCTTGCCGTCGCAGAGGGCAAGATCTGCGCAACATGTTCCCAGAGACTGGGAGGTTACAAACTCCTGTTTCTGGACAATGTGTTGCTGAGGCTTCGGTCAGTCAAAGAAGGAGCGGTGGAGAAGGTGGCCGTCTGACCGATGCGTTCAGACAATTTTTTAGTCCGCAGCCCCAAGGTATGATCAGTTCCAGGAACCATCGCCAGCGTCTGTTTTACATGGTGCAGGAATACCTAGGGGCAAGATCTGACTTGGACACCTTTCCCACCGAAAATCCTCTGGGTTACTGGGTCTTGAGGATGGATCACTGGCCAGAGCTTGCACAGTATGCGATTGAGCTACTGGCGTGTCCTGCATCCAGCGTTTTTTCGGAACACACATTCAGTGCTTCTGGAGGCTTTGTAACCAATCACAGGGTGCGTCTGTCCACCGACTCGGTCGATCGACTGACCTTCATAAAAATGAATCAGCCTTGGATCACCACCAGCTACCAAGCACCTGATGCTGATGTAACCGAAATTTTTTTTTTGAAATGTCAGATCCCTTCAAAGACTGCCTATGCTGATGCTGAGTGACTATCCTGTTATGCTGAGTAATTATCCTCTTCCTCCTCAATGAACATGCTGATAGCTTGTAAGAATATTTTTGGTTCTGGGCACCGCCACCAGTGCCTAAGGCCCAATTTTTTAGCCCCTGTTTAACAGGAGCGTGTAATTACAATTTTTGATGCAATTCTTTGAAGCAGGGCTAGTTCCTGCGCTCCAACTAGAGTATCTGTGAGGGGTTACAGTGTTGTGGCACCAGCACCAGTGCCTAAGGCCCAATTTTTCAGCCACTGTTTAGAAGGCGCGTGTAATTACAATTTTTGATGCAATTCTTTGCAGCAGGGCTAGTTCCTGCACTCCAACTAGAGTATCTGTGAGGGGTTGCAGTGTTGTGGCACCAGTACCGGTGCCTAAGGCCCAATTTTTCAGCCACTGTTTAACAGGGGCGTGTAATTACAATTTTTGATGCAATTCTTTGCAGCAGGGCTAGTTCCTGCGCTCCTTTTAGAGTATCTGTGAGGGGTTGCAGTGTTGTGGCACCAGCACCAGTGCCTAAGGCCAAATTTTTCAGCCCCTGTTCAACAGGGACATATAATTAGAATTCTTGATGTAATATTTCACAGCAGGGCCCGTTTCTGCGCCCACCAAGAGTAACTGTGAGGACTTACAGTGTTGTGGCACCAGCACCACCACCACCACCAAAGGCCCAATTTTTCTGCCCCTGTTCAACAGAGGCATGTAATTACAATTCTTGATCTAATATTTGACAGCAGGGCCCTGTGAGGGCTTACAGTGTTGTGGCCACAACAACACCTAAGGCCCAAATTTCTGCTGAGTATATAGGGCAGGCCCCTACTTTCAAACATCCAACTTACAAACGACTCCTACTTGCAAATGGAAGGAGACAACAGGAAGTGAGATGAAATCTACCCCTAGGAAGAGAAATTCTCTCCTGTAAGAGTTAGTATGGGAAAAACTTTTCTCCTTTACACTGATGCTTTATCACCAATCCTTGTTTCACTAAACCCCAAATTTTCAAAAAACTTTTGTCATTGGGACAAAAAGTGAGGTGAAATCTTTTGAAGAGGAGCACAGACAGCAAATCAAATGTCACAGGGGTGATAACCCTTCCCTATGTCTTCCATAAAGCTTAAAATAGATTTTTTGGCTGGAGCTAAACACATTAAAAATGTACCAGTTCAAAATTACAAACAGATTCTACTTAACAACAAGCCTACAGTCCCTGTCTTGTTTGCACCGCCTGTATACTGCTGTTCAGAGTATATAGGGCCTGGGGGCCCAACACCTTTCTTTTTTTAATTTGGGTGCGGGGTTCTGCTTAATATCCATAGAAGACCCAAAGGGCCTGGTAATGGACTGGGGGGTACCCATGCCGTTTGTCTCACTGATTTTCATCCATATTGCCAGGACCTGACATTACATTAAAGCCGCAAGCAGTTTTAAATGACTTTTATTCCTTTAAAAACGTCATTTTGTGCAGGGACTGTTCTAAGCACGGGAAACACACGCCACTTTACAGGCATACTATAGACACCCCCCAGGTATGATATTTAAAGGAATATTTCACTTTTTTTTTTTTTTTACTTTAAGCATCATTAAAATCACTGCTCCCAAAAAAACGGACGTTTTTAAAACTTTTTTTGCATTGATACGTTTCCCCTGGGGCAGGACCCGGGTCCCCAAACCCTTTTTAGGACAATACCATGCAAATTAGCCTTTAAAATGAGCACTTTTGATTTTGAACGTTTGAGTCCCATAGACGTCAATGGGGTTCTAACGTTCGTGCAAATTTTCGGTCCGTTCGCAGGTTCTGGTGTGAACCAAACTGGGGGGTGTTCGGCTCATCCCTACGACTGACATAACAGAATTTAAAAAAATCAACAAAATCAATCCACAGGCCATACATTCTGCTAAGCTTCTATCCCTATGGCAAGAGCTCAGAACCCTTCTCTTACACTCCTTTGAAAAGACACAACGTAAACTGAAGGCTGTGGCTTACTCCACCTCAAATAAGGCAGGGAAAGCCAGATGCCTAAAGGGATATCAAGCAAAATCCAAAATACCCAACCTAATTCACCTTCACACGAAAGAAAAATTATTAAATCCCCAAGACATTGCTGACGCCTTCAGTACATACTACAGTGACCAATACAACATTAAACTAGATGCATTGACTCACCATCCTTCCATTGATGACATTGATGCCTTTTTAAACCATTCCAACCTTGACTGAAGCACAACTCGACTCCTTGAATGCACCCTTCACGACCTCAGAACTGCAATCTCTCATCAAGTCTCTCCCAACTGGGAAAGCCCCGGGTCCCGACGGGCTGACTAGTGAATACTACAAACAATTCTCCCCTGCACTCACTCACCATATGACTACACTTTATAATGATGCTGCCTCCTCTTCTTCATTCCCTCATGAAATGTTACAAGCAATGATAATCACCCTCCCAGAGCCAGGAAAAGAACCAAACACTCCCCAAAATTTCAGACCAATCTCTTTATTAAATCTTGACTTGAAAATATATGCAAAAGCTATTGCTACCTGATTAAATACCACGCTATCCTCCCTGATCCACCATGATCAATCAGGCTTCACCATGGGTCGCCAAGTGCCCGACGCTACCAGAAGACTTATACACATCATCCACCACGCTCCAGTGGAACGCCTTGTCTGCTCCTGTTTCTGGATGCGGAGAAGGCGTTCGACAGGATACACTGGTCTTATCTCCATAGAGTCCTTCTCAAATTTGGCTTCAAAGGAAACATTCTACAAACTATTCTAGTCCTATACACAACACCCTCCGTGAAAATATACTCATCTGAAATGTTATCCCAATTATTCCAAATAACCAACGGCACGCGGCAAGGATGTCCATTATCCCCCCTAATCTTTAATCCACTTATGGAACCTCTCGCGGAACACATTAGAAACAACCCCCTCATCTTGGGCTTCACAATCAACAGGTCCCCAAACCCCCTTAGTCTGTTCGACGACGATGTCATCCTACTGGTCACCAACCTGACCTCTTCCCTAGCAGCCATCCAAGACACTCTCTCACGGTTCAGCAAAGTATCATACTACAAAATAAATGAAACCAAATCATTTATACTCAGTTTGGGTATACATGCTATGACTAGATATCTATTACATTCTCAGTTCCCTTACACCTGGGCAGAAAAGAGTAGCCCATATCTGGGCATTCAGCTCACTAAATAAGTTAAACACCTTTTCGCGCCTAACTATATAACATTTGCTAAAAAGCTGCAGGATGACCTACAAAAACTAGCACGCCATGAACTAACATGGTCAGGAAGACTAGCGTCATTCAAAATGAACCACCTCCCACAATTGCTGTTTTTAGAACAATACCCATCCCAATACCTCAATCCTACTTTAAATCCTTACAAACCATCCTAAACAAAATTCATCTGACAAGGTAAGAAACCTAGAAGTGCCCACTTGAAACTTATCAAACACAGACTAGCAGGAGGATCAGGATATATAGACTTTGCTGATTACTACCAAGCCACCATACTAACTCAAATCCGAGAATGGTTTAGTCTTCCCACTAACACCCACTGGGGACAAATAGAATCCTCTTCACTCATCAGATCAGACCTAAAAACTTGGACTTTAGGGATGCCTTTAGGCATCAATATACCGACTGCTCTTTCCCCTACAATGAAAGCCTCAGCCCGTGTATGGAAATCAATTACAGAAAGGACACTACCACCATCACAGTCCATAACACCTCCCATCCTGCTAGGGGTTCTCACACAACTAACACCGGACCTCCTGCTGTCCCGAGGGACAAGCAAAGGTATCCAGCACGTTCAAGACCTGTTGTCCAACTCCAATTTAAAAACCTTCTCAGAGAAAAGAGTTTGCACTCCCAGCCTCTGAATATTTTACTCACCTACGGGTAACCCATTGCTTGTCTTCCCTACCAAAACCTAATCCAATCTATTCAATACCTTCAACCATTTGATCCTTTTTAACCCGATCATCCACTACACAAAAAGGTATCTCATTACTATACAACACTTTACACCAGAAAAAAGACTTTACTAAAACTACCTCGCATCTACACTGACTTGGGAGACTCCTTCACTGAGGAACAATGTAAAAGAGCATTCAAATCTATATACCAATCCACCTGTTGCTCCGCTCTATGGGAACTATCCCAAAAAATCTCTCAAAGTTGGTCCCTAACCCCTACCAGACTTACCTCTTTTGGGCCCCAATTAACCAATTCCTGCTGGAGATGCCAAACAGCTAGGGGTGACCTATTCCATATCCTGTGGGTAGGCCCCAACATACAACCTTACTGGTCCAATATATTCCAAAACTTACAGAACGTATCCAACTGCCACATCACTTTCTCCCCTGCACTGGCGCTTTTAAATCTAACAATAGAAACTATCCCTACCCCTCTAAGAACCGCAATAACAAACGTCCTGTTAGCAACCAGACTCAACATCACTGGTCTGTAGAAATCAACCACAACTCCCTCTACTGAGAGTACTCTTGACATGGTCAACACACACTACAGCTACGAACCCAGCCTCTAGTAGAGGAAAATATCACAAAACATACTCCTCATGGCAACTCTGGCTACAATGGACTGGAGCGGCAGCGCACATCCACCCAAAGAACACCTCTTGACTCATTTCTAATACTGACAGACATGATAAACTTACTTACCGTCTGCACATCACTATTTAACCCTGGATAAGACACAAATGCCCTCTATATGGGCCATATCATTAGAGAGCTATTTCTCAAATTCCTTGACCTATCCCCACTATCACATACCCTGAGATGGTGGCCAACACCCGTTTCGCCACAGTTTGCTCCCACGGGGGGTGATGAGACAGTCGAGGCTACCTATCCCCATCAAGTTTCAACGAAGCAGAAGTAAAATACCTCACTACATTACCAATCAACAAGTCTACTAAAGTACAGTATAGTTCATCTTAACCTCCCATGTTAGGGTGTTAATGTTTGGTAATTGTTTTAGTACTGTTATTACGTTATTACTAATCTCATGAAACAACTATTTGTGCTACTGTTCCTTTTATGAAATACCGGGTAACTGAACATTGTACATTACTATGTATAGCTAATCGATATCCAATGTTTTTGTATTTCTTTGCAAATATTCAATAAAAATATGTAAAAAAAATGTAAAAAAAAAAAAAGAATGTATATAAGAACCTTCATCTGGAAAAAAGGATTCACGCATACCCCCTGGCGGTGGGCTATGGGGACAGATGAGCTTTGATTCAGACCACCTGGTGATGGGAAGAATAAAGTGCCTAATTGCCTGGCCTGCACCCAGCACATCAAAGGCCTACTGTTGCTGGAGTGCTGACCTGGGTCCAGAAGTTTGATGGTGATATAGCAGTGCCCCCTAGTGAAGACCATAACATGCTTCCTGGAAGATGTTCAGGGAAGAGTATACTTCCTGGTGATTAGGAAGGATGGCCTCTTTTAGTGTTTTATGTTAGCATTTCTACTTTCTTTGTAAACACATGAGATCCTTGCTTATTTAACCACTTCAGCTCTGGAAGGTTTTACCCCCTTCCTTACCAGGCCATTTTTTGTGATATGGCACTGTGTGGCTTTAACTGACTATTGCGCGGTCATGTGATGCTGTATCCAAACAAAATTGATGTCCTTTTATCCCACAAATAGAGCTTTCTTTTGGTGGTATTTGATCACCTCTGCGGTTTTTAATTTTTGTGCTATAAACAAAAAAAACCCGACAATTTTGAAACCCGCTCAATATTTTATACCTTCTGCTATAAAACATATTCAATAAAAAAATGTAAAAAATCAAATTTCTTCATCAATTTAGGCCAATTTGTATTCTGCTACATGTTTTTAGTAAAAAATAAAATCCCAATAAGTGTATATTTATTGGTTTGTGCAAAAGTTATTGCGTCTACAAACTATGGGATAGATTTATGGACTTCATTTTTTTTATTTTTATACTAGTAAGGGCAGCGATCAGTGATTTTTAGCGGCACTGCAACATTGCGGCAGACAAATCGGACACTAAGTGACACTTTTTGGGGACCAATGACACCAATACAGTGATCAGTGCTAAAAAAAATTGCACTGTCACTGTATAAATGACACTGGCAGGAAAGGGTTTAACATCAAGGGCGATCAAAGGGTTAAGTGTGCTCTTAGGAAGTGCTTTCTAACTGTGGGGGGGGATGCTGTAACTGGAGGAAAAACCGAGATCTGTGTTCCTGCTAAGCAGAAACACAAGATCTCCATTTTCGCTCCTCACAGAATGGCGGTCTGCCTTGTTTACATAGGCAGACCACCGCTTTGCCTCTCCTGTGAACGAGCGTCAGGTCACTGTGGCCACCGGACCCACTGATTGGCTCCCGCTGTGTCCAATCACAGTGGGAGCGGGGCTCCAGTGGCGTGCGTGCATGCGCGTCCCAGAGCCGAAAAGAGGAATCACGTACAGGTACGCGATTTTGCGCTTAAGGGCTGCCCTGCCGCCGTATATGTACGTGGGGCGGTCCTTAAGCGGTTAAGCAATGTGTTTATTTCTGTAGCTAACATTGTTATTACATCCTCACCATTAACCTTATCAGAGCTTTAATAGACTAGATAACTATAAGAATAGACAAGATAATACATACGGTATTTATAATAATTCGGGGGGAATCCAAAACCACCCCATATTTATTTCACCTGTCCATAGAAACTTTTCTTTTTGCTGTAAGGCTTTTTTTTTTTTTTTTTTAAACAATGGGCTTTTTTCTTTTAGGTCGGCCAGTATTTTTATTTTATTTTTTGGGGGGGGATGTTGTTTTTCATTTTATACTTAAAAAGTGAGCTTTTATTTCAGGGGTATTATTCTGGAGTTTGCATTTGTTGGGGTTTTTTTTTTGTTTATTTTCCTAATTAGCTAACCACTTGAGCTCGGGAAGGTTTTACCCCCTTTTAGACCAGAGCATTTTTGAGCCATTGTGCTACTTTAACAGGCAATTGGGTGGTCCTGCCACACTGTATGCAAATGAAATTTATATATCTACAAATAGAGCTTTCTTTTAGTGGCATTTGATCAGCACTAGGTTTCTTATTTTTTTTGCGATATAAATGAAAAAGAGACCCAAAATTTTGAAAATAAAAAAAAAACAATATTTTCACCTTTCTGTTATAAAACATATCAATTGGAAAAAAAAAATCTTTATAAATTTAGGCCAAAATGTATTCTGCTACATGTCTTTGGTTAACAATAAAATCCCAATATATGTATATTAGCTGGTTTGTGTGAAATTTATAGCATCTACAAACTATGGTATCTATACAGCATACTGGAATTTACGCAGCTATGACTCTATGCTAGTAATAGCGGTGATCAGCTACTTATAGTGGGGCTGTGATAGTGTGGAGCGGCCACCTGGCGCTATCTGACGCTGGCTTTGAGGTACCCTAACTGACACTGACATCAATAGTGATCAGTGATAATAATATGCACTGTCACTGTAGTAATGACACTGGTTGGGAAGGGTGTAACATCTAGGGGGAATCAAAGGGTTAACTGTGTGCCTAACAATGTGTAATGTGTGCTGCTTTTACTTAACTATCTGTATTTGCTAGATCGCTGTTCATAGCACACAGAGTTCTGTGTTTTTGTAAGCACAGAACTCTGTGTATGATTGGCCACAGCTGATCAGGGGACTTCAGCCAAAATCATTGGCTGAAATCAGCTGCCAAACTTGTGCTATGTCCAGTCATGTGCGCACCCCGAACCCGGAAGAAAGCCTCAACATACAGGTATGTCGCCTGGCCTGAAACTACCGCCCACTCGCAGTATAATTACTGTGGGCAAATGGCAAATGGTCATACTGCTTTTTTTTGTTTGTTTTTTAAAAAAAGAAAGAACTTTTGTTTTAGTGGTTGTGAGTTTCTTTTTTTTGTTACCTTTATTTTACATTGACTGGGCCTTTTTAAAATTTGGGGTGCTCAAAGCCCAGCATCATGTTAGCTACTAATGTGTTCAAATAGTTGCCTTTTGTTTCAGGCATTTAAAAAAAAACACATAAATCAAAAGCTAAATCAGTGTGTGCCAATATCCTCACACACTATAACACACATATCCATTGCACCCACTATCCCCATAGCAAAACAGGGACTTACCTTGCAGTTTACCTTGTTCTGTATCCGAGGGCAGGGGCAATTTGGTGATAGCATACCTTCATTCAATGCATCTCAAGCAATGCTCTTCTTTCCATGTGTAGCACTGACCCCCGAAGGAGCTGCTGGTATTTTAATTGGGCCTGTACTCTGCTTTTTTTACCCCCTCGATTTCTCTCAGTCCCCTTGACACAGCTGTGGTGTAATATAGTGTGCGGTAAAAACCCAAAGACAATTTCACAATATACAATGTAATATACATTTTTGTCTTTACCTTTAATCTCCAGCCTCCACCAGGTCATTAATAATACAAGGGAAAACAACACTCCACACAAAAATACTTAAACAAGAACTTTGTTTACTGTATTTGCTTTAAAGTAGAACACTACAACATTTGTACTGTCAGACCAACGTAGTGTGACAGTCAACAGATTTCAACTTACAAAGGTATTACACAGATGTAAAGTGTTTGAATTAACTTGTTAGTAATGTGCTAAGGAAAATTGGATAAATGGCAGAGTGACCTGATTTCACTATGAGCACTGTCCCATCCTTTGCACACTTGTAACTATAAAGAAATCGAATGTCAATTTAATAAAGTATATTACAATCCTTAGGGAGCTACCATTACTTGATATTACAATGACTTTAATATGGCCATGAAACACAAAGCCTTGTGTTTTATTAGACATTCCCTCTTTTCTTCTTTCTTCTGCTAGCTATGAATAAAGTGAATTTGTAATCCAATGGTTAATTACTCCCGGTTAAAGCAAGCTGAATATTGAATCAATGTTATGGTACAGCAGTACTGCACCTCTCTGATGCCAATAACACAGTACCAGATCCTCAATGAAATACAGGCCTATTTTTGGCTCAGTCTAATCCTTTGACTTTGCTTTGTGGGACTGTGGGTCCCAGCAACTCTGTATTGTACAGATGGGTGTGTAAAAGTGCATCAAGGAAACTTTTGGGCAGCAGCCCTCTCACCCAACCAGGTCAGTGTTGTCAGAAAGTTCCACTCCGGTGTACAGGGTCCTGCTTCCGGCTGACCTACACTGGCCGCTCCGCACAAAAAGACATTCCGGGACTCTCAGATGGCTCCGACAGGCTTCTCTGGCTCCTTCTCAGTCTTGCCTCGCCATCAGCCTGGCTCATTGGTGTGTCACAGGATTGCTGCTTGGATCGCTCTTCCGTAGAGGTAGGCCGCGCTTCACTGGAGACTTCACACAGATCCTCCCAGGCTGGCCATGCGTTTCCAAGAGACCTAAGATGGCCACGCCGAGTCCTTTTATAGCCTTCCCACAATGCAGTTCTGTTCTCTTGGTGTTCATGGGAGGTCATAGGCATTGTGGGTAGGTCAAGATAATGTGAAAATGTAAACAAGATAGTCACTTCCTATATTCTTCTCACATTAACCAGAAAGAAAAATAAAATCAAGTCCATACACAATTTTGGCCGCTAGATGGCGCCAGATACTAAGCTATAACTTAACAATTAAATTATATAGAAAAAATGTGACCGCTACACACTCCCCCTGCTTGGACTCTTTGGTCCCCAGGGGAGCTTCCCACCAATTCTCAAACAATGGGGTGCTGTCCTGTACACTCACAGCCGAAAAGCAAGAGTATCAAGCCTTTCAGGATTTCTCCTGGCAGTGAATTTAGTTCCTTCAGAGCACTCGCCCAATGTCTCATAAATTAGTCTTTTTGGGGAAGGAATAACTCTTTTGGTCCTCTGTGTTTTTGGCGTCTCAGACAATTTGTCATGTTCCTCAACTCCATCTTTTTCTTGTGAACTAGAATCGAAATCAGCACTTAGATCTCCTGAATCTGTTTCTGGTATAAAAGCTTGAGACTCCTTTAAATCTTCTGATCTTCTGATACTTCCGATGGCCACAACCAGCTTATCTCCAACTCCTCTTCTTCTTCAGTAGCTGAAGTCCCAGACTGAAATCTGGTTACTGGTCGGTGTACAACAGTGGATGTGGATGGCAGCTCCTCTTGTGTGGTAATCCTGACTGCTTCTGTGAGAGGCAGAAGGTGATTACGGTGCCAAGTCTTTAACGGCCCGGTGCTTCCTTCTGGCTGAATTTCATATACTGGAAGTTCTGGAAGTTTCCTGCACACAATATATGGTTGTTATTTCCAGCGATCAACCAGTTTGTGCTTGCCTGGGATTCCCAAATTCCTTAGCATAACTCGGTCACCGGGTTGTAAATCTTGAACCCGTACTTTGAGATCAAAGTTCTTTTTGTTTCTGTACCCTCTGCGGTCTGATGTGACTTGAGCTTTGTTGTAAGCAGTCTTCAGACTCTTCCTCAACCTATCCACATACCCTCTGTGGGAAGTCGCTGAGGTATGATCTAGACTGGTCCCAAAAGCCAAGTCCACCGGTAATCTGGCTTCTCTTCCAAACATTAGCCGGTAGGGAGAATATCCTGTTGCATCACACTTTGTACTATTATAGGCATGTACTAATGCAGTGAAATGCCTGCTCCAATGTGTTTTTTTTCTCAGATGTCAGGGTTCCCAACATAGTTAGAAGAGTCCTGTTAAACCTCTCCGGTTGGGGATCACCTTGTGGATGGTATGGAGTGGGTCCTGGATTTCCGGATACCTAAAAGATCCAACAGTTTTGAATCAGAGTACTCTCGAAGTCCCTCCCTTGATTGGAATGAATTCGTTGTGGTAAACCATAATGGACAAAGAGCTTCTCCACCAGAACCTTCCCCACTGTAGAGGCCTGTTGATCTTTTGTGGGGAATGCCTGAGCATAACAAGTGAAGTGATCGGTGACTATTAGAATATTCCCTTTTCCACTTAGGTCAGATTCCACACACAGGAAATCTATACAGACCAGCTCCATTGGTCCTTGGCTCTCCAAATGGCCCATTGAGGCAGCTCTCTGAGGCAAGGTCTTCCTCTGTATACACCGAGCCATGAGTGGCAGTAGCCCTCTACTTCGGTCCTCGTGTAGGGCCAATAGAATCTGTCCCTCACCAGCTGCAAAGTCTTTTCTGCTCCCAAATGGCCATAATGATCATACAGAGCAATCAGTACCTTCTCTCGGTGCTTCTCCGGTAAGAACAGTTGCCACTTCTCTTCACTGTCATCAGAGGGGTCCCTTCGGTAGACCACCCCTGATTTGAGCTGTAACCGATCCCACTCTTTGTGTAAGACGCAAGCTTCCTTTTTAGTGCTTGTGAGAAATAAGTCAGGGTGTTTGCTCTCCAAAGTCTTCAGCGCCAGGCTACAAAGTGGGTCTTGTTGTTGGTCCAACCGAAGATCCCTCCTGGACAGCTTTGGTAAACCTTCCTCTGCAATCTGAGTGACATCACAGTAACACTTAGGCACTCTGGCAGCAGACACTCCAACTTCTTCAGATCTGGCCCCACCTTTATTTTGCTGTTGTGCTCCATCACAAAGGGCTCTCACTCCTTCTGGGGTGAGCTGGGTCCATTCTTCTGATTGACCCTGAGAGCAGAGAGGTCATCTTGATAATGCATCTGCATCTTTATTTCCAATTCCTGGTCTGTACTACAAGCTGAATGTGAAAGGTGAAAGCGCAGCCAACCACCTATGACCAGTGGCATCCAACTTTGCAGTGGTGAGCAAGTAAGTGAGGGGATTATTGTCCGTTTTGACCATGAACTCTGCACCATACAGGTAATCTTTGAGTTTGTCTACCACAGCCCATTTTAAAGCCAGGAATTCCAGTTTGTGAGTGGGATAGTTCCTCTCAGCGGGGACTAGACTTCTGCTCACATAGGCGATGGGCCTTTGTTGTCCATCCTGTTCCTGATAAAGCACTCCGCCTAGCCCGTCTCGGCTGGCATCTACATGCAATTCGTAGGATTTAGTAGGGTCTGCATAGGCTAAAACCGGAGCAGTGGTAAGGCTCCATTTCAGCTGTCTGAAAGCCTCTTCGCAATGTGGAGTCCATTCTTCTTGGATGGACTCTTTCTTCTTCCTAGGGCCATCCTTTGGCTTCCCCAAGCCTTCTGAGTCTGAGCCAATTCCTTCTTGATTCTTCAACAACTCAGTGAGTGGGTGGGCTATCTTAGCAAACCCTTCCACAAACCATCTGTAATAAGAACAGAACCCTAGAAAGGACCTAAGTTCAGTAACATTAGTCGGTCTAGGCCAAGAGGTGACAACCTCCAATTTCATCGGGGCTGTAGCCACCCCTTCAGCGGACACGATGTGGCCCAAGTAGTTCACTGAAGGTTGGTAAAAGTGGCACTTCTCCAGGGAGAGCTTCAGGCCTTCATCAAGGAGTCTCTTCAGGACTTTCTCCAGGCGCTCTTCGTGCTCCTCCAGTGTTCTGCCAAACACTATGACATTATCTAAATAGACCAACACTTCGATCAGGTTCATATCACCCACTGTCTTCTCCATTAATCGCTGGAAGGTTGCTGGGGCTCCAGACAGACCTTGTGGCATTCGATTAAACTCGAAGAATCCTACAGGGGTAATAAAAGCGGTCTTCTCTCTATCTTCAGGGCACATGGGGATCTGGTAGTACCCACTTTTAAGATCTAGCACGCTGAACCACTTTGCTCCTGTTAGGCTCTGTAGGGCATCCTCTATCCGAGGTGTGGTGTACTGATCCGGGATGGTCCTCCGATTTAGTGTTTGGTAGTCAATGTATAGTCGCAAGGAACCATTCTTTTTCCTTACAACTACTATGGGAGAGGCATATGGACTCCGGGACTCTCGGATAATCCCCGTCCTTTTTAGCTCAGCCAGCTGCTCCCATAGATCTTCCAGGTCTCCCAATGGGATCCGCCTTACCCTCTCACGGAAGGGTTTATCTTCTTCTAACCTAATTTTGTGCTGGGCACTCTTTGCAAGTCCCACATCGAACTCACTTCTTGAGAAAGCAGTCCTCCATCTCAGGAGCTGGTTCTTCGCTCTCTCCATCCAGGCAGGGGTAAGAGGTGTGTTCTTTGGGTAGAACTCTTCCAGGGGAATCTTTCCATCCTGTTCTGCCATGATGTCACATGGTGAGACTGGGGTTGCTTGACTGACCTGCCCCAGCAGCACTCTGGCAGATACTTTTACAGGCAAGGCTGTTGTGTTGCGAACACTGACTGAGATACATCCTTTACTTCTCTTCAGCGCCTTGGTTGACATCACTTCAGGGATAACTTCCAAGCCCTTGTCTTCTTTCTGCCTGTCTGTCTCAAGGACGATAAAGGGACCCGGCTGTCTCCAACTCAGCTTAATAGAGGCCTTTAAGCAGATTACCTCACCCGGCTGCACCAGCTTTTCACTCTTGTCTAGGCACCAGACTTTTCCCACTCCTTCTGGTGGGGCCTTCTGTTCCTGCACAAGATCCTGGTACACCTGTGTAAGCATGGGGTTCACACCCTTGACTGAGGTGTTCTTCTCCTGCACAAGTGGAGTTAGAAGTCTTTTTACCAAATCAGTGTTGGTCCCAATAATAAGGGAACTTCTATCAGCCCCTGGAGGGCGAGGACACACCACTGCCAAGGTGTTGAAGGTTTTGGCCTTTCCTGCCACAATTGGATCAAAGGTAAGCTCGATGGGTATGTATCCATCATAGGGGAAGTTCTGTGTCCCTAAACCACATATCTCCAGCTCTTCCAGCTTCTTCAAGGGGAGATGTTTGAGATATTTCTCATAAAAGTCTTTGTGTAACAGAGTTACTTGAGCTCCAGAGTCCAACAGGGCTTTAGTGTATATGCCTTCTATCTGAATCAGGACAATCGGGGAAGGTCCCACTAAATTGGGAGGAAATCCATTTGCTTTAGCACATTTGCCCCGTTGAGTGGCTTGTACCTTCATGCCTTGCTTTTGTGAAGTTTCTTTTCTCTGTTTCAACTTAGCTGTGGCCGATTTAGCCTGATGAGTACAAGTGGGTTTGGAGTTGACTGCTGTGACAGGGTGCCCAGTTTACTCCTTCACTGGGGCCCACGGAAGTTTTCCGCCGGCTTTTGTGGCTCTACTTCAGGTTCTGTTGGACTTGGACATACTCGATGGTAGTGTCCCACTCCTCCACATTTGAAGCAGATCTTCTTCTTCACTGGTTTCACAGTCTGATTAATGGTAGTACTCGTCGGAATCTTGAGGGTCGAGACTTCATTCTCACGTGGCATAACCAGTTTAGCAGTCACTGGGGTCATCATTTCTAACATTTCCTTCTGCGTTTGGAACAGTTTCTCCAGACCAGACTCACATGTTGACAGATGTGGAGTAGGTGATGGCCAAGATGTCTGATCTGTGCTCACCATCAAGACACTGGGTTCCTTAATGCCTTGTAACACATGTAACTGCTGTCCTTTTGTCCTGGTTATACTGAGGGTGACTCTTTCTTTGTTTCTTGTCTCTTTCTACTTCCATTTTGGCTGCCTCATTTATCTCCTCATCGAGGACCTCATCTGGGGTAGATAGATCTTCTAGGTGCTGTCTCAACTGAAGCTTGATATAGTCACTCCTCAGCCCTGTAGTCATGGACCTCAGGAACTTCTGGATCAGTTCGGCTCCAAAGTGTTCCTCAGAGCCTTCTCCCTTCGAGACAGACAACAGACGGTCCTTCAGCTCAATGGCTCTGAATAAAAAGTTCTGGGGAGTCTCCTGACTACTCTGTGTCATATTTATCAGTTGATGAAACCGTTCAGCAGCATCTTCCTCTTTATAATAACTCTTCTCCTGAGTTGAGTTAAAGTCAATCCATTTTTCATCTCCAGCATGCCCTTAATGCTTAGGCCTGGACTAATGGCATTGATTACAGCCTCTACAATCTCAGACTCCAAATATCCCCTCTGTAAGCCCAGCTCAATTTGGTGCAAGAGTTTTGTATAAGAGAGCTTATCCTTCTGTCCCCTCTCTCCTACCTGACCATCAATCTTGAAGTCTTTCCTGATAGTCACCTCTGGCAGGGTGTCTTTTCATTACTGACACGGGTCTAGGTATCACTTGACTGTCACCCAGGTCTCTACATGTGACAGTTAGTCCCTTGATGTGTTCTGCAACCATGTTGCAAGTCTCCTGAAACCTCTCCTGTATTTCCTTGTATTGCTGTTTCAGATCAGCCAACTGTTGCTCTGACTGTGAATTCCTCTCAGAAACTCCAACTGTTTTAATAGCTGCCCTTTTTTCCATGGAAAGAGGCCCTCTTCTACTTTCCCTTGGGGTAGACTGGAAACTGAATTCTTACTAGGTGAGCTCTGTCTCCCCTGACCTGGCAGGATGTGGCAAGCAAAATTCAGTTCTATCAGACAGTCTCACACTGGTGCCTTGAAAATTATCAGGGACCCCCTTCCTCCATTCCAGTAAGGCATAAGTGCAGGAGGTCCCATAGTCTGGCCTAACAGCTATCACCCAGGCCTTCTTCTCTGGGGATAGTGCCTGTACCACTTCTTTAACCTGTTTCTCCTCCCATCCTTCCTCAGGGAGTTCAAGTGCCACGCTCGCTTCTGAGCGTGCGCCTTCCACTTCGCACCACTGGACCACAGTGATGGGGTCCATACTGACGTTAATAGGGTGGGTTTTCTTACAGAGCAACAGGATCCCGGACGAGCCCCCACGTGTAGCACTGACCCCCGAAGGAGCTGCTGATATTTTAATTGGGCCTGTACTCTGCTTTTTTACCCCCTCAATTTCTCTCAGTCCCCTTGACACAGCTGTGGTGTTATATAGTGTGCGGTAAAAACCCAAAGACAATTTCACAATATACAATGTAATATACCTTTTTGTCTTTATCTTTAATCTCCAGCCTCCACCTGGTCATTAATAATACAAAGGAAAACAACACTCCACACAAAAATACTTAAACAAGAACTTTGTTTACCGTATTTGCTTTAAAGTAGAACACTACAACAGTTGTACTGTCAGACCAACGTAGTGTGACAGCAAACAGAATTCAACTTACAAAGGTATTACACAGATGTAAAGTGTTTGAATTAACTTGCTAGTAATGTGCTAAGGAAAATAAGATAAATGACAGAGTGAACAGATTTCACTATGAGCACTGTCCATCCTTTGCACACTTGTAACTATAAAGAAATCGAATGCTAATTTAATAAAGTATATTACAATCCTTAGGGAGCTCCCAGTACTTGATATTACAGTGACTTTAATATGGCCATGAAACACAAAGCCTTGTGTTTTATTAGACAGTCCCTCTTTTCTTCTTTCTTCTGCTAACTATGAATAAAGTGAATTTGTAATCCAATGGTTAATGACTAGGGATGAGCCGAACACCCCCCTGTTCTGTTCGCACCAGAACTTGCGAACAGGCAAAAAATTTGTTCGAACACGCGAACTCCGTTAAAGTCTATGGGACATGAACATGAATAATCAAAAGTGCTAATTTTAAAGGCTTATATGCAAGTTATTGTCATAAAAAGTGTTTGGGGACCTGGGTCCTGCCCCAGGGGACAAGGATCAATGCAAAAAAAAGTTTACAAAATGAACCTTTTTTCGGGAGCAGTGATTTTAATAATGCTTAAAATGAAACAATAAAAGTGTAATATTCCTTTAAATTTTGTACCTGGGTGTGTCTATAGTATGCCTGTAAAGGGGCGCATGTTTCCTGTGTTTAGAACAGTCTGACAGCAAAATGACATTTCAAAGGAAAAAAAGTCATTTAAAACTACTCTCGGCTATTAATGAATTGCCGGTCCGACAATACACATAAAAGTTTGTTGATAAAAACGGCATGGGAATTCCCCACAGGGGAACCCCGAACCAAAATTAAAAAAAAAAATGATGTGGGGGTCCCCCTAAATTCCATACCAGGCCCTTCAGGTCTGGTATGGATATTAGGGAGAACACCGGCCAAATTTTTTTTTAAAAATGGCGTGGGGTCCCCCTCAAAATCTATACCAGAATCTTCAGGTCTGGCATGGATTTTAAGGGGAACCCCATGCCAAAATAAAAAAAAAATGGCGTGGGGGTCCCCCTAAAAATCCATACCAGACCCTTATCCGAGCACGCAACCTGGCAGGCTGCAGGAAAAGAGGGGGGGGACGAGAAAGCGCCCCCCCTCCTGAACCGTACCAGGCCACATGCCCTCAACATCGGGAGGGTGATTTGGGGTAGCCCCCCAAAACACCTTGTCCCCATGTTGATGAGGACAAGGGCCTCAACCCCTACAACCCTGGCCAGTGGTTGTGGGGGTCTACGGGTGGGGGGCTTATCGGAATCTGGAAGCCCCCTTTAACAAGGGGACCCCCAGATTCCGCCCCCCTGTGTGAAATGGTAAGGGGGTACAAAAGTACCTCTACCATTTCACAAAAAAACTGTCAAAAATGTTAAAAATGACAAGAGACAGTTTTTGACAATTCCTTTATTTAAATGCTTCTTCTTTCTTCTTTCTTCTTTCTTCTATCTTCTATCTTCCTTCGGTTTCTTCCTCCATCTTCTTCTTCTTCTGGTTCTTCTTATCAACATAGGGACAAGGTGTTTTGGGGGGCTACCCCAAAGCACCCTCCCAATGTTGAGGGCATGTGGCCTGGTACGTTTCAGGAGGAGGGGCGCTCTCTCGTCCCCCCCTCTTTTCCTGCGGCCTGCCAGGTTGTGTGCTCGGATAAGGGTCCGGTATGGACTTATGGGGGACCCCATGCCGTTTTTTTTTTAATTTTGGCTCGGGGTTCCCCTTAAAATCCATACCAGACCTGCAGGGTCTGGTATAGATTTTGAGGGGGACCCCACGCCATTTTTTTTTTTAAATTTTGGCCGGGGTTCCCCTTAATATCCATACCAGACCTGAAGGGCCTGGTATGGAATTTAGGGGGACCCCCACCTTTTTTTTTTTTTTAATCTTGGTTCGGGGTTCCCCTGTGGGGAATTCCCATGCCGTTTTTATCAATGAACTTGTATGTGTATTGTCGGACCGGCAATTCATTAACCACTTAAGGACCAGCCTCGTTTTGGATTTTAGGTGTTTACATGTTTAAAACAGTTTTTTTTGCTAGAAAATTACTTAGAACCCCCAAACATTATATATGGTTTTTCCTCTAACACCCTAGAGAATAAAATGGCGGTCATTGCAATACTTTTTTTTGCACCGTATTTGCGCAGCGGTCTTAAAAGCGCACTTTTTTGGGAAATAATTCACTTTTTTGAATAAAAAATAAGACAACAGTAAAGTTAGCCCAATTTTTTTTATATTGTGAAATATAATGTTACACCAAGTAAATTGATACCCAACATGTCACGCTTGAAAATTGCGCTCTCTCGTGGAATGGCGTCAAACTTTTACCCTCAAAAATCTCCATAAGCGACGTTTAAAAAATTCTACAGGTTGCTTATTTTGCGGCACTACTACCGACACTACTGCACTGCTCCGCTCCGCACAACGAGACATTCCAGGACTCTCAGATGGCTCTGACAGGCTTCTCTGGCTCCTTCCCAGCCTTGCCTCACCGTCAGCCAGGCTCACTGGTGTGTCACAGGATTGGATCACTCTTCCGTGGAGGTAGGCCACGCTTCACTGGAGACTTCACACAGACCCTCCCAGGCTGGCCATGATTTTCCAAGAGACCTAAGATGGCCGTGCCGAGTCCTTTTATAGCCTTCCCACAATGCTGTTCTGTTCTCTTGGTGTTCATGGGAGGTCATAGGCATTGTGGGTAGGTCAAGTTAATGTGAAAATGTAAATGTAGCGCCCTGCTCCTGTTGATCAGGTGCTTATATGTAAATTTAGTGGGTCATCTGTTCTGTATATAGTTCAGATTTAATCTATGGCTAAATTAGCCTCTGTTCCAGCATTGGTTGTGTTGCGTGCAGTTCCACACTGTCGTCTGTAGGTGTTGTTGTCACCACAGGCCAGTGTTGAAAAGCAACAGGCTGAAGTGTATTGAGTGCTCTTCTTTCTCAGAGGCAGCTCAGCAGAGGTGGTCCGCTGCTAAGCTTTCTGGGAGAGAGTACTTAAGGGGCAGACGCCATTTTTGGTTCTCTTTCACCTGCTGGCCCTCCTGGCCTAAAGGTATGTGACGGCTTCCAAGCTGCCTCGGGACCATGCTGGCCCGAGGCTTCGTTACTATGCGTAGGCCCAGAGGTCGTCTGGGGCTCATGGGTTCAGAGGTGATTCTGTGCTGTCTGTCCTGCGGGAAGAAGCCAAGCAATTGAGGAGATCCAGGGGAGGACTCATCTTGGAGAGGACCGTGTGGAAGGCTGGTGTCTCAAGAGGGGCCTGGTGACTCAATTTGGTGCATCCTAACCTAACCTAACCTACCACACAGTACTGCCAGATTGGCTTAAAGGTTATGGTGCTGTGTTGCTGTTCATCTAAAAATTACAATTCTGTGGCAGAGCAGTGGCAGTGCAATCATCACTACGTCCTGTGGCAGAGGATCGTACAGCTATTTTGTTCTTTTAAAGTCTGTGGCAGACTTTTTGTTCGTGCTCCATTCCGGCTGCTAGGTCAGTGAGAGAGACTTATCTGGGTGGGCAAAGATCTTGGACTGAAGGTGTATTCGTCTCTAAGATCTCACATTCATCAGCGATCATAAAAAGGTATTTGAACTTTCCTGCAATTCTCTTTTGACCTCTTCACTGCTACTTCCTTCAAGTTTGTTCATTAAAAGCATTGGAAAAATACTAAAGTGACTGGTGCATATCTTGGTGAGAGCAAGGCTCAATGTAGACTCTAAGTTCCTGATGTGGTGAAAATAAAGGTAAAGAGTGATGGTGACAACCCAATTTATTTCAGCAGCTCCTTCGGGGGTAAGTGCTACATGTGGGGGCGTCGTCAGGGATTGTTTGCTGTTGCCCTGAGCAATTTCTGAGAAGTATTTCACCGAGAGTCTATGTTAAAAGAGAAGTTTCTGGACTTTGTCACTTTCTCCAGGAAATGAAGGGGTTAAACTGCAGGATCACATTTCTTACTGCTTGGGCTGCGGGTGAGAAGTAAAAGTCCGGGAGCTACGTGATCAGAGGAGCAAGTGGGAGGAGTTACACCTGTTTGCTGCTGCATAAGACATGTGTGTGTGTGTGTGTGTGTATCTGGTGCCAAAGGAGAAGAGAGGCCTCATGATCATACTGAGAGGATCAGAGGGCAGCCATGTCTTCTTTTTCACTGATGCCATCGGCCATGGGGTCCAAGATGTTCCCTACAAGAACCGCTGCGGGTGCTATGCTAACCAGAACCCTGCTGATGGATACCGAAATCCACTTAAAGCTGCAGGGGCGGTTCCTGTTATACACTGTTGGAGATATTGAAGGGCTGGGCATGCTTTGCCACAAGTGTGAGGGACTGGCCATACATCTCCGTCCATTTGTCCGATGTTTGCAGTGCGGAGAATACCTATTCATAGTGGAACAACCTACAATGTCGCTGCATGCTTACCGAGTGGACTGGGCTACAGGAATCACTACGGTAGAAACTACTGCCATTACTGCTGGAGAGCAACAGGCCTTAGTCTCACCTGTCCCGAGGAAGGTGGGATACATGAAGGCTTCCCGCGGTCGATGCCTACCCCAGAGACTATCTGAACCGGAGCCAGAGGAGTGCATGGATCCGGAGAAGTCCATGACAGGAATGGGTGAGAGATCAAAGGGGAATATATCTGGGACTCTTTGTAAATATTTGCCAGCAGAAGAGTTGAGAGACTCAGAGATAGATTCTTTGTCAGATATCTCCGGTGATTATGATTTGTTTGAGACAATGTCACAGGAATTATTTTAGGCCCAGGGTGAAGATATTGCTTCTGCCTTTACTTTCTCAGAATGGATAGCCATGGATTCTGGGAAGACATCACCATGTGTGGAGCCGCACAGCACTACCAAAGAGACATTGTCTAAAGTTACCTGTTCGTTTGAGTCTGAGCCGACGACCATACAATCTATGGTGCGCAAATCGCCAAATTCTTGTGTGCCTCCTGGTTTGGGAAAAAACAGAACTTTACCTAGACTTGCCCGATTACAGAGAGTGCTCACTAAACGAGTGGCCACAGAGTATGGTCTGGAATTTCCTTATGTTACTCAAGAAGTTATGCAGGAAATTGAGGCTAACCGAGAGCAGTGGTACCGTGAAGCTGTCTGGGACTATTTGTCTGTACCAAAACCTTTCCGGAGAGCTGGTTATTCTGCTGCTATGGATGAATGGTTCAATGGGTGTTTGCTACATTGGAATTACGGTCGGCACATCTATGCTGATAAAGTGGTTGTTTACAGACCTGGAAAAGATGACATTGTTTATTTTATCACCACCATGGATAAACAAGGGAAGAAACCGACTTTACCGGATCCCCGGTTTTATTGGTGATAATGCAAAGGGACTGTTGTTTCTGTTTTGCTAAAGAAAAGAGGACTTTGAGGTATATAGTCAGATAGTGTTAGGGTTTAGAGAATTTCGTGGTCAAGAGATTTCATTTACCTCAGCACTACTATATTCAAAGACTCTTTGTCATACTAGATTTCTTCTGCTAAATAGTGGAATTTGCCCAGAGATAGGGATGGACTTTCAAGTTACTTTTAGTTTAGCCTGCATTTAAAGGAGAATGTGAGGAAGAAAGCTTCATTCTCTTGGGAGTGAGGCTTTGCTCCCAACTGATTAGTGATGCTGTTGTGTATTTTCGTGTGTATAACTCTGTTCTTTTTCAGGTAAAACCAGATCTTCTGTCAAGCTGTTAGAGGCATTGCAGTTAGATAGATAGTGCAGTTCCTGTAACATGACTGATGTGAATATGCTGTTTGATTAATGTTTGAAATTGTAACACTCTTCTTTACTGTCTTTCTTTTCTCCCATCCAAGTTTTTGGTTCAAATACCTACTCTCAGGCTTGAGAGTAATTTTTGCAGACGTTGAGGACAACATCTAATTTAGTGGGGGGAGTATGTAGTGCCCTGCTCCTGTTGATCAGGCGCTTATATGCAGTGGCGTAGCGTGGGGTGTGCGGGGGGTGCCGTGGCCCCGGGCGCGACATTTAGGGGGGCGCAATTTCATGCCAGTAATATCACTACTGGCTGCCTCCTCCTAATTTAATGTCCTGTGTCCCCCGCGCTCCGCCGCCATGTCCAGTGTTTGGCGCCTTGTGATTGGGCGTATGGGGGTCATGTGCGGCGTGGGGCTGGCCTATCCGCGATCACGGTTGCTCCTGAAGTCCCGCCTTCGCACATGACCCCCATACGCCCAATCACAGTGCGCCGGGAAACACTGAATATGGCGGCCGGAGCGCAGGGGAGACAAGCACTGGAGCATGTGAGCCGCCGGGGCCGCTGTCTTCTTCTCCTCCTCCTATCCTCCAGACCGATGCAAGACAAGAAGGTGAGGAGGGGGGGCGGGGAGAGAAGAGACAGGCGCCGTATATGTAGTGTCAGTATAGGAAGACTAGGCAGGACAGTATAGTGTGTAGTGTAGTGGACAGTGTAGTATAGTGGTCAGTGTAGTGTAGTGGTCAGTGTAGTGTAGTGGACAGTGTAGTATAGTGGTCAGTGTAGTGTAGTGGTCAGTGTAGTGTAGTGGTCAGTGTAGTGTAGGGGTCAGTGTAGTGTAGTGGTCAGTGTAGTGGACAGTGTAGTATAGTGGTCAGTGTAGTGTAGTGGACAGTGTAGTGGACAGTGTAGTGTAGTGGACAGTGTAGTGGTCAGTGTAGTGTAGTGGACAGTGTAGTGTAGTGGTCAGTGTAGTGTAGTGGACAGTGTAGTGGTCAGTGTAGTGGTCAGTTTAGTGTAGTGTAGTGGACAGTGTAGTGTAGTGGACAGTGTAGTGGTTAGTGTAGTGTAGTGGACAGTGTAGTGTAGTGGTCAGTGTAGTGGTCAGTGTAGTGGTCAGTGTAGTGTAGTGGTCAGTGTAGTGGTCAGTGTAGTGTAGTGGACAGTGTAGTGTAGTGGTCAGTGTAGTGTAGTGGACAGTGTAGTGTAGTGGTCAGTGTAGTGTAGTGTAGTGTAGTGGTCAGTGTAGTGTAGTGGTCAGTGTAGTGTAGTGGTAAGTGTAGTGGTCAGTGTAGTGTAGTGGTCAGTGTAGTGTAGTGGACAGTGTAGTGGTCAGTGTAGTGTAGTGGTCAGTGTAGTATAGTGGACAGTGTAGTGTAGTGGTAAGTGTAGTGGTCAGTGTAGTGTAGTGGTCAGTGTAGTGTAGTGGACAGTGTAGTGGTCAGTGTAGTGTAGTGGTCAGTGTAGTGTAGTGGACAGTGTAGTGTAGTGGTAAGTGTAGTGGTCAGTGTAGTGTAGTGGTCAGTGTAGTGTAGTGGACAGTGTAGTGGACAGTGTAGTGTAGTGGTTAGTGTAGTGTAGTGGACAGTGTAGTGGTCAGTGTAGTGTAGTGGACAGTGTAGTGTAGTGGACAGTGTAGTGGTCAGTGTAGTGTAGTGGACAGTATAGTGTAGTATAGTGGACAGTGTAGTATTGTAGTCTGTATAGTGTAGTGGACAGTGTAGTGTAGTGGACAGTGTAGTGTAGTGGACAGTGTAGAGTAGTGGACAGTGTAGTGGTCAGTGTAGTGTAGTATAGTGGACAGTGTAGTGTAGTATAGTGGACAGTGTAGTATTGTAGTCTGTATAGTGTAGTGGACAGTGTCAGTGGCATCTCCAGCTTTCAAATTTAGGGGGGGCACATGGGGGATGTTCTGCAGTGAGCTCCCTTCCTACTGTATTGGGGTCCCCCAGGGTGGCAGAAAACAAGAAATATATGTCACCAGCATATCAAGAAAATAAAAGGATCCAAAGCAGTGGGAGAACTATCAGGGTTGCAAAGGTTGTCTTGCCTCCGGGCCCTGGTGTTCTGCCACTGTGGGGTTCCCCAGCCTCCTCTTGCTGTCCTGCCCCTGCTATTGACAGCGCTGGTCTGGCATCTCTTGGAATTTACAGGCTGGTCCTCCTGTCCTAAGGACGGGAGAAATCAGTCTGTTTTTTCAGTAACTGAGAGTCCTGGTGGAGTCCTTCCTGCAACTCGCTCTTCTCCCTGCCAATGAGGATGCAGGTGAAGGAGCAGATCGGGCGGCCGTGGTTGTGTGAACGCTCGCATTATGCAGTGTCAGCGAGCAGGGGAGGGGGAGGAATCACCCGCAGGAGCTGACGGGGGACTCTCTCCCTCTTAGACATTGATTTTTTGTAAAAAAAAAAAAAAAAAAAAAAAATTTTTTTTTGGGGGGGGCCACATGGTGGGGCACAGCATAATGTTGGGGGGGTCAGGGCCCCCTCTGCCCCCCCCCCTAGGGTCGCCATTGGACAGTGTAGTGTAGTATAGTGGACAGTGTAGTATTGTAGTCTGTATAGTGTAGTGGACAGTGTAGTATTGTGGTCAGTATAGTGTAGTGGACAGTGTAGTGCACTGGTCAGTGTAGTATTGTGGTCTGTATAGTGGTCAGTGTAGTGTAGTAGACAGTGTAGTATAGTGGTCAGTGTAGTGTAGTGGACAGTATGGTGGTCAGTGTAGTGTAGTTCTCAGTGTAGTGGTCAGTATAGTGGACAGTATAGTGGTCAGTGTAGTATAGTGGTCAGTGTAGTGGACAGTGTAATGGTCACTGTAGTGTAGTTCTCAGTGTAGTATAGTGGTCAGTATAGTGTAGTGTAGTGGACAGTGTAGTTCTCAGTGTAGTGGACACTATAGTGGACAGTGTAGTTCTCAGTGTAGTGGACACTATAGTGGACAATGTAGTTCTCAGTGTAGTGGACACTATAGTGGTCAGTGTAGTTCTCAGTGTAGTGGACACTATAGTGGTCAGTGTAGTGGACAGTGTAGTTCTTAGTGTAGTGGACAGTATAGTATAGTGGTCAGTGTAGTGTGTAATGGTCAGTATAGGAATCAGATAGGTCAGTACTATTGTATTTGAAGGGACTCGGGGAGTGATAAAAGTCCACAGGTTGGGGGGGCGCAAATTACTTGCCTTGCCCCGGGTGCTGACAACCCACGCTACGCCACTGCTTATATGTAAATTTAGTGGGTCATATGTTCTGTATATAGTTCAGATTTAATATATGGCTAAATTAGCCTCTGTTCCAGCATTGGCTGTGTTGAGTGCAGTTCCACACTGTCATCTGTAGGTGTCGTTGTGTCACGAACGTTCGTTACAGAAGGCATGCGCCTATGCGCATGCGCAAGTCACGGACCGCACGGACGAATGTGCGCATGCGCGCACATTAGACGCACTTTGGCGCCCAATAGCCTTTAAAAGATGCTCAATGGCGCTGCCCCTTGCGGTTTGATCTGCTCCCGTTCCCTGTGTTCCTGATTGTACCAGTATTCTGTTCCTGTGTTTGACCCGGCTTCCTGACCCTGCTTATGTCTCCAATCCTGACGTCGGCTAGTTTGACCCTGCTCTGTTACCTGCCTGATTGCCTGTTGCCAAGACCCAGCCTGGACTCTGACTATTCTCTGCCTGCCGTTCCTGCTGTATTCCCTGATGTGTATGACCCGGCTCGTCTGACTCCGCTACTCTGCAAACCTGCATCTGCTGACCTGCACCCGCTGCTCTGCAAACCTGCATCTGCTGACCTGCACCCACTGCTCTGCAAACCTGCATCTGCTAACCTGCATCCGCTGCTCTGCAAACCTGCGTCTGCTAACCTGCATCCGCTGCTCTGCAAACCTGCATCTGCTAACCTGCATCCGCTGCCCTGCAAACCTGCATCTGCTGACCTGCATCTGCTGCTCTGCAATCTGCACCTGCTGACCTGCATCCACTCTGCTGCTAACCTGCATCTGCTGAGCTGCAACCATCACTCCAGCTTACACGCAAGGAGACCACTTCAAGCAGTAAGGACTCAGGCACCTTTACCTCACTGTGCTCTTACCGCCACTGTTCTCATTCCAGTGGTCTCCGAGCCAGGGTGGTATGGGAGGTCTCCCTCCACACGTCAGGCTCACATCCCAGGTACGTTACAGTATCAAACCGCCATGTCTGAGCCTGCAGGAGGAACCTCGCCTATGGACTTTGTCTGTCAAACTCTCGCAGCCCTCACTCAGGTCATGGAGACCCTGCAAAACAGCCTCGTCCGAATGGAAAAGCGGACACAAGATTTGACCATCTCGGCAGACCTATCTCCCGAGCCTAGGGTGTCTGTCCCTGAGAAGTTCTCTGGAAATCGTAACCAATTCTGGGCGTTTTGCAACGCATGCAAACTTTATTTCTCATTGCTGCCAAGGACATTCTCATCCGAAATTATCAAAGTAGGCTTTGTTATCACCTTGTTGCAAGGGGAACCACAGGCCTGGGCCCACCACCTACTTGAAGTCCGCCATATGGACCTGAACTCTTTGTCATCCTTCCTTGATGCCATGGCCCGACTTTATGACGACCCTCAGCGGACTTCCACTGCCAAGGCTGCCCTCCACGCGCTCCAGAAAGGCCGCCGAGCGGTAGAGGACTATGTAACCGATTTCAGACGCTGGAGCGCGGACACTCAGTGGAATGAGGCGGCTCTCCGACACCAGTTTCGTCTCGGTTTGTCTGAGAGTTTAAAGGACAAATTGGCCCGGGTTGATGTTCCTGATGCTCTAGAGACTTTAATTACGCTATCCATCCAGATAGACCGACGACTTCGGGAATGCAGAGCAGAGAGGTCTACCCAGCAGCTCCGTCCAGCTTGGATGCTATCCCGAATGCCAACTTCCGTGCACTCCATCAAACCAAAGTAGCCTAAACTGATGAAACATTCCCTGTCCACCCAAGAACGACTTTGTCGGCAGCAGAATTATTTATGCCTATACTGTGGAGAAGCTAGTCACTACATCTCCTCTTGTCCTGCTAAGATGCGCAAGTTCCTGGCCACCTCTTCTTCTAATCTTGCACCTTCCACTGCCAGTGCCACTCACCTGGCCATACCAATCTCATTCCAATTGCTGGAAAGAACTATACCAGTGACGGCGATAATCGACTCAGGGGCATGCAGTTGTTTTATCGATTTAGACTTTGCAACCCAACAACGCATTCCCCTTCAGCCCAAGGCCCCGGGACTCTCTATCTTCCTGGCAGACGGGTCCCGCATCAAATCTGGAGTAGTGAACCAGGAAACCCCTCCTTTGCCTGTAATCACTCCTGTGGATCATAAGGAACTTTTGAGCCTGAATGCCATTTCCTCTCCTTTGTTTCCAGTCATTCTTGGCTTACCTTGGCTTCAGGCACACAATCCCCAGATCGATTGAGGAACTGGAAGTGTTAAGTTCCAGTCACCTTACTGCCTGCACCGTTGCGTGCCATCATGCCCCAGCACCTCTGGTCCTTTGCTATGCCTGGAACCAGATCCTGAAACATGCTCTGCTGTGCCCAAACAATACCATGAGTTCTTGGACATTTTCAGTAAACGTGGGGCCGAAGTTCTTCCACCTCATCGTCCATACGACTGTCCAATCGAGCTTCTTCCTGGTGCTGAGATTCCTTTCGGACGTATCTTTCCTTTATCTGAACGGGAACTAGGGGTACTGAAGGAATACGTTGATGAGAATCTTAAGAGGGGGTTCATCCGCCCTTCCACCTCTCCAGCAGGAGCAGGAATCTTTTTTGTGGAAAAGAAAGACCACTCTCTCCGACCCTGTGTGGACTATCGGGAGCTGAATAAGATCACGGTTAAGAACCGATACCCTTTGCCCCTGGTACCTGAACTCTTTCAAAGACTTAGAACCTCCTCTGTGTTTACCAAATTAGACCTGTGGGGGGCTTACAACTTGGTCCGCATTCGTGCAGGGGATGAGTGGAAGACTGCCTTTCGTACTAGGTTCGGCCATTACGAATATCTAGTAATGCCTTTTGGGTTATGTAACGCCCCAGCCACATTTCAGCACCTGATTAATGATGTTTTTAGAGACTGTCTGGACATTTATGTAGTTGTCTATCTAGACGATATTTTGATTTTTTCTTCTTCCCTTGAGCAGCATCGAGAACATGTCAAGAATGTACTCTGTCGCCTTCGTCAACATGGACTATACGCAAAACCAGAAAAATGCGAGTTTGAGCGACAGAGTATCCAGTTCTTCGGCCTCGTGATATCAACAGAGGGATTCAAGATGGATCCTCAGAAGGTTTCAGCCGTTCTGGATTGGCCTGCACCTTCAGACAAAAAAAGGGGTGCAGCGCTTTGTTGGCTTCGCAAACTTCTATCGGAGATTCATCAAGGGCTTCTCTGCTATTATCTCCCCAATCACGCAGCTGACCAAGCAGAATGTTCGGTTCCATTGGACTCCCGAGGTACAGGCCGCCTTCACAGACTTAAAAGGACTTTTCACATCGGCTCCTATTCTGAGTCATCCTGATCCTGTGCTTCCTTACCTACTTGAAGTAGATGCCTCAGAGACTGCGGTTGGAGCTGTCATCTCCCAACGCCAGGGTCTCAAGGACTTGATGCACCCCATAGCTTTCTTCTCCCGGAAGCTCACCCCATCTGAAAGGAACTATGATGTTGGGGACAGGGAACTACTGGCCATTAAATCAACCCTTGAGGAGTGGAGGTATTTGTTGGAAGGAGCAGCGCACCCCATACTCATTTATACAGATCACAAGAACCTAGAGTATCTGAGAGCTGCCAAACGTCTGAGACCTCGCGAGGCACGATGGGCATTATTTTTTTCTAGGTTCTCATTTCACATAACTTACCGGCCTGGCTCCAAGAACACCAAACTGAACGCTCTTTCCCGCATGTTTGATGATCCAAAGGAAGTACCAGCTCCAGACACCATTCTATCGGAAGGTAACTTTTTACTTCTGCAAACTGACCTCATGTCCAGCTTGAAGCAAGCCTCTGCAGGTGTGTCTGGCCCTCCTGGAGTTACTCTGCTACTCAAGGATGGTCTACTGTGGAGAAACAATAAGATCTTTGTGCCTGAAGAGGTCCGAGTCACAGTGCTGAATTTGTGTCATGATCATCCTCTGGCAGGCCATTTCGGAATGCATAAGACTCTGGAACTAGTCCAACGTACGTTTTGGTGGCCGGATCTTGAGAAGAACTGCAGGGAATATATAAGCTCTTGTGCTACCTGTATCCGTAGCAAGACCACTAGAAGCAAGGCCTGGGGTCTGCTCAGACCTTTACCAGTCACCGACCATCCTTGGAAAATGATTGCAATGGATTTCGTAGTGGAACTTCCTCCATCAGAAGGTTATTCAGCCATTTTTGGTGTGGTTGCCCATTTATCTAAGATGGCCCACTTTGTTCCACTAAAAAACATACCCTCTGCCATGGAAACTGCCCAAGTCTTCATTAGAGAGATAGCAAGGCTACACGGGATTCCTGCGGACATTGTTTCGGACAGAGGGGTGCAGTTCACCTCTCGTTTCTGGAGGGCTTTATGCAGGGCTCTGAAGATTGAATTGTCCATGTCCTCGTCCTATCACCCTCAGACCAATGGGCAAACTGAGAGGACAAATCAGACGCTCGAGCAATATCTCCGATGCTTCACCTCCTTTGTTCAGGATGACTGGGTATCATTACTACCCCTGGCAGAATTTGCCTTTAATAATGCCAGTCATTCGGCTACAGGTCAGTCTCCATTCTTTGCCAATTACGGGTACCATCCAACATTTCTACCTGATCTCATCCCAGATTCAACAGTCCCGGCGGTCCAGAGTACTGTCGATTTCCTGACTCGTAATAGCAAGATATTACAGGAAGCCATGTCCAGGGCACAGGCAACCAATAAGAAGATGTTTGACAGAAAGAGGAGGGGGGAGTTATGTCTGCAACAGGGCGATCAAGTATGGTTATCCACCACCAATCTTAAGATGGCCTGCCCCGCAAGGAAATTGGCACCCAAATTCATTGGTCCTTTCCCAGTAAAACGGAAATTAAATGACTTTCCTATGAACTTGCCTTGCCAGAGTCTTTGAAAATCCACCCGGTATTTCATGTCTCATTATTGAAACCTACAGTGCCTGATCCCTTTCCAGACAGAGGATCAAGACCATCTGAACCTGTGATCATTGACGGAGATGAGGAGTTTGAAGTGGAGGCCGTCTTAGACTGCCGAAGAAGAAGGAATCAGCTACAATTCTTGATCAAATGGAAGGGTTACGGTCTGGAAGAAAATTCCTGGGAACCCCAACGGAACATTCACGCTCAAGAATTAATCCAGGCCTTTTTCCGTAATCACCCCCAGAAAAGAGTGCTCTTGGGCACCCGAAGGTTGCCCTTAAGGGGGGGACACTGTCACAAACGTTCGTTCCGTTTCAGAAGGCATGCGCCCTATGCACATGCGCGAGTCACGGACCGCACGGACGAATGAGCGCATGCACGCACATTAGACGCACTTTGGCGCCCAATAGCCTTTAAAAGATGCTCAATGGCGCTGCCCCTTGCAGTTTGATCTGCTCCCGTTCCCTGTGTTCCTGATATTACCAGTATTCTGTTCCTGTGTTTGACCCAGCTTCCTGACCCTGCTTATGTCTCCAATCCTGGCTTCGGCTAGTTTGACCCAGCTCTGTTACTTGCCTGATTGCCTGTTGCCAAGACCCAGCCTGGACTCTGACTATTCTCTGCCTGCCGTTCCTGCTGTATTCCCTGATGTGTATGACCCGGCTCGTCTGACTCTGCTACTCTGCAAACCTGCATCTGCTGACCTGCACCCGCTGCTCTGCAAACCTGCATCTGCTGACCTGCACCCACTGCTCTGCAAACCCGCATCTGCTAACCTGCATCCACTGCTCTGCAAACCTGCGTCTGCTAACCTGCATCCGCTGCTCTGCAAACCTGCATTTACTAACCTGCATCCGCTGCTCTGCAAACCTGCGTCTGCTAACCTGCATCCGCTGCTCTGCAAACCTGCATCTGCTGACCTGCATCCGCTACTCTGCAAACCTGCATCTGCTAACCTGCATCCGCTGCCCTGCAAACCTGCATCTGCTGACCTGCATCCGCTGCTCTGCAATCTGCACCTGCTGACCTGCATCCACTCTGCTGCTAACCTGCATCTGCTGAGCTGCAACCATCACTGCAGCTTCCACGCAAGGAGACCACTTCAAGCAGTAAGGACTCAGGCACCTTTACCTCACTGTGCTCTTACCGCCACTGTTCTCATTCCAGTGGTCTCTGAGCCAGGGTGGTACGGGAGGTCTCCCTCCACACGTCAGGCTCACATCCCAGGTACGTTACATGTTGTCACCACAGGCCAGTGTTGAAAAGCAACAGGCTGAAGTGTATTGAGTGCTCTTCTTTCTCAAAGGCAGCTCGGCAGAGGTGGTCCATTGCTAAGCATTCTGGGAGAGAGTATTTAAGGGGCAGACGCCATTTTTGGTTCTCTTTCACCTGCCTACCCTCCTGGCCTAAAGGTATGTGATGGCTTCCCTGCCGCCTTGGGACCATGCTGGCCCGAGGCTTCGTTACTATGAGTAGGCCCAGAGGTCGTCTGGGGCTCATGGGTTCAGAGGTGATTCTGTGCTGTCTGTCCTGCGGGAAGAAGCCAAGAAATTGAAGAGATTCAGGGGAGGACTCATCTTGGAGAGGACCGTGCAGAAGGCTGGTGTCTCAAGAGGGGCCTGGTGACTTAATTGAAGGATGCATCCTAACCTAACCTAACCTAACCTACCACACAGTACTGCCGGATTGGCTTAAATGTTCTGGTACTGTGTTGCTGTTCATCTAAAAATTACAATTCTGTGGCAGAGGATTGTGCAATCATCACTACGTCCTGTGGCAGAGGATCGTACAGCTATTTTGTTCTTTTAAAGTCTATGGCAGAGGCTTTTTGTTCGTGCTCCATTCCGGCTGCTAGGTCAGTGAGAGAGACCTATCTGGGTGGGCAAAGATCTTGGACTGAAGGTGTATTCGTCTCTAAGATCTCACATTTATCAGAGATCATAAAAAGGTATTTGAACTTTCCTGCAACTCTCTTTCTACCTCTTCACTGCTATTTCCTTCAAGTTTGTTCATTAAAAGCATTGGAAAAATACTAAAGTGACTGGTGCATATCTTGGTGAGAGCAAGGCTCAACATAGACTCTAAGTTCCTGACGTGGTGAAAATAAAGGTAAAGAGTGACGGTGACAACCCAATTAATTTCAGCAGCTCCTTCGGGGGTAAGTGCTACATAAACAAGATAGTCACTTCCTATAATCTTCTCACATTAACCAGAAAGAAAATAAAATCAAGTCCACACACAATTTTGGTCGCTAGATGGCGCCAGATACTAAGCTATAACTTAACATTAAATTATATAGCAAAAATGTGACCGCTACACATGTTTTGTCTGGGCTTCTCTTATAGCATCTTTCTGCATGCTGAGGGAACTTCACATCTTTTTACAGTGTTGAGTCACACCTTCTCTGGAGCTATTTTTCTCAGCTGCCCACTTGGCGTGATGGCTTTTGCTCAACTGAAACTTGTTGGCTTTCCCAGTCATGATGAGCTCTCCAATAGCAGAATTTCACCTTTAAAATTGTCAATCTTGTCCTACCACCCAATAGGCTGCCTAAAACTTTGCTACCATAATGGACAGCCGTATTTCTGACCAGTGTTTTTTGGTCCATGTAATTGTCCCAACGGCATTTTAAAAATGTTTGCATTATCAGTTGGCAACATCTTTGTATAAAGTCAGTTTGTCTTGTTTGTTGCACTAGTGTTGTCCTTACCTTCTCTTTTTGGGAAGCCATAGGCTCTTGCATGGCACTAAGAGCTGGCCTGCCACCAAACTGGCAGATTCTGTTTGTACATACACTAAATTACCAAAAGTATTGAGACACATGCCTTTACATGCACATGAACTTTAATGGCACTTAGATCATAGGGTTCAATATTGAGTTGGCCCACTCTTTGCAGCTATAACAGCTTCAACTCTTCTGAGAAGGCTGTCTACAAGGTTTAGAAGTGTGTCTATGAGAATGTTTGACCATTCTTCCAGAAGCACATTTGTGAGCTCAGGCACTGATGTTGGATGAGAAGGCCTGGCTCTCAGCCTCCACTCTAATTTATCTCAAAGGTGTTCTATTGGTTTGAGATCAGGACTCTGTGCAGGCCAGTCAATTTCCTCCACCCCAAACTCGCTCATCCATGTCTTTAAAGCCTCGTACACACAATCAGATTGTTTGCCAACAAAACTGTGGACTTTTGTCTGAAGGGTGTTGGCCCAAACTTGTCTTGCATACACACGGTACCCAATTGTTGGCCAACAATCATGAATGTAATGATGTACTAGACATACTACGCGCTGATAAAAAGGAAGTTCAATTGACATGGGCCACCCTTTGGGCTACTTTGTGTTAGTAGAAGTTAGTGTCGATTAGCTCTTTTCAGTTCATGCTTGTCAGTTTGTTTCTGATTTTCAGGTCGTGCTTGTCAGTTAGTTTCATCTACTAGCAATGTGGCGTTCTCTTAGAGAGATCATGCTATCATTGGGCTTGGAATTATTGCTTTGACCCAAGTTCTGTCCAGGAACAGGAGGAGGAGGAGTTCTTGGACCAAGAATTGGTTGCTTAATCGTGACCAATTCTGTCATATGCCTTTGCTGCGCAAGCTCCAGGAGAATAATCCTGATGATTTCAGGAATTATCTCTGGATAACGGACCCCTGCTTTCACCGTCTATTGGCATTGCTGACCCCCTATATTAGGAAGAAGGACACATGCATATGACTCGCCATTACTCCTGAGTAGGGATGAGCCGAACACCCCCCTGTTCGGTTCGCACCAGAACATGCGAACAGGAAAAAAGTTCGCTTGAACACGCGAACACCGTTAAAGTCTATGGGACACGAACATGAATAATCAAAAGTGCTAATTTTAAAGGCTTATATGCAAGTTATTGTCATAAAAAGTGTTTGGGGACCTGGGTCCTGCCCCAGGGGACATGGATCAATGCAAAAAAAAGTTTTAAAAACGGCCGTTTTTTCAGGAGCAGTGATTTTAATAATGCTTAAAGTCAAACAATAAAAGTGTAATATCCCTTTAAATTTCGTACCTGGGGGGTGTCTATAGTATGCCTGTAAAGGGGCGCATGTTTTCTGTGTTTAGAACAGTCTGACAGCAAAATGACATTTGGAAGGAAAAAACACATTTAAAACTACCCGCGGCTATTGCATTGCCGACAATACACATAGAAGTTCATTGATAAAAACGGCATGGGAATTCCCCCCAGGGAAACCCCAAACCAAAATTAAAAAAAAAAAAAATGACGTGGGGGGGTCCCCCTAAATTCCATACCAGGCCCTTCAGGTCTGGTATGGATTTTAAGGGGAACCCCGCGCCAAGAAAAAAAAAAAAAACGGCGTGGGGTTCCCCCAAAAATCCATACCAGACCCTTATCCGAGCACGCAACCTGGCAGGCCGCAGGAAAAGAGGGGGGGACGAGAGTGCGGCCCCCCCCCCTCCTGAACCGTACCAGGCCACATGCCCTCAACATTGGGAGGGTGCTTTGGGGTAGCCCCCCAAAACACCTTGTCCCCATGTTGATGAGGACAAGGGCCTCATCCCCACAACCGTGGCCGGTGGTTGTGGGGGTCTGCGGGCGGGGGGCTTATCGGAATCTGGAAGCCCCCTTTAACAAGGGGACCCCCAGATCCCGGCCCCCCCCTGTGTGAAATGGTAAGGGGGTACTTACCCCTACCATTTCACTAAAAAACTGTCAAAATAGTTAAAAATGACAAGAGACAGTTTTTGACAATTCCTTTATTTAAATGCTTCTTCTATCTTCCTTCATCTTCTTCTTCTTCTGGTTCTTCTGACTCTTCTGGTTCTTCCTCCGGCGTTCTCGTCCAGCATCTTCTCCGCGGCGTCTTCTATCTTCTTCTCCTCGGGCCGCTCCGCACCCATGGCGTGAGGGGAGGCTCCCGCTCTTCTCTTCATCTTCTTCTTCATCCTCTTCTCTTCTTCATCTTCTTCATCTTCATCTTCTCTTCTTTTCTTCTGCGGGCCGCTCCGCATCCATGCATGGAGGGAGGCTCCCGCTGTGTGACGGCGTCTCCTCGTCTGACGGTTCTTAAATAACGGGGGGCGGGGCCACCCGGTGACCCCGCCCCCCTCTGACGCACGGTGACTTGACGGGACTTCCCTGTGACGTCACGGGGAATGCCACAGGGAAGTCCCGTCATGTCCCGTGCGTCAGAGGGGGGCGGGGTCACCGGGTGGCCCCACCCCCCGTTATTTAAGAACCGTCAGACGAGGAGACGCCGTCACACAGCAGGAGCCTCCCTCCATGCATGGATGCGGAGCGGCCCGCAGAAGAAAAGAAGAGAAGATGAAGATGAAGAAGATGAAGAAGAGAAGAGGATGAAGAAGAAGATGAAGAGAAGAGCGGGAGCCTCCCCTCATGCCATGGGTGCGGAGCGGCCCGAGGAGGAGAAGATAGAAGACGCCGCGGAGAAGATGCTGGACGAGAACGCCGGAGGAAGAACCAGAAGAGCCAGAAGAACCAGAAGAAGATGAAGGAAGATAGAAGAAGCATTTAAATAAAGGAATTGTCAAAAACTGTCTCTTGTCATTTTTAACTATTTTGACAGTTTTTTAGTGAAATGGTAGGGGTAAGTACCCCCTTACCATTTCACACAGGGGGGGGGCCGGGATCTGGGGGTCCCCTTGTTAAAGGGGGCTTCCAGATTCCGATAAGCCCCCCGCCCGCAGACCCCCACAACCACCGGCCACGGTTGTGGGGATGAGGCCCTTGTCCTCATCAACATGGGGACAAGGTGTTTTGGGGGGCTACCCCAAAGCACCCTCCCAATGTTGAGGGCATGTGGCCTGGTACGGTTCAGGAGGGGGGGGGCCGCACTCTCGTCCCCCCCTCTTTTCCTGCGGCCTGCCAGGTTGCGTGCTCGGATAAGGGTTTGGTATGGATTTTTGGGGGAACCCCACGCCGTTTTTTTTTTTTTTTTTTGGCGCGGGGTTCCCCTTAAAATCCATACCAGACCTGAAGGGTCTGGTATGGAATTTAGGGGGAACCCCACATCATTTTTTTTTTTTAATTTTGGCCGGGGTTCCCCTTAATATCCATACCAGACCTGAAGGGCCTGGTATGGAATTTAGGGGGACCCCCCCACGTCATTTTTTTTTTTTTTAATTTTGGTTCGGGGTTTCCCTGGGGGGAATTCCCATGCCGTTTTTATCAATGAACTTCTATGTGTATTGTCGGCAATGCAATAGCCGCGGGTAGTTTTAAATGTGTTTTTTCCTTCCAAATGTCATTTTGCTGTCAGACTGTTCTAAACACGGGAAACAAGCGCCCCTTTACAGGCATACTATAGACACCCCCCAGGTACGAAATTTAAAGGGATATTACACTTTTATTGTTTGACTTTAAGCATTATTAAAATCACTGCTCCTGAAAAAACGTCCGTTTTTAAAACTTTTTTTTGCATTGATACATGTCCCCTAGGGCAGGACCCGGGTCCCCAAACACTTTTTATGACAATAACTTGCATATAAGCCTTTAAAATTAGCACTTTTGATTTCTCCCATAGACTTTTAAAGGGTGTTCCGCGGCATTCGAATTTGCCGCGAACACCCCAAATTGTTCGGTGTTCGGCGAACTTGCGAACAGCTAATGTTCGAGTCGAACATGAGTTCGACTCGAACTCGAAGCTCATCCCTACTCCTGAGCAAAGGCTCATAGCCACCTTGCAGTTCTTGGCAATGGGGAGAAGTCTCCGGGACCTGAAGTTTACAACTGGGATCTCCCCCCAGGCTCTGGGACTCATTATTCCAGAGACCTGTTCTGCCATTATCCAAGTCCTGTAGAAGGACTATATTCGGGTAAGTTTTAGCCTTTAACATCACATTCTATGTATTTAATGTTTGCTAATGTATTGTATAAATTTCTTAATTCCATAATTACCATTATTGTAATATGCTGTGATTGTCCTCTTTGTCCTCATGCATGCTGTAAGCTTTTAATGCTTCTTTTTTGTCCTTCATGCATATTTTCCTTCACTTACCTCCCCAGCATGCTATCCTTGGCCCATACACACCTAGCCTAGTAACTTAACAATGTATTTTGTCAGCTACATTTTTGTGCTTACCCTAAACACCCCCTAAAATGTGTACAAATGTTATTGTTGTCCTCAAATTCAGGCAGAATGCAAGAGGTCATTTTTTTCGGGGCACAAACTCATTTGGAACTCTCCCCCCAAAATGCTAAGTCAACCGATACCAATACTCTATCTGCTGACTTTGCAAAAAGCCATACACACTATAGCTCTTTTGTGGTCATATTCCTGGATGAATTCACCAAAGCATGTAGTGCAAGGGCCTGTCTGATAAGCCCCCCACCCACATACTAGGGTTGTCCCGATACCGATACTAGTATCGGTATTGGCACCGATACCGAGCATTTGCCCAAGTACTTGTACTCGGGCAAATGCTCCCGATGCTTCCCCTGATACCTAGAGGACAGCAGTGATCGGCGCGTGGGGGAGTTACAAGATTCTCCCCCCCGCGGCTTTCAGCTGCTTTAGTGACATACAGCGGTGATCGCTCACCGCTGACTGTCACTGCATCCTCCTTTCCTCTGTCCCCCTCCGCTGTCCCCCTCCTTTCCTCTCTCCTTCTCTGTGCCTCTCCTGTCCCCTCCGTTCCTCTCTCCTTTTCTGTCCCCCTCAGCTGTCCCCTCTGTTCTGCTGTGCCTCTCCGCTGTCCCGTTCCCCTCTCCTTCTCTGTCCCCTCCGTTCTCCCCCTCCGTTCCCCTCTCCTTCTTTGTCCCCTCCATTCTCCCCCTCCGTTCCCCTCTCCTTCTGTCCCTCTCCGTTCTCCCCCTCCGTTGTGCCGTCCTCCTCCTCCTTCCTTTGTGTATAGATAGAGCCGCTGTCTTCTCTCCATTCATTCTCAGTGCAGCTGAGGCTGCAGAGAAAGGGACTGGGGAATCTCTATCCTCAGTCTCTTTCTCTGTCTCAAGGGGGAGATATCAGAGGTCTGTTAGGACCCCTGATATCTCACCAAAGCCCCCCAACAGGGCTGATTAAAAAAAAAAAAAAACACATATTGCAATAAAGAATAAAAAAAAATTATTGTAAAAAATAAAAATTGTAAATAAATAAAAAAAACACACACACATACAGCGTTCACTCCCCCCCCCTCAAAAAAAAAAAAAAAACCACTGTCACGTGACATTAAAAAAATAAAAGTGGGGGGCGGGTCATGACGTAAGACGTCTGACGGGAGGGGAGGAGAAGGAGGTGTGCTGGCCGGCCAGCGTTAGCGGCCGCGTGCTTGATCAAACAAGCAGCTCTGCGGATGGGAGGTCGGGAAGACGGGATAGAGCACGGAGCGCCGCCCGCAGAGCTACGGGATCCATGGTCCGGATGAACAGCCGGAAGCTTCCGCGAGCGGCACGCAGCCCTAGGAGAGGAATGGAGGCATAGCCACTGGTTGCCTAGCTCGCGCTCCCCCGGGCCCCCGTCCTCGCTCCCCCTTGCCTTCACACCGCCCTGCTATTCGGGCAGCTGCCGGAGCGCCGCGTCTTGATGCCCCGGCATCCACTGCTGTCGGAGGTGCAGAGGGAATAGCGAAACAGCCTGTGTCTACCCACTCCTAGGCAATTGATCAGACGAATCCCCTGTCAGCTCAGAGAGGGTGGAAAGGAACCCCTAGAGCCAAGCCTGTGTAGGTAAGAGTGGAACAGCAGTCCCGCTGTAAAAGGGATGAAGACCGCTGGAAGGTATGGAAATCAAATAGGATCTTAAGAAAATGTCCCCTTCTGATCTTTGATATACAAATACACTGGTTGATATAACTGTCTTCACATGTGTTGCATTGCTCTCCCGATATTTGTAACTACAAAGGGTGAAAGTTATCGTGAAATATAAGTGTTATCAGTCCTGGAATAATCCCCGTTGGGGGAGAAACATTTAAGATAACATACACGATTATTTATTATCTGTCTCTTTATCTCATTTACACTACCTGCTGAAACACCCTTGCATAGGCTCAATAACTAAGAACGGAAAATAATCAACAAACAAAGCGACGCCCAAGATGGGGATGGGGGGCGTACGGAAAACCCCTAAAGATAGCTCCGCAAGCGGTACCGCCTCTGGGAGTACTATTAAGCAATATATGAATCGCGGAGGCAGCCCGGGAAACCCCCGCTTAGAGACCCAAAAGTCAACCCTGACTGAAAAAAAAATGGGGGGGACTGGAAAAGTTGCACAGACCCCTGAACACTCAAGACAGGACTCCTCAGTTGATAGTATTCTAGATAATACCCGAATGGAGGAAGGCAGTCAAGATATGCAACCCCCCTCAAAAAACGAGATAATAGAAATGTTTAAATCACTCGAACTAGCAATCAAAACGGAAATAAATGTTTTAAGGATGGATCTGGGGGGTATTCTTGCTAGAGTGGAAAAAACTGAGGACATATTAGATAAACAAGTACTGGACCTCTCTGAAATAAAAGAACAACTTAAAATTATACACCAAAATCAAATAAAAATCTGTTACAGATTAGAAGATCAAGAAAACAGAAATCGCAGACAAAATCTGAGAATCAGAGGGGTCCCAGAGAGGAAGGATGAAGATTTAAAAAAGATTATGGTAGACATTTTTGGTCCTATCCTGGAACTAGGGGGTGGGGAATTCCCCAAAATCGAGCGGATTCACCGGATAGGTAGACGGGACACAAGTCGCACGGAGAGAAGCCGGGACATTACTGTGAAATTCAGGTATTTTGTAGATAAGGATAATCTATGGGCAAAACTCCGAGGAAGAACACCACTTCTATATGAAGATGCCAGGATATCAGTCTACCCTGATCTAGCCAGAGATACTCTAACCAGAAGACGCCATCTGAAGCCCCTCTTAGACCTATTAAAGGAACAAAACATTAAATACACATGGGGGTTCCCGGCCTGTCTGATAGGAAGCAGAGAAGGAAAAACAGCAAAACTGAGATTCCCAGGAGACCTGGAAAAATTCTGTGGAAAACTAGAAATTCAGGCCCCCCCACTACCGGACTGGGCCAGTGAAAAGTGGGTGGATCTGGGAATAGGTTACATATAATTATCTGGAGGTGGGGGCGGGCGGGGGGGGGGGGGGGAGGTGGGAGGTAACTTGGTAAAGCCAATAGAAGTAAATGGGAGCAAGATTGCTCCTTGGGTACCGAGCCGTGATGGCTTGCCGAGCAGCACACCAAGAGCTTCACCCTCAGAGGTGGTGACCAAGAGAGGAGCTCACATCTGGGTATTCCTCAATGGTCTATGGGTCCAATAAGGACCACGTGGGGGGAGGGGGGGGTGGGAGGGGTGTGTGAGGGAGGGGGTTCTGGGAATGGGGGTCGCAATTTTTTTTTTTTTAAGGGGGATTCTCTCCAAGGTCAAAGGAAAGATGAGGTATTTACCCATATTGAATGATAGTTAGGTCCACCTTAAAATTCATCACGTACAACGTCAGAGGTCTAAATATGAAAAGAAAGCGTAGAAATGTTCTTAATGAGCTTAAAATATTGGGCCCTGATGTAGTCTTCCTCCAGGAGACACATATCTCACAACAGTCTAAGTTAAAGCTCTTTTCGAGCGATTTTCCGCTCTGGTACCATGGAGACACCATCTCGAGTAAAACCCGAGGGGTCGCTATAGGATTCGCAAAAACAACAAGATTTGTGTTAGATGATAGAATGGTAGACCCAGAAGGTAGATTCCTCATTCTCAGAGGCAGATTAAACGAAAGGGAGTACACCCTAGCCAACATCTACGCTCCAAACCAAAACCCTATGAAATATTTTATCCAAATTTTAGAAAAAATAATAGAATTTAGGAAAGGACAACTAATCTTGATGGGAGACCTCAACTTCTGTATGGACCCAAAAATAGACAGTACGGCCCGCACACAGGAAACGAATAATGGTCAATTAAAAATGGTGAAACAAAAATTATCTTTACACCAGTTGGTGGACATATGGAGGGTGACTCACCCTTGTTTGCGTGACTATACATATTACTCTCCTGTGCATGGCTCGTACTCCCGTATAGATGTGGGGCTTATAGATCACAGGGAAATAGAGGAGGTGGTAGACGTCAAGATAGGTAATATAACCTTTTCAGACCATGCCCCTGTAGTTCTGGAAATGACAATAAGGGGGGAGATAAGACCCAGGGATCAATGGTGCATTAACGAGGAGTTAATAAGAGATGAGGAAGGTTATGCATTAGTCAGAAAGGAACTGGAAAAATACTTTACTGTTAATGATAATGGAGAAGTCTCAGGGTCTATACTCTGGGAGGCTCATAAATCATATATTAGAGGGGTCTTGATTAAGATGGGAGCCCGGAGAAAAAAGGAAAAACACGAGGCCATTCAGAACTTAACAAGGGAGGTAGACAAGCTAGAGCAGGAACACAAAAAACAAACAGGCTCGCCATCTAGCAAGATGTATAGACAGCTGACAATCAAAAGGATAGAGTTAAAAAAGGCACTGGAACTTGAATCAAAAACAACATATGGGAGGAGGATAAAAGACCAATATTGTTGGGGAAACAAACCTAGTAAGGTACTCGCTAAAATAGTAAAAAAAAAGAAAGCCAGAAACTTCATCGAGAAGATTCAGACTAAAAACGGCCGTATGGAACATTCCTCTAGCAAGATAGCTGAAACCTTCAGGGAATATTACCAAGACTTGTACTCAGTCAAAGCGCACGAACCCAAATCTAAAAACAGGAGAGAGATTAATAATATTTATTTAAAGAACGCCAATTTACCTATAATATCAGATCTAGCGAGGGCCCATCTTGATGAGCCAATTACGGAGGAGGAAATTGGGAAAGCTCTAATAGGCGGAGCCCAAGGGAGAAGTCCGGGCCCGGATGGGTTCACATTGTTCTATTACAAAAAATTCAAAGAAATATTAATCCCTAGGCTTTGCAATTACATGAATGGACTAGGAGATAGCTACGAGATGAGCAGAGAAGCCCTTCAGGCGTCTATCACAATTATCCCAAAGGAAGGAAAGGAGAAAACACTCTGCTCCAGCTATAGGCCAATCTCTCTGCTCAACACCGACACAAAACTATACGCGAAGGTCTTGGCAGAGAGATTAAAGGAACATATAAACCTTTTGGTCAACCCGGACCAAGTGGGGTTCGTCCCCAAAAGAGAAGGGAGGGACAACGGAGTTAAGACGCTCCTCTTGCTACAAAAGCTGAAGGAGGATGGACCCCCAGGGCTACTGCTGTCGATGGATGCCGAAAAGGCCTTCGACAGGGTAGACTGGGGGTTCATGTTTCAGACTCTGGAGGCTATGGGAATAGGACCCATAATGATTCAACGGATAAGGACATTATACCATCACCCCATGGCCTTAATAAAAGTTAACGGGTTAATGTCCCAGCCTTTTGAGATGCGGAACGGCACGAGGCAGGGTTGCCCTCTGTCGCCGTTGCTCTTTATCCTATCCCTGGAACCACTCCTTGCAACGATACGTAGAGACCCTGAGATAAAAGGTATCAAGGTAGGGGAGGATGAACACAAAATTGCAGCATTTGCAGATGACGTGCTATTATATATAACTGATCCAGTAGCCTCTCTAAAGAAATTGAATGTAGCATTGAGGAAATACGGAGATTTATCCAACTTTCAAATAAATTTGGGTAAATCGGAAATATTAAACATCAACTTGAAAAAGGCAGAAGCAGATAAGGTGAAGAGGGTATCTGGTTTTGGGTGGACCAAGCAGCTTAAGTACCTGGGAATTCAATTAACAAACTCTATAGATAAGATTTACCACATAAATTACATCCCTCTATTGGACAGTATTAGAACGGAATGCAAGAGACTCGCCAGCAAACCGCTCTCATGGATAGGGCGAATAAATGTCTTGAAAATGACACTCATCCCTAAGATAACCTACCACTTTCAGATGATCCCGGTCCCTCTGCCCCAGTTTTACCTAAGGAAATTGAACAAAATAATGATGAATTTTGTTTGGAAAAATAAAAGAGCAAGAGTCCCCTTCCAGATATTAAAACAAAGTAAAGATAACGGGGGACTGGCGGTACCAGATATACGAAATTACTACAAGGCCATAATTTTATCAAGATTAACAGATTGGGTTAAAAAAAGTAATGAAAAAGGGTGGGTGAAAATAGAGAACACAATTAGTAATGTGCACTTAGGAAATATAATCTGGAACCCTCCACATAGCAGAACTTTAGTTAAAAATACCCACGTAATCACACAGATAGTATTTAAAGTATGGGACGGGGTGTATAAAAAAGTGATTGGGAAATACAATTCCCCACTATTGTCACTTAAAGACAATGAATATTTTGCACCAGGCACTCAAAAAGTAGGAGGGAAAGAATCATTTTGGGGGATTTCACAGGTGAGAGATATAATCAAAAATGGAAAAATAATTACACTCCAACAGCTTAGACAAGATAGGGAATCACGGGGGATAGATGAATGGCGATATCTACAACTGAAACACTTCGTAAGCAAACTACCCCAACCCATTAGATCTGGGGAGGATTTGACAGAAATGGAAAAGTTATGTGATTCAGAAAATTCGAGAAACACCATTTCCAAATTATATAAAATTCTGATGGGGGCTGAAAAGGTGGAGATACCGCCATACATAGAGAAATGGGAGAGGGACTTGGGCACAAAAAAAGATAAAAATATAATAAGCAAAATATTAAATAGGACTTTCAACTTAACACTTGATACACAGTCCGCAGAAATGAATTATAAATGTATAAGTAGAAGTTATTTAACCCCCGAAATACTAAGTAAATACCAGACCGGTTCAACAGCACTCTGCTGGAGGGGCTGTCATGGGCTGGGAACAATGGGTCACATCTGGTGGAGTTGCCCCAAAATAAAAATTTTTTGGAAGAGGACTCTTGCATTAATAAAGATTATCACTAACATAGAAGTGGCAGAGGACCCATGGGTGGTGTTATTTCATGGATGGGAAGGAGATACAAAAAAATACAAGCAGACATTGATCCCCTTCCTCTTAAACGCTGCTAAGAGACTAATACCTAGGGGATGGCAGAGGAAGGAGAGCCCTGAGACATGGGAGTGGTTTGATGCGATAGAAGAAACATATAACAATGAGGAGCTTGTAAATAAATTAGAAGAGAAAGATAACGGGACTCTGGCGGTCTGGGAACAGTGGAAACAATTTAAAAAAACTTGGAGATATGTGAAAGAATTGAAGGCCCTAGATTAATGCCAGTAGGAGTAAAATAGAGCTGACCTTGGAGAGAAGGGAGGGGGGAGGGGTTAGGGGGGATTAAAAATAATGAAGTTTAGAAATCAAGCGGGGTTATTGAGTTAGCCTAACCCCTAAGAGATGCACATTTTGTAAGTGTTTTGATTAAATTTTGGCAAAGGCTACAATGATGAGACACTGAGAGGGAGATGGTTCAGAATATGATCCTCAAAATTGATTCAATCCCCTCAAAAGGTCGACTGAAGTGGCAAAAAAAAAAAAAAAAAAAAAAAAAAAAAAAAATAAAAGTATCGGTATCGGTGAGTACTTGAAAAAAAGTATCAGTACTTGTACTCGGTCCTAAAAAAGTGGTATCGGGACAACCCTACGGCATACCCCACACAACCCAGGGTTGTGGGAAATTGGCCCTTGCCCTCATCAACATGGGGACAAGGTGCTTTGGGGCGAGGGAGCAGAGCCCAAAGCACCCCCCCATGTTGAGGGCATACGGCCTGGTATGGTTCAGGGGGAGGGGGTGCTCAGTCATCCCCTCTCTTTCCTAACCTGCTGGGCTGCATGCTTGGATAAGGGTCTGGTATGGATTTGGGGGGACCCCATGGGTTTCCCCTCCAATTCCATACCAGACACAAAGGGTTCTTTTCACAATTTTTTTAGCTGGCTATTTTTTTTTTACCTTTAGATATCAGTGGGGGAATGTCGCTGACAGCTGATGACTCATCAGTTGTTAAGGATGCGGTGGGCTGCGTCCCGGCCCGCTCCTTAGCAACCAGCTATATATAGTGTTTTTAGAGGGGAAAAATTCAAAAAATGCATCAAAAATGCAACACTTGCATATCTGGTGCGACACCATTGAAGTCTATTACACGCAAGATGCAATCTGCTAAGGGTAAAAAAGCCTCCGACCCTTTCTAAAAATGCACCTGATGAAACATGCATATATGTGAACGTGTACCATAGGAAACCATGTTAAATGGACTGTAGTGCAAAACGCACTAAAAAGCACATAGGTGTAAACGTGACACTCCCACCACCATGCTTGACTGTAGGCAAGACACACTTGTCTTTGTACTCCTCACCTGGTGGGCTCCACACACGCTTGACACCATCTGAACCAAATACATTTATCTTGGTCTCATCAGGCCACAGGACATGGTTCCAGTAATCAATGTCCTTAGTCTGCTTGTCTTCAGAAAACTGTTTGCGGGCTTTCTTGTGCATCATCTTTAGAGGAGGCTTCTTTAGAAGAGGCTTCCTTCCAGGAAGAAAGCCATGCAGACCAATTTGATGCAGTGTGCGGCGTACGGTCTGAGAACTGACAGGCTGACCCCCCACCCCTTCAACCTCTGCAGCAATGCTGGTAGCACTGATACGTCTGTTTCCCAAAAAACAACCTCTAGATATGACGCTGAGCATGTGCATGCAGCTTCTTTGGTCGACCATGGCAAGGCTTGTTCTGAGTGGAACCTGTCCTTTTAAATCGCTATATGGTCTTGGCCACATTGTTGCAGCTCAGTTTCAGGGTCTTGGCAATCTTCTTATAGCCTAGGCCATCTTTATGTAGAGCAACAATTCTTTTTTTCAGATTCTCAGAGAGTTCTTTGCCATTAGGTGCCATGTTGAACTTCCAGTGACGAGTAAGAGAGAGTGAGAGTGATAACACCAACTTTAACACACCTGCTCCCCATTCACACCTGAGACCTTGTAACACTAACGAGTCACATGACAGCGGGGAGGGAAAATGACAAATTGAGCCCAATTTGGACATTTTCCCCCAGGTGTCTACTCACTTTTGTTGCTAGCAATTTAGACATTAATGGCTGTGGGTTGAGTTATTTTGAGGGGACTGCAACTTTACACTGTAATGCCACGTACAGATGATCGGACATTCCGACAACAAAATCCTGGATTTAGTTCCGACGGATGTTGTCTCAAACTTGTCTTGCATACACACAGTCCCACAAATGTTATCGGAAATGCTGAACATCAAGAACACGGTGACGTACAACACGTACGACGAGCCGAGAAAAATGAAGTTCAATAGCCAGTGCGGCTCTTTGCTTGATTCCGAGCATGTGTGGAATTTTGTGCGTCAGAATTGTGTGCACACGATCGGAATTTACGACAACGGATTTTTTTGTCCAAAAATTTGAGAACCAGCTCTCAAATTTTGTTTGTTGGAAATTCTGACAAAAAATGTCCAATGAAGCCTACACATGGTTGGAATTTCCAACAACAAGCTCACATCGAACATTTGTTGCCAGAAAATCGGATCGTGTGTACGCAGCATTATGCCGCTTATAGACGATCGGAATTTCCGATGACCTAACCGTGGATTTATTTCTGACGGATGTTGGCTCAAACTTGTCTTGCATACACACGGTCGCACAAATATTGTCGGAAATTCCGATCGCCAAGAATTGACGTACAAGTACGACAGCACTATAAAAAGGAAGTTCTATACCAAGTGCGCCACCCTTTGGGCTCCTTCTGCTAATCTCATGTTAGTAGAAGTTTGGTGAGAGACGATTTGCGCTTTTCAGCCTTGTGCTTTTCAGTTTGTTACTGCTTTCCAGTTTGTGCTTGTGGGTTCGTATCTGTTTTTCAGTGCGTGTAGTCAGTTCGTATCTGTTTTTCAGTGCGTTCTTGTCTGCTTGTTTCTGATTTTTCAGCTCGCTCTTCTCAGGCCTTTCTGATTTTCAGTGCGTTCTGTTTTGAAGCCATGTTGCGGTTACATACTCATCATAGAGTTTGTGCTATGCAGGGGCTTGGTGTTGGGGTTCTTACTTTGACCCATGTCCAGTCCATGAACAGCGGGAGGAGGAGTTCATGGACGAAGAATTGGTTGCTCCAACGTGACCAATTCTCGCGTATGCCTTTGTTGCGGGAGATCCAGGAAAATAATCCTGATGATTTCAGGAATTATCTCCAGATGACGGACCCCGTTTTTCACAGTCTGTTGGCTTTGCTGTCCCCTTATATTACCAAGCAGGACACCTGCATGCGGCAAGCCAACAAAGGCTCGTCGCCACCTTGCGGTACTTGGCGACGGGGAGAAGTCTGCAGGACATCAAGTTCTCGACAGGCATCTCCCCCTAGGCTCTGGGGATCATTATTCCAGAGACCTGTTCTGCCATCATTCAGGTCATGCAGAAGGACTATATTAAGGTAAGTTTTCTCCTTTAGCATCACATTCTATATATTTAATGTTTGCTAATGTATTGAATTTATTTCATCATTCCCTAATTACCATGATTGTAATATGCTGTTAATGTCTTCTTTATCCTCATGCATGCTGGAAGCTTTTAATGGTCCTTTTTTGTCCTTCATGCATATTTGCCTTCACTAACCTCCCCAACATGCTATCCTGGGCCCATACACACCTCACCTAGTCACTTAACAATGTATTTTGTCAGCTCCATAGTAGTGTTTTACCCTAAACACCCCCTAAAATGTTTACAAATGTTATTTGTGTACTTAAATTTAGGCAGAGTGCAAGAGGCTTTTTTTGGGGGGCCCAAACTCATTTGGAACCCTTCATCCCCCCAACCGCTAAGTCAGCTGATACCAATCCTCTATCTGCTGACTTTGCCAAACCCATACACACTATATACCTATGTTCTGATCATTATAAGGTATATATTTACTGATCGTACTGTTGCTTTAATTTGGCATCCATTATTAACAGGAAGTTTAGTATATTACACCCACTTCCTGTCCAGCAGATAATCTTTCTACAGTGAAGGAAGCATGTTAAAGACCTCCACTATTTCTTAATACTGGCCTTGGAAGCATAAGTCTGTAAGTAGGCTGTCATTAGTTCTCAATTAATTAGTATATGTTCTACTAATTCAACTACATTTCATCTGTTTGTTTGGTAGGATGTTTCTGTCAGGGAGTTCATTCAGCTAGGCCTCATTTGTGCTAGCTAGTGCCTTAACAGTATTGTAGCATGCCTGTTACTATTTGCATTTGTGATGTAATGTTAAATGCTAATGCATATTTTTATAATTTGTGTTTTGCAGTTTTACAAAAAACTTATTCTCAGTAAAGATTACAACTATTAGCCCTTCCTCCTGAGTCTTTATTGGAAAGCTGTTAGCTGTCTGCCAAGCCTTGTACTTTGAACACATTGTGAGGGCAGAACAGTAAAAAGACTTTTAACACAGCGGGCCTAGTCTAAAGAAGAGTGGATTCATTCTGCTCATCATCAGCTAACCTCTACAGCCACAGACATTACAAAGAAGTAATCTGTTTCATCATGCAGCACACAGACAAGGATACTACACCAGTCATCCGTCAGCATACACAAGCAGAGGAAAGCATACACAATATGCCAACCAACAGGTGACGCTGCACAAGCTCCAGAGTCTCTAGTCAGTCGGATCAGACATCAGCTAGTGCTGAATCTGCCAGGTCCAAGCGCACTAGCTCTAGACATTCAAGCTGCTCTAACCTGTCATCCACCAGTGCTGCAGCTGCCAGGGCCCATGCAAAAGCAGAAGCCACGCATGCACTGGCTTCCTATGCAATACGTGAAGCTGAAATGATAAGAGAACAGGGCTGCATAGATGAAGAACATCATATGATTAAAGCTAAAAGTAAAGCTGAAGCACTTAGAAGAAAAGCAGAGGTGAAAACATCTTTACATATTATCAAGCAAGAAAAACAGCTTCAGCAGCCTTAGCTGAAGCCGAGGTGCTCATGAGAGCTGCAGAAGAACAGCACAGAGAGCACTCGGTGATAGATACCCAGATGGCACCACTCAGTGCAATCCAAAGCACTTGTGAGTATGTACAATTGCACGCGAACATGGACACTGATCAACAGTCAAATGATGCATTAGAATCATCCAGGGTCCTGCTAGCAGCAGGCAACTTTGATATCGCTCGATGCTACAAGACTGAACCAGAACTTTACTATAACAAGCCAAGTAGTTACATACTCAGAGACCAATCTGTTGGTCCTTCAGGAAATCAAATGAATGGTGACATAATCCCTCCACAGGAAAATAAAAATCCGGCCTATAGCAGAAAGACTTGCAGTAAACGAGAACAACCACACGACTATAGTGGGTTTAACCAAGCATCCCAACTGTCTTACCAGCCACAGACATGCCCTGTGTTTGTTCCCAGAAAATGCCCACCTGAGGCAGCAGGAGTCACAGATGTGACAAAATACTTGATACGCCGTGAAATGGTGAGCTCTGGTCTCCTGAAGCTTGATGACCGTCCAGAAAACTATTGGGCCTGGAAGTCATCTTTTCTAAGCAGCACCCAAGAATTAAATATGAAAGACAGGGAAAAGCTTGATCTACTCTCCAAATGGCTCGGACCAGAGTCCACTGAGCAAGCCAAAAGAATCAGGTCAGTACATGTTCATGATGCGACAGCAGGGCTTACAATGTTATGGCAGAGATTGGAAGACTGCTATGGGTCACCTGAAGTAATTGAAGATGCACTTCTGAAGAAAATTGAAAATTATCCAAAAATAACAAACAAAGACAATCAGAAGCTGAGAGAGCTTGGTGACATACTTTTAGAGCTGGAGGCGGCAAAGGCTGGTGGATAACTGCCAGGCCTCTCATATTTGGATACAGCACGTGGAGTGAAACCGGTAATCGAGAAGCTTCCTTACAGCTTACAAGAAAGATGGATCACGCAAGCATCAAAATACAAAGAAGATCATCAGGTAGCATTTCCACCTTTCTCCTTCCTTGCCAAATTCATTGTGAATCAAGCTAAAATACGCAATGACCCAAGCTTCGCCTTTTTGAACATGGGAGGCTCCAGTTCTGTAAAGACAGAGAAACAACCTTTAGTGCACAATAAAGAACGCAGAGCAACAGTGTCTGTACGGAAGACAGAAGTACCGACTGAGTTTGAGGTCAACCAGGATAAAGGCTCAGGAATGCAAATTGAGGACCCAGATAAGCAGTGTCCACTACATAACAAGCCTCATCCACTGAGAAAATGTCGCAGTTTCAGATGCAAGACAATAGACAAGCGCATTTGTTTCAGATGCTGTGGTTCAACTCAACATGTTGCTAAAGACTGTGTGAAGACAATTTGATGCAAAGAATGCAAAAATGACAACCATCTGTCTGCTTTATACCCAGGACCAGCACCATGGAAAACAGAGAATCCGGTAACCCAAGAAGATCATGGTGGGGAGCAAAATGAGAGTGCATTACCAGCAATAACCTCAAAGTGCACTGAGATCTGCACAAACACATTTAGCTCTAGATCATGCTCCAAGATATGTTTAGTCAAGGTGTATCCTGCAGGCCTCAGAGAGAAGGCAATCAGAATGTATGCAGTCTTGGATGAACAAAGTAACAGATCTTTGGCAAGAACAGAGTTCTTTGACCTCTTCGGGGACAGAGGAAGTCCAACTCCGTATACTTTGAAGACATGTTCAGGAGTTGTGGAGACATCAGGGAGAAGAGCAAACAACTACATCATCGAGTCATTAGATGGGAAAATGCAGCTGACTCTGCCCACTCTCATAGAATGTGATATGATACAAGATGATAGATCAGAGATACCAACACCTGAAATTGCATGTTACTACCCTCATCTGATGCAAATATCAGACAAGATTCCAGTACTGGACACAGGTGCTGCAATTATCCTTCTACTTGGAAGAGACATACTGAGAGTGCACAAGGTCAGAGAGCAATACAATGGGCCACACAATGCACCATTTGCACAGCGTCTTGACCTTGGATGGGTCATCATTGGTGATGTATGTCTGGATGGAGCTCACAAGCCAGCAAAAGTGAATGTCTACAAAACAAACATGTTGCAAAATGGCCGCACATCATGTCTTAGCCCCTGTACCAACAGGATACAGATTAAAGAGAGACTAGTCAACCCAATACAACAGCAGAAAGTTCAGAGTTACATGGAGGCCAAAACCTCATCTGAAGATACAGATGAGCTAGGATGCAAAGTGTTTGAAAGAACGCGAGATGATGACAAACCAGCATCATCTGTTGAAGATAGCCTCTTCCTTGAGATCATGGACAGAGAAGTCTTTATAGATGAGTCAAACAGCTGGGTAGCTCCACTACCTTTCCGTTCACCCCGACGTCACCTTCCTAACAACAAAGGACAAGCAGTAAAGCGTCTCACCTCATTGCGACGCACTCTAGACAGAAAGACAGATATGAAGGAACACTTCCATGATTTCATGCAAAAGATCTTTGACAGTGGTCAAGCTGAAATAGCACCACCATTGGAAGAAAAACAAGAATGCTGGTACTTACCAATATTTGGAGTGTATCATCCTCAGAAACCAGGACAGATACGAGTAGTATTTGACTCCAGTGCAAAGTATGAAGGACTTTCCCTAAACGATGTCCTCCTCAGTGGACCTGACCTGAATAATACACTCCTTGGAGTCCTCATCAGGTTCCGAAAAGAACGCGTTGCAGTAACAGCAGATGTACAACAAATGTTCTACTGTTTCCTTGTCCGCAAAGATCACAGAGACTACCTGAGGTTCCTGTGGTATGAAAACAATGACTTTAACAAAGATGTTACAGAATACAGGATGAAAGTACATGTGTTTGGGAACAGCCCCTCCCCAGCTGTAGCTATCTACAACCTGAGACGAGCAGCACAGGAAGGTGAAGAAGAGCATGGAACAGATGCTAAACAGTTTGTCATGAGAAATTTTTATGTAGACGATGGACTCGCTTCTTTCTCCAGCAACGAAGAGGCTATCGACATCCTGAAAAGAACAAGAGAGATGTTAGCAGAATCTAACGTAAGGTTACACAAAATAGCATCCAATAGCAGCAAAGTCATGGAAGCATTTCCCTCAGAGGACCGTGCAAAAGACCTCAAGGACCTGGATCTAGGAACAGATTCACTGCCCCTTCAAAGAAGTTTAGGGCTCAGTTGGGATCTCAAAACCGACAGCTTTACATTTAGAGTATCCAGAGAAGAGAAGCCATTACCGAGAAGAGGTGTCTTGTCCATGGTCAACAGCCTTTACGACCCCCTAGGATTTGTAGCCCCCATAACCATGCAAGGCAAGGCTCTTATGAGAGAAATTACTACTGAACATGAACAAAGTGAATGGGATACGCCTCTACCTAAGGAGAAAGAAATGCAGTGGAAGTTGTGGAAGGACTCATTAATAGAGCTTGAACAACTTATCATCCAAAGGTCATATGTCCCTGTTTCTTTGTCTGCCATGAAGCAGAGAATTGTGTGTATTCTCAGACGCATCCACTATGGCTATAGCAGCTGTAGCCTACCTTAGAGTAATGGACTTTGAAGGACAAAGTTATGTTGGGTTTATCATGGGAAAGTCAAAACTAGCTCCACGTCCTGCTCACACTGTTCCATGTTTGGAGCTTTGTGCTGCTGTCTTAGCAGTGGAGATGGCAGACTTGATCGTTGCTGAACTTGACATTGAAATTCATGCAGTGAAGTTTTACACAGACAGCCACATTGTGTTAGGATATATTCACAATGCTTTGAGAAGATTCTACATGTACGTGTCAAACAGAGTGATATGCATCAGAAAGTCCACACGGCCGGAACAGTGGCACTACATCAGTACGGATAAAAATCCAGCCGATCAGGGGGCGTGGCCTGCGCTTGAGCTAGATGGCAGCATAAGACCGGAGCTCTGGCGTTATACAGGGATATAGCGGCTCAAAACACGCCATCGGGTCCAGTTTTTGCGCTCCATAGCTGGCGATCCACCCTGGGACAAGATAGAGAGGATGTCCAGGAAAAGAAAAGAACAAAGGAAGCCACAGCGCCTGACGGACTTCTATAGCGGGAAACAACATGAAGGTAGGCAAGATGGCGCCGGGTCATCCTCAACACCAGCAAACACCCCCGCCGGCCATCTAAACACACAGAACAGCCACAGGCAAAATAGACCTCCTCCAGACAGCCCACATCCATACTCTCCCTCCCCGCCAACGGGTAGCCCTGCTAAGGCGAAGTTTAGGCTGGATGGAGAGGGATCCCTCAGTGCAGCAAGCCCGGGCCTGGACTCAGGGGATGACACACGTGAGCTCCCTGACTCCATAGAGACCTTTCCTACCATGCATCAGCCAGTGATGGACACAGTGTTGAAAGATATGCTCTGATCACTGAGAAGCTCACTACAATCAGATATGATGAAGTGTATGCATAAGTTTAACTCTAACCTTCAAGCTGTAGAAACACGGGTTGAACACATAGAGCAAAAGATGGGAGAATATGCCGTCACCATCAATGACTTAGTAGACTCCCATGAGGAAAGAGAAGGAGACACAGATTGGTTAAAAGATAAAATCGCAGACATCGAAGACCGCAATAGGAGGAACAATTTGAAAATCAGGGGGATCCCTGAAACAGTCTTGCAAGCTGACTTAAGATCCTACGCTACTTCGCTGTTCAAATCTCTCCTACCTGATCTATCAGATTTAGAGATCACTATCGACAGAATACATCGTCTGCCAAAACCGACATATCTGTCAGAGCATATCCCCAGAGATGTGATTCTGCGCTTGCATTTTTATCATGCCAAAGAACAATTGATGTTGTTCATGCGCCAGAAAGATCAAATCCCTGCGCAGTTTCAGCATCTTCAGTTCTATGCTGATCTTTCTCAATACACCTTGCAAAAGAGGAAGAACTTAAACACTATAACCAAAGCATTGAGAAATCATCACATCACATATAGATGGGGGTATCCTACCAAGCTCACAGTTTCTAAAGATGGACGCACCCACACAGTGAATTCGCTAGAGAAGGGCCTCTCTCTTTTGAAGGAATGGAATATAATTCCAGAACAGGAGATGTCATCGGCTAAAACCCCCAGATCAGTGGAACCTGCGTGGAAAACAGTCACCACAAAAAACGCAAAATCACACTCCTGACTCAGAATGGTTACCTATAACCGACCAATCCCTGGAAATCTGTCCAAGAGCTCTCAGGCTTGAACTATTTCCCCCAAACACTTGAACAGCGATAAGCTGTAACTTAACGTTTGTATTTTCAGGTTTGGGATCGGCCCTTGAAATTGCCGACCCTACACTAGTTTGGCAAACTCATTGCCTTTCAATTTATGTTTATCTCTTTTTGTTCCTTTCTCCTTTTTCTGTTCTCTCTGAAAATGCAGCAGACAGAACGCGTGCAAGCATCGCAACAGTCATGCCTTACTTCAACAAAAGTTACGAAGATGGAACTTTCCTCACCACCCATCTCCAACCTGAACTTATCACTACAACGCCATCTAAAAGTGAGTACATTACAAGTCCTATTATGCCATATAGTACCTATTCCTTGCTATACCTGAAAACGCCACAAGAGGGCAACATTGCCTCAAAAATGAATACTTATCAAATTACTCCAGATAACACACAAACCCCTCAATTATGGGTATAAAACTTCTATCCATTAATGCAAAAGGACTAAACCACCCCGCTAAGAGGAAGTCAATGTGGAAAGAGGCTCTTTCCAACAAATCTGACATCATCTGCGTGCAGGAAACGCACTTTTCTACAACGGCCACCCCTTCTTGCACCCACAGGAACTTTCCATACATATTTACTGCCAATGCCCAAAATAAAACAAAAGGAGTCCTCACAGCTATTCGGGACACAGTGGCATTTTCAGCCCATGAAACTATCAAAGATCCTGGGGGTCGTTTCCTAATCCTGATATGTGACCTCAATTCCATCACATACACTATTGTTAATGTGTATGCGCCCAACCAACACCAGATACACTTCATACATAAACTCCTACGAAAGATCAAGGCCCACCAAAAAGGAAGATTGATAATTTGCGGAGACTTTAATACAATCCCTGATAAGAATCTGGACTCTTCTTCTAGCTCTAGACGCCCGGGTATGTCTCTCCTGGCCACATTACACGCACAAGAACTATACGACGCTTGGAGGTGCCTGCATGCTGGCGAAAGGGATTACACCTTTTTTTCCCCTCCACATAGAGTTTACTCTCGAATTGACCTTTTTCTTGTGGATCGAAACACCTTAGCCCAAACGACATCCACAACGATAAATACCATCACGTGGTCCGACCACGCGTCCATTACTATATCCATAAAAGATGACTCAATCTGCAACGCACCGAACATGTGGAGATCCAACACCTATTTAATGCAACAACCAGACTCAAAAAATGTTATAAACCAGCATTTGAAAGAGTTCTTTAATGTCAATGAGTCCTCGGTGCAGGATCAGTTTCTCATAAGGCATATATACGTGGTATTTTTATACAGTTAGGGGCAAGAGCTAAGAGGCAGCAGCAACAACGAGTAAAAGAATTAACAGACAAAATATTTTCGCTTGAAACTAAGAACAAACAAAACACGTCCCCCATAGTATCCCAGCAACTTACACAATTACGTAATGACCTCAGACTACTACTGCTTGAGGGCTTTGAAAGATCATCAAAAAAACTTAAAATGTCATATTACGCTACAGGAAACAAAGCTGGCAAAACCTTAGCATACAGACTGAAAGGCCTCAGACACAAATCAAAGATCCCCTATATATTGCATCCTACTACTAAACATAGACTTTATCATCCTCAGGACATAGCGGACACTTTCAGTCACTATTACAGTACATTATACAACTTAAAAGACGATACTAACACTATACAACCCAGCACGGACACTATTAACTCTTTTCTACAATACCTAGACATACCTTCACTCACACAAGACCAACTTCAGACCCTGAACCAAAAATTTAACTCAGATGAACTACATAAAACCATTGATTCACTCCCCAGCAACAAATCACCAGGCCCTGACGGCTTCTCTGGGGAATATTATAAAACCTTTAAACACTTATTAATTCCATATTTGGAACGTACCTTTAACACCGCTGCTGCCTCTGCTTCTTTCCCACCAGAAATGTTGAGGGCAATAATTGTGACTCTGCCAAAGCCAGGGAAGGAACCCAATACCCCCCCAAATTTCAGGCCTATCTCACTGCTCAACACTGATCTGAAAATATATGCCAAACTCATTGCATCCCGTTTACTAAACATACTCCCCCTCCTCATTCACCCTGACCAAACCGGGTTCACCAAAGGCCGTCAAACGTCAGACGCTACCCGCAGGCTGTAAAATATCATACATTTAGCTAAGACGCATAAGAGGCCTTCTCTGCTGTTGGCGTTGGACGCAGAGAAGGCCTTCGACCGCATACACTGGCAATACCTCACTCAGGTCTTGAGCAGATTCGGTTTTTCAGGCACCATTCTCTCAGCAATCCTGGCCTTATACTCTACACCCTCAGCCCAAGTATTTACATCGGGAGCATTATCCAAGCCTTTTAACATATCCAATGGTACTAGACAAGGATGCCCCCTGTCCCCATTAATCTTTAATTTACTCATGGAACCCCTGGCTATATATTTCCGCTCCCATCCCGACATTGAAGGCTTCTGTATAGATAAGTCCACCCATAAGATAAGTCTATTCGCGGACGACATAATCATGATCTTGACCAATGTGGAAACTTCCCTGGCTTTGGTACATAACGCACTAAATATGTTCAATAAAATATCCTACTACAAAGTAAATGAGAACAAATCCTATGTAATGGGAATAGGCATCGACCCTGGCATACAAGACAAACTTAGTTCAAGATTCCCATACTCCTGGGATAACAATGGAATAAAGTACCTGGGCATAATCCTAACTGCAAACCTGGATAACCTAGTGGCTGCTAACTACACTACTTTTTTAGGAACCCTCCAGAGTAAGCTTGCAGATCTTGCTAAGGTGGAGATATCGTGGACAGGTAGACTGGCAGCGTTTAAAATGATGGTTTTACCACAGCTACTCTACTTGTTTAGAACGCTCCCAGTCCCTGTCCCTAATTCCTTCTTTACTAGTGCACAATCTCAAGTTGACAGATTTCTCTGGCAGGGCAAGAAGGCCATATGCGCCTTCAAGAAACTCACTAGGTCTAGGGACGCTGGGGGAATTGGACACGTCATACTAAAAGACTACTATTTAGCTGCAATTCTGTCACAAACCAGATATTGGCTACCCCAATCTCAGATCCATAGATGGACAGAGCTAGAGACAGCGCAAGTGCCTAGGACAAACCTAGCTGACCTATTGCTCTCTTCCAGATTCCAAGCATACACTCAAACACACCTATCTCCTACAATGGTTGCTACTCTATTAGCTTGGAAGACATTCATAGCATCCAAATTCACGAACCAAATAACCAAAGGCATCCCGATCACTGTATCCAGCTTAACACTGGTTATACCAAACCTACGTATATCACACTGGATGTCTAGAGGCATACTATCACTAGAGGACTTCATGAATGGTCCAATTCCCAAAACATTTGAGATCCTACAAACCAAGTACAACTTGGAAGACTACGACTACTATAGCTACATCCAGATATTGCATTTACTTCAAAGCTACCCCTATACTTCCATTACAGTACCATGGCGAGTATTCCTATACCTTACAAACCCCAACACTAACATAAAAGGTATATCCTTGTTTTATAACTTACTCAACAACAAACAGGTGTTCACCAAAACTGACAACATCACAGCATGGGAACATACACTGGGCACAACCTACTCTGAAGAACAATGGCAAAAAGCATTACGCAACACAATTGCAGCTACAAAATGCGTTAGCTTGTGGGAAACAACCTATAAATTAACACTTAACTGGTATTTAACGCCATACCGAATTTCTAAATTCGCAAAACAAACTTCACCTCTATGCTGGAGAAATTGCGGACGAGTAGGTACACTTCATCATATTATCTGGGAATGCCCAAACTTACATAAATTATGGCAAAAAATATTTAAACTAATATCAACAATAGCAGGACTTACTGTTACCCCAAAAGCAGACCTAGCTGTCCTATCATTAGGTATAGAAAACATACCGGCAGCAACCAGAACTATAATTCTACATATCTTACTTAGCACTAGGTTAACAATTCTTAGACATTGGAAAGATTCTAAACCCCCCACCTTCAGTGAAATTATAGAACTGACGAACACACACGCCACCTATGAATGTATGTTTGCAGCAGCCAAGGGTCAATATATGAAGTCACAAATCACTTGGGCTAGATGGAAAACATGGTACACACTCACCCATCAGAATTAAGTTCTTTTCGTTTTGAATACTTGCAACTTACACTCAATTGAAGTAGGCAAAGCTGCATATAGTTTGTTTTGTTTTAATTTAATTAATTAATTATTATTATTTAAGTTACTCTAACAATGTTATTACCAATACGACCAATTCTGCACATTCGGAATGCTGGTCCTCTAACTAGCTTACCTTAGGAATCGCTAATAGGTGTGTTCTTCTAAAGTGTTGCGCAGTGCAAGTTGATACACAAAAGTAATTATCATCAGGCAAATTGATTAAGTGTTCTTACTTGAAGGAGATAGACATCTATTATCAGTCTCTGGATACTGAAGACTGTGTAAATGTAATGCTTTCCAACTCAATTGTTCCGTGGGGCTATCAGTCCCAGCAACACTCTGTAACAGCTCTAAATGTGTGTAGTGTTGAACAAACTTTCTGGGTGTTAACCCTCTCACTGCACCGGATCCGGACAGATGGGTGTCTCCGTTTCAGCAGTTCTCCGTCTGAAGCTGCAACAACACTGTCATGCTGTTCCGCTTACTAACGACCAGGAGTCCTCAGTTACCTCTTTCACGGGTCTCCGGAACGATCACTTCTGCTGCTCTAGCACACTGTGATCAATAGCAGGATCCTTGCTGCTGCTCCGCTCCTTCACAAAGTAGGCCGCAACCCTGTGGGACACACACACCCACAGAGTTCTGCTGGCAGGCCACGTGTCCCAGAAACAAGAGACCTAAGATGGCTGCTCCCAGCCCTTTTATATCCTCCCCACAATGCAGTTCAGTTCTCCTCTGGTCCATGAGCATTGTGGGTAGGTCATAGTTAATGTTCAGAAGTAAACAATCAATCACTTCCATGTCACTTCTCAAAATGATGAAAAATAAAAGTCTTGTATCTCTATAGTTGGCCATTAAATGGTGCTATATCAACTTTTTACCTTTACAACACACATATGACTAGAAACAAAAGTTGTCAGCGCTACATAAATATGCTTTTTTTGGTTAAACAGGCATGTTTAAAATCATAACATACACAACTCAGAAACTTAAAAAGTTCAACTTTGAAAAAGTGAAGGCAATATCAGACATTAGTATGTCCAAACTGTGTTGATCTTTCCTTCATCAGATGGGGTGATGTCACCCCTGTAAAAGCCAAATTTTGAAGATGCACACAAATTGGGACTCAAAATGTGGATTTCCCTCCTGCACCCATGCCTAATGTCAACATGTGCTAGCTCCCATCATAGGGGATCAATGAATGTGTTTTGGGGGTGCAATCCCTTCCTCTCACCTACTTGAGTTGGGAGGAAGGGGTTGCACCCCCAAAACGCATACATTGATATCCCGTGATGGCAGATAGCACACGTTGACACACTGGGGTTGATTTACTAAAGGCAAATCCACTTTGTACTACAAAGTGCACTTGGAAGTGCAGTCGCTGTAGATCTAAGGGGAAGATCTGAAATGAGGGGAAGCTCTGTTGATTTTATCATCCAATCATGTACAAGCTAAAATGCTGTTTTTTATTTTCCTTGCATGTCCCCCTCAGATCTACAGCGACTGCACTTCTAAGTGTACTTTCTGTGCACTTTCAAGTGTACTTGCAGTGCACCTGTAGTGCAAAGTGGATTTGCCTTTAGTAAATAATCCCCACTGTGTGCATCTTCAGAATTAGGCTTTTAAAATACATTAAAACTTGATTTAAAATAAAAAATTCCTCGACAAAATGGTACAATTTTTGTGTGTTTTAGATTCTGCCTAAAACATCAATGATGTTCTTAATTTTTTGTTGAACATCATGGATGCTTTCCTTTATCTTTTCTAAATCACAATTGCACACCATGATTTCCCCGATGAGGACGTGTGCACTTGCACTGGTGAAATGAGCTTCTTCTTCCACAACATCCACATCATCTAAAAAGAATAAAACACACCATGTATTATAAATATGCAGGCATACATCTATTACCTGAAGCTGTGGTCTCAGACACTCACCTGTTGTGGTCATTATTTCAACCACGTCATGAACCTCTCCTCCCTCCACATCCTCAGGTTGTGGTGTGGTGACTTCCCCTTCTTTAGGAGGTTGGGGGTCCCTGGTGTCCTCAGATGTTCCGAGTCTTTTCTCCCCTATGTGAATTAAATAAAATGTATACTTAGCACACAGATATTTGAGGCAAGAAATATGAATATGAAACATTGCTTGGAAGTGTCGTACAATTGTCTGTTTTGGCAGAGTTCCAAGCTGAAGACATGATTTTTTCTCTTACTAAAAGCTGGAATACTTACCTTTTTTGGTAAAGTATCACACATGTAGAGACCCCTAGTATCCACTGGAGCACCTGCGTGGGACACCTAAAAGATTTTGTTCTGGTGTCCCACACTAGTACTCCTGCATCCAGATGTGTAAACAGCTGCTGAGTGTCCTCTCCTTACACTAAATCAAGTTTGCATTTCATTCTAGTTACAAACCCATCTACACAACAAACTTCTTTTAATACAAATAGGCATGAACAAATGTAGTTAACCTGCATCTGCCAAAAACATTGTTTAGTGAGCGAACGAACAATGTTTACTATGAACGATTACTGTGCCCACGAACCTGAAACTTGCCATTTTAAACACTATTTTAAACTGTACAACAGTAAAGAAAAGCACACGGAGCAGTATGAAAGTAATAATAATAATAGAAACACACGACAAAATACTTACTTTTTTGCAGCACTCTCTTGATTCTTCTGCTGTACTGATCGTGCTCCCTCAATTTGAGGTCTGACCACCGTTTCCTCAGTTGATCCTTGGTTTGCTGTAGCCCAGAATTCTTTTGCAGACTTTTCACAACTTTACTCATGATTTTAGCCTTTCTCACATTTGGGTTTCTGTACGGTCCATATTTCCTGTCATAGTCGGCCCTCTTCAAGATGTCCACCATCTCCACCATCTCAACAAAGGACATATTTGAGGCCTTAAATCTCCTGGATCGTGATGTTTGTGGCTTCGGGGCTTTCCTCCTTAATGCTGCTCTCCTATGCATGCACCTGCTCTGTCTCCGCCATGTGCTCTCCGAATGCGCCTAAAGAGAAGGGGCGGGAAATATACTAGAAAGAAGGTCAGACTTGGGCAGAGTTTCACGCATGCATGGTATATATAAAGCATAACACACGTGCGTTGTACGTACGATCTGTGAGCCGAGGATGGAGTAGCGTAAGCGCCAATCGTGCTAACGAAGGTACAATTTTAGGTGTTTACATGTTTAAAACAGGTTTTTTTGCTAGAAAATTACTTAGAACCCCCAAACTTTATATATTGTTTTTTTTCTAACACCCAGTCATTTCCAAATTGTTAAGGAGGCAATCCTGCTGTCTCCTGAACTTCTGCTTGTTTTTCTTTGCATTCGGCTTACAGTTGCAGCTCAGCCCATCAACTTGAACGAGTGATTTTCACCAGAAGTACCGCCTTGCAGGCACATGGATGAAGAGGAAATGGAGCAGAGAGAGGGGATCTCAAATCACTTTTTCCTACGGTGTTTTCCAGTTTGAAGTCACTATTATCTATGAAGGAGAGACATGCCTTTAATGTGAACATTCAGTGACCAGCAACATTATCAGTTTTGACTATCTGTGTGAACATTAATATCTTCATTGACTTTTTCATGACTCTATCATGTCAATTATTGCACAATACATTTTAGATTTAATACTGTGATGCAAATTGATTTTCTGCAGTTATTGGAATTTTCCTATTGCTAGGGAGCTAACATGTCCCTTAAGAGATAGGGATATTCCATCACTTGCAGTGAATTATTAGTACTTATATGGTCTCATATAGCGCGGTTTTCTTTCTTTGACATTTACAGTACTTATTGTGTGTATCTCATATTATAAACTGCAGCAGGACCTAATTGTTGTATTCTCTAGAAGAAGCAGGACTCCAATTATTGCATCTTCTTGAAGGGCTATTTTAGACAGCGCTGTATTTTCCATTTGATATGGTTTACATATAAGTCGAAAGTAGTAGCCAAAAATGATTGGGAAAAGAATGAAAAATGCTGGGGTCAGAATGATAGTCTTTTCTATTTGTTAACATTGAATTTGCAACAGTCATGAGCTCAAAATTGTGTGTGTTTGATGACCAAAAAACTAAAAATATGTCCCATTTTCATACACAGGAAAGTCTCAGCCAGGAGAAGGCCGTAGAAAGTCTCAGCCAGGAGGAGGCGGGGAAAATGGCAGCCAGGAGGTGGCCATGGAAAGTGGCAGCCAGGAGGTGGCCAGGCCCAGTAGCCTGACCGAATTGTAGGTTCCTCCCCTCCGCCTTCCAACAAAAAGGCCCAGGAAGGGAAGTAATGTGGAGGAGTCAACGCTTTCTTTGATTTGGCAGGCTACTGCGGCCCTCAGAACCACCCCCATCTTCAAGAGGCCTATGCCTGCATGGCAGCCAGCAAAATGCATGAAATGGAGGTGGGCCAATGCCTTATTTGTGAGGAAGTCATCTATCAGGCCCTAAATAAGGGGGTGATGGGCAAACTCACAAAAAAAAGTCACGTATGTGAGTTGGACCATACTCCTCCTCCATCTCCTGCCGCAACTCCAACTCCACAGCCACAGTCTGGAAGGAAGCGTGCAAGAAAGTCTTGAGTGTGATGGCCTGGGTTCGGTCTGGTCTGGCAAAAGACGCAGGCTGTTGTAAGACCACAGCCTCAGATATATCATCTGCTGCTGCTCCCAATCTCTCGGAGTCCTGGACCGGATTGTGCTCCCTATTAAATGGACTCCTCAGGCTACCAATTTTGCCTGTCAAATAATTGATGTCTGCCCAGGGGTACAAAGGCTTCGCCAATTTCATCAGTTTATCCAGCGTTGCCTTCCTCTTTATTTTGTTATGACCCCTAATAAATGTCTATTTTTTTTTCACAAATACTTGGCTATGTGTTTTACTTCAAAAAGGACAGTTTGTTTGTGAGTAGGCAGGTACGGTTCAAAAATACAAGGTCAAATTAAAATTAACAAGGAACACCAACACCAACCAATCTCCTTGAGGTTATAAAATATAAGAAAATAATGGTGTTGTGGTAACTTGACACACAAAACAACAAAAAAATTATGGAGATCACTAGAAAAAAAACACTATTAAAAAAAAAATTGGGAGATCGTGATTAAAAAAAAAAAGTAGATCACTATAAAAAAAATTCTAAACATTATTCTGGAGATCTGGCGATTCAAAATTTAAAGATTTTTCAGGAGATTATGAGATATAATAAAGAAATCAGTTTTTCAGAAGTCTGTGTGAATATCAGCAGCAAAACAACTTCATTATTCTAGCATTGTAAAGAAGAAGATAATTCGCTGCATTAAAAGATTTAAAAATTTGCAGAATGACGAATGTGCTATCTCCATTATGAACGCTAGTTTTACCAGACCGAGCGCTTCCATCTCGTACTTGATTCAGAGCATGCGTGGAATTATGTGCGTCGGAATCGTCTACACACGCTCGGAATTTACGACAATGGATTTTGTTGATCCAGCTCTCAAACATCTGTTGTCAGAAATTCTGACAGCAAATGTCTGATGGAGCCTTCACACGGTCGGAACTTCCGACAACAAGCTCACATCGAACATTTGTTGTCGGAAATTCTTATCATGTGTACGCGGTATTATACAAGCCGTACACTCACTACTTTACATTGTAGCAAAGTGTCATTTCTTCAGTCTTGTCACATGAAAAGATATAACAAAATATTTACAAAAATGTGAGGGGTGTACTCACTTTTGTGAGTTACTGTACATGCAGCTCACAGCCTGCCATGATTACTGTCTCAAGTTGACAGCAAAAACAGTTTATCGTGTACCTGGTAGCAAAGCCTGATACGATGAGGAAGGCCTCACTTATACCTCTAACTCAGAACCCCAGATAGTGTAAACAGGAGGTGCAGGAGTACAGAGTGGCATGATTGCCTGTAAGTCTTGATAGCAACAGGGAAGGTGTCCATGCTGGGCAGGTGAATTTGTCAGAAGGCTCCAGTAACAGGCAAGCTGGTGTGCAGTGACAAGGCTATTTTTACCTACCTCACTTATAACATAAGTGATCAAAATCTTTTATCTATATATGAATCAACCAATGTGGTTGCATCTATAACTCATGAAATCAATAATGAATGATAATGGTGCTAAAATACAAAGATCTAATTTATTTATACAGAAAAGAAACGTTAGAATATTCCAAGATTGACAAATATAGCATAGTGATGTTACAAGTACAGTGTTGCCAGTCTACAGAGATAGTTAATGCAAAAAAAGAGATATGGTTACATTCGACATACACATGCTATCAAGGTAAGGCAACTCCTAGGATAGAAATAGTTAGGAGAAGAAAAGAGACATAGAGATAATACAGATACATTACCTAGACAGCCTTGATGTTACCATACTTGCAGGGGGGGGCACACCGAGAGGCAGAGAGCATGTGTAGCTCTCTGTACTGTCTTTTATACCCCCCTGCTCCTATTCCCGCCAATCCAGGTTCTACCCCCCTGGAACCTTGTCATTGGCCCAGCATTGCATAAAATTCTGGTTGGCTGTAAGTTCAATTCTAGTTTGTTATCATGCTTCCCACTTAAAGTGGAGTTCCACCCAAAAATGGAATTTCCACTTTTTGGATTCCTTCCCCCCTCCATTGTCACATTTGGCACCTTTCGGGGGGGGGAGCAGATATCTGTCTAATACAGGTATTTGCTCCCACTTCCTGGCATAGATCACCGCGGCGCTTGCATTGACCTACGCCACTTCCGGCGCCTACCCTGTCCTCCTCCACCGCTGTATTCTGTGAGACACAGAACACAGCAGGGACCAGAGAGGACACGCAGCGCGACTCGCGCATGCGTAGTAGGGAACCAGGAAGTGAAGCCGCACGGCTTCACTTCCTTAGTCTCTTACCGAGGATGGCGGCGGCAGCAGCCGAGAGCCGAAGGATGGATCGGCTTTGGCTGCCGACATCGCGGGCTCCCTGGACAGGTAAGTGTCCATATATTAAAAGTCAGCAGCTGCAGTATTTGTAGCTGCTGGCGTTTAATATTTCTTTTTCAGCGAACTTCCGCTTTAAGCAAGAGGCTATCTCCGGTGCCTGTCTGCCCGATTACCTGTATTAAGCCTTATCTCTTGATTTACAACAGTCAGCCCTCTTTGATATACCATAAATTAGCATTTTAAGGACTTGTGATCAGATAGACCCACTATGTCTGAAATGGCCGTCTCTACGAACAATAGGGTAACTTAGTTACTATGCAGACAGCAGACCAACACGGTGTGTTTGAGATACCAAAAACAGTAAATAGGCCCACCTTCTAGTACACACGTTCCTATAAAACATACACATATATATATATATATATATATATATATATATACGGATATACTTTCATAAATATATATATATATATATATATATATATATATATATATATATATATATATATATATATATATATATATACACATATATATATACCGATACACATATATATATACATATATATATATATATATATATATATATATATATATATATATATATATATATATATATACACAAAATGGGGCATGGTAATCTAATTAGAAAATCCTCACAATGGTTCCCTTGAAGCTCCTTGATATAAATATGAATATTCAAAATCTCCACCACAGTCCCCCCTGAAGTTCATTCTTGAACTTATACCCACAACAGTCCAGAATCCCCGACCCTTCCCCACCACCACTGAGGCCTCCCCTTCCTTTCCTGAACACGCCGGAACCCATCAAGGTAGACTTGAGACAGCAAATCAACCCTGGTGCCTTTGAGACTTCACATTGGAACCATGAGTGTCTGTACTGCAATGTTTCCTCGCCCCTCTGCCTTGGAAGAGCGGAACTCCAACATTGATGGCAGGATCCTGGCATATCTAGTCCTGTAACTAATACGGTGTAATGATTGGATCAGACCATGAGACAGCACTTTTCAGCATGGTGAAGGAAAGTTCAGGAGAGTCTTATATGTTGCACATTTGTCTCAAGAGATGACTTGGTTGTCGTTGCTTCTTCAGGTGGTGGTCGAGCGGGCCTCCGGGCAGTCATACATAAATACAAAAAAAGAAGGAGAATGTCAGTGTACAGATATTGGAGGAATGCCAGACAGGAGCAGAGGATTGGCCAATAAGACTAAATGCTTATAAGGGGTGTAATGTGGACGAGTAAAGTGGGATCCCCACAGGGTACAGAGTCTGAGCAACAGCCAGTATCATACATGGCCCTATCATACAAGGTACACAAGGAGTCTAGGACAGAAAGGACACCTATGGGTATTAACTGAGGAGACTACAGCATGCCCTCACATATAACCAAAGTGAGGGCCCTTGGAACAGCCAAAAGCTGATAACACCCCACAAAATCTTCCTGCACAACTCTTCTGCAGACTCACCCAAAACTATACAATACGAGGCCAGACCTATACACTCTCAACTTGTATACCATCAGGCAGGCCCTCGTACTACACATCTGAAGGTAAATATAAAGGAAACCGAAGAACAAAAAATTGCATAATATGTATCCAGCTCGAGGAACTACTGCTACCAGACACAACTGGCCAACAGGCAAAGAAAAATCCCTTGCAGAACTGAGGCGCCGGGATCACTGAACATTAGCGGGTACACGAGCCGACCAGTGTGCCTTGAAACACACAGATATTCATTAGGTAATTGGTAACAAATAGCCACAAAACAAACAGGAAACTTTAGGAGAAAATAGGATTGCATGACAACATGGAAGGAAACAGATGTGAACTACACTTGGGGACACACAGATAGCTAGGCACATTAACATACCTTAGCCTAAGGCAAAGAGTCACGCTTGAAAAGAAAGTGCGCTCCGGAGAAGAAGAAATAGACGCAGGGTCGTCATGACTAAGGGAGGAACAGGTCTAGGAAGGGTTAAATAATTAAGTATGTTAGTGGGGTAGGGGCATAGCTTACCTTATTGGAGCATCAAGGGTCAGGTGGTCAGGGTGGAGCCGCAGGGGGGTTTTTTGGTACGTGCAAAGACTGATGGGTAATCACTCCAGAAAGTTCCTTGATTGAAGAGTTCTGCTGTTCCCCTGCGGAAAAGAATACAGGACAGAATGAGCGACTTGGAGGCCTTATGGGACCAGGTCAGGGCCACAGCTGCTGCACAGAGTCCGCAGTGGCTCCAACAGCAGTTGATGGGCATACTAGGGGGGTCGGGGGTTAATTCATCTCCTCCTGGGTCCCCCCCTTCCTCTAAATGTGCTAGGAAGGTTCGCCCTCCTGAGCGCTTGAGCCCTTCTCACACCCCCCGGGTCTGGCTGCCGCATGGGAGCTCCACCAGGAACCCTTCAGTGTCCCCTGCTGTGCCACTTGCCTCTGGCTCCAGCGGTGGGCCTGGGAGTAATCCCCACCAACGGTGGGACCTGCGGGAGGAGGGGACGCCACGCTCTCTTCCCCCCTCCTCCCCCTCTCCTCTGTCTCAGGACATGGCGGCCGGCTCTCCTGCTGATGTGCCTAGCAGGAGGCCGGCTCGGGGCGGGACCCGTTCGGCTGAGGGGAGGGGTGGGAGTCCTGTCCCTTCTGGTGCTGGGATGTCGGCTGGTGGATCCGGAGCCTGCCGTGAGCTCCGGTCGCATCGTTCCTCTGCTGTGCCCTTGGAACGAACGGCCCCCTCCCCTGTGGCTGGGAGTGAGGCTCTGCATAGGAAGACTTCAGCGTCAGGCAGCAGAAGGCATTTGGTGCCCTCTGCTTCTTCTCCTATGGCGGTGCAGCCTGAAAACACTGAAGAAAGAGTGACAGCTACACAGGGGAGTGGCTATGCCCAATTAAAGGGTCGGCGACCCCCTTCCACAGTTGGGGGTGCACGGGGACCCCGCAGCTTTCCGATTGTGCCTGAGGTGGATGAAAATATGCTGGGGCACGCTGAGCCTGAGTCTTCAGCGGGAAGGACACCTGCAGCAACTTCTTTCTGTGAGTCTTCCGACGAATCCGGCGAGGTATCCAGTGATGACGGTGATGGGCAGTCAACGGCCGTGCGCCCTGCTCTTCAGAGCCAGCTGGGATCCGGAAGTGCGGCTGCTCGAGATTCGGCACGTAGGCAGCCTGGTAAGTCACATTCTGTATCTGCCTCTTTAGCTCAGGGTGTTGGGATTGGTGCTGGTGAGCAGGGTGGGTCCCAGGGCGGGGTTACGGTAGGTCTGCCAGTAAGGGACTCTGGGGGTGTGTTGGGCTTGGCTGAATTTTTTGCGGGTTTTCGTGATTTATTGGACCGCTGTGCTCCGCCTGGGCATACTGGGCCATGGGTCCCTGCCGTGGCCACATCTGATGTTTAGGCCCTGATGTCTCCATCATACCTCGTTCTGCGCTGCCGACGGCAGCGGGCACAGCATCACAGTGTGAAGGGCTGGGGCAGAAGGACGCAGCAGTGGGTACCGAGGTTGCGTTATCCCCGGCGGTAGTCGAGTCTGCTTCCCAGATGGTGAAGGCCAGCGGCTCGGAGTCGCGTAAGGCTAAGGAGTCTGGAGATGATGGGGTTCGTTTGGCGGATAAGGCGCAAGGCGAGGTCTATGTATGCTTCGAAGGTCCGTTGGGGGTGCATCTTAAGCCCGAAATCAGGGAAAAGATTTGGCATGGAGAATACGTGGAGATATTCTCCCTCTAGCCTTTAAAGAAGTTTACAAAGGGAAGGCGAACGAGAGTAAGAAGGAGGAGGAGGAGAGGCATCGCTGGCGGCTTATCCCTAGGAATTTTTTCAACTAGCTGCAGGCCTTTGCTATATTGGCAAGCGTCATCGGTGAAAAGGAAGCGGAGAATTGTTCTCTGCTTTTTTTCTACTTAGAAGCTATTGGGGAAGCCTATAAGGTATATGGGGGATTGGCGTGGCTTCACTATGACGAACAGTTTCATCAGCGGAAAGCCGTTAGGCCTCAGCTACACTGGGACCATAAGGATATTGGGCTTTGGATGAAGCTCATGGTGCAGGCACGGGCTTCGGGACAGCCCTTTCAAGGGGGGTGGGCGGCGGTTCAGGTGTCGCTGGACAGTCGGCCACACACCGAAAAAACTACTGTTGGCAGTTCAACGAAGAAATGTGCCATTTTGGCGCAGCCTGTCGTTTCCGCCATGAGTGCTCCGGATGCGGGGGCTCCCACAGTTATGGCAAGTGTTTTAAAAAGGGGAAGCACCAATCAGGTGATTCAGCTTCAAAAAGGGAGGACTCCGGTAAACCTGTCCGAGATGCTACCGTACCTAAATAGGTATCCCAGGAGAGCAGCGGCGGTTTTCCTTGCCGATGGCTTTGCCAATGGCTTTCGAATTCCCTGTTCGTTACCTTTGACTGGGCCATCTGTGCCCAAGAATTTAAAATCTACTTTTCGGTTTCCTCAGGTTGTGACAGAGAAATTGGCTAAGGAGGTTGACATGGGCAGGATGGCCAGCCCCTTCGATCAACCACCCATACCTTTGTTGCATGTGTCACCTTTGGGGGTGGTTTCTAAAAAAGAACCCCACAAATTCCGGCTTATACATCATTTGTCGTATCCAAAAGGAGCTTTGGTGAATGATGCGATTGAGCCTTATTTAACTTCTGTGTCATATACGTCTTTCGATGCGGCCATCAGTTGGGTTCAGCGGTATAGACAGGAGGCATTGTTGGCGAAGACGGATATGGAATCCGCTTTTCGTCTGTTGCTGGTTCATCCGGAAAGCCAACCTGTTGCTGGGTTGTTTTTGGGGTGGGCAGTTTTTTGTTGACTGTTGTCTTCCCATGGGTTGCTCTATTTCCTGTTCCTATTTTGAGACTTTTAGTACTTTTGTTGAGTGGGTTGTACGGGAGGAATCGCAAGTGCGGTCGGTTCTGCATTACCTTTACGATTTTCTTTGTATCGCCCCCCCGAAGTCTCCGGCTTGTTCGGTCCTGTTACGGACCCTGGAAGGCATCGCTCGGCGTTTTGGGATTCCTCTTGCGCCGGAAAAAACGGAAGGTCCTTCCACTGAGATTCAATTCCTGGGCATCATCATTGACACGCAGGCGATGGAGTGCCGCTTGCTGATTGCAAAATTGGAGGACCTGCGATTGATGGTTGGTGCAGCCCTGCAGGCAAAGACAATTAGGCTGAAACAGTTGTAATCTTTGTTGGGGAAACTTAATTTCGCCTGCTGCATCATGCCTATGGGGCGCATTTTTTGCCGTCGCCTTAGTGCCGCTACTTCTGGGGTGCGATTGCCGCATCATTACATTCGGCTTTCGGGCGAACACAAGGCTGATCTGCGGGTGTGGGATGAGTTTCTGGCCTCTTATAACGGGAGGTCCTTGTGGATGGCACCGGTGGTGTTGGCCTTTGAATTTGATCTGTATACCGATGCTGCTGGCAGCTTGGGTTTCGGGGCTTATTGTCAAGGGGCATGCTGCGTGGAGGCATGGCCAGAGGAATGGCGTGCCGCGGGATTCTTGAGCAATTTGATGTTATTGGAGCTTTTCCCGATCGTGGTGGCTGTAGATATTTGGGGGGCTCGATTTCAAAATCGTCTGGTTTGCTTTCATTGCGATAACATGGGGGTGGTTGCGGTTGTGTCTAGTCTGTCCGGTTCATCTCCACCGGTAGTGCGCTTATTGTGTTTTCTTGTTCTTCGTTGTTTAAGTTTGAACTGTTTTGTGAAAGCTGTACATGTACCGGAAGTAGAGAATTCCATTGCTGATGCCTTGTCTCGTTTTCAGTGGGACAGGTTCCGGAAGCTGGCGCCGGCAGCGGAGCAGAGGTCAGTTCCTTGTCCTGAGCATCTGTGGAGACTGGCATTGGAATAGCTGGTTCCCTAGTGCAGCGCTCGGTGAGTGAGGGTACATGGGCGGCCTACTCGTCTGTTTGGCGGGACTGGTACGAATTGGTAAGTTCCATTGGGGGTTGTTCTTCGGATCGGGACAGACTTTCCCTGCTGTTGTATATGATTGGGACCCAGTTTTCCGTGGGCGAGTCCGTATCCAAAATGAACCGGAGGTTGGCTGCTCTAGCTTTCCTTTTCAAGCTAGAAGGCCTGCATGACGTTAAGAAAGATTTCATGGTGCGACAGGCCATGAAAGGATTTTGGCGCGGACGTGTGGTACAAGATACCAGGCACTCGGTGTCCTTTGGGCTGCTTCAGGACCTAGTAGGAATCTTGCCCAGGGTTTGTTCCTCACTTTATGAAGTACAACTGTTTACGGCGGCTTTTTCTTTGGCCTTTTTTGGGACCCTGCGGATTGGGGAGTTAGTGAGTAAAAACAAACGTGGTACGGGTGGGTTGATGTTTTCAGATGTACAGATCGCTGCAGACAGTGTCCAGCTTCATATCAGCAGATCGAAAACTGATCAGCTGGGCAAGGGTGTTGAGGTGACGTTGTTAAAGGTGCTTCCAGAGACGGTGTGTCCGGTGCTCACTATACAGCGTTTTGCGCAGATTCGGAAAGGGTGTGCAAGGGATTTTTGCGGCATGTGGATGGTTCATCCCTGTCGCGTTTTCAGTTTGTGGTGATTTTTAAACGCTGTTTGGTTGCGGTTGGCAGGACAGCTTCTCAATTTAATACTCATTCCTTCAGAGTGGGGGCAACTACTGAGGCGGCTCGCTGGGGATTGAATCAAAAGTAAGTGAAACGTATAGGAAGGTGGGAGTCTGACTGTTTTAAAATTTATGTCCGCCCGCACATGCAATAATGTTGTTCATTGATATTTCATTGTTTTTCTGGTCTTTTGTTTGTTTGGCTCTATTTTTTTCCTTTGGTTTGTCTTATTGCACGTTTTCCTCAGGGCCTGGTGTGGATTTTGGGAGACTCTTACGTCTTTTGGGGGGTGATCAGAGCGGATGCACGGCCCGAAGGGAGACAACTCGGCGTTCCCCGAAGTGAAGCGGTCTGCAAATGGCCGGGAATTAGAGGCATGATGTGGTTCTTCCTGACTTTCATTATTATTCCAGAGTTGATAGGCCTCCTGATGTTCTGGTGCTCTCCGTGGGAGGGAATGACATGGGGGTTCGGGCCTTTAGGGACATTGTCCGGGATGTTAAATTTGACATTTTCCGCTTGATCCGCTGGTATTGTCATAGTGTGGTCGGACATAGTGGCACGACACAATTGGCATCATGCTCGCTCTGTTGAGCGCTTGAATAAGGCCAGGATCAAAGCCAACAGGGAGATAGGACACTTTTTGTCTTGTCTAGGGGGCTTGGTGGTTCGCCATCGGGACCGGGAGGACCTGTCTATTTGATATTGGAGGGATGATGGAGTGCATTTGAATGCCGTGGGAACAGTTTTCTTTTTTTTTGGGATTACAAGAAGGGGTTCAGAGGGCTCTTCAGGTGTGGAGGGACTCGCTTGAGTAAGGTGTCACTCAGGCTCGTGTGGTGGGTCAGGGGGTCTTTGGGGGGTCAAGGATTAAACGGATTGTAGAAGTATTGGAGCCCATCCAGGGTATGGCGCTCCCACCTGGTTGGTTGTTGGTGGTTCTCCCAGGACCTAGGTCCCATGGGGGAAAGTAAAATGTGGAAGTCGCAACGTTTTCGAGCCGGATGGGGCACAGCTGAGGACATAGTTGGTAATAATCAAAATGTGATTTAAGGACACCCAAAGACCCCCTCCTGGTGTTAAATTGTTCTGTTTGTTGTTATTAGTTTGTTTAATAAAAGGCCTGTTGTGGCCATTTAAACCCATGTCACACAGCGTTGTGTTGTTATTATAAGTTAAAGACCGTAAGTTGACGAATCCTATAGTCAAGCACTGGCTGGGTGTGTAACTAATTACAATAACCGCAGGGGGGAATTAAGCAGTCTTAAACACAAGTCTACCCAAAGTAACATCAGACCTTTACCCTTTAAACCCAATCATCGAATCTGGGGAATAAAACATCAATAAAATTTAGTAATAAACATTCCATTTTTCACCTAGAAACAAAAAACCAATGGTTATATACCTGTAACAAGACATCAGCATATGAAACAAATATACATTACATTACATTACATAAACAGTGCACCTTTTTTTTTCAAAATACCACAAATTGTTGAGCACAACTTATTATTAATATGTATTACTTAATAATACCACGTGGATTTTTGTTTTATGGTATACCAATAATTTCCCCCAAAAAAATGTATTCATGTATAAACCTTTTAGCGCTACCATTTATCAACAAATCATAATACCTCACCACAAAACCTCTTGCAGAACTGTCTCTCTGGAAAACAAATACATTTTAGTAAATACACATTTCAACTCACTATTACAGATAATTATCTTGGCTCAGGTAATTTGCATGTCAATACAGTTCGCTTTACACTCTCACAGATCTGGTGAGAAAGAAGGGGGGGTCATTTGGGTGGGCTGTCAGCAGCTGAGACAAACGTCACACGACATATATTGCATATTCCACACACACGTTCACACAATTAGCTAGGTCAAAGATGACCTCTAGACATCACACATATCAGCATGTTTTCTATACTAACCTGTACTTCTTCTTAAAACCATAACATCTGTTTGGTAAGGTTGAAATTCTTTCAGAAATCTATCCCCTTTCATTAGCACCTTCTCCGCCTGTATGGGGGCAATTTAAAAAAAAAAAAACTCTTACCTTCCAGGGATTTATTCTTGCAGAAACACCAGGGAGGGAACATTGTTGGTACATACCTTAGGTGTTGAGGATGTCCCCCTGAATTCAGACATACCCAAATCCATTGCACTGCCTCTATCTGACTGGGCAACTGAAGTCATATGGCCATGTCATCTTTGTGTGGTGAGCACGGTACAGATCTTCCCATACTTTAAGATCAACCCTTCTTAGAAAACCTCTTTCTCGTCCAACAATCCCAATCACGAATATCCTAGGGCCCGTATTTAACCCATCCTTACAGACACTTGGACCCTGCCCTGATTTCTCAACCTTTTATAGCTTGATCCTCCAGAGGTAGCGACCGTGATTGGGTTGACAGGTACCGCCCCGTCACCGTTGCTGCTTTTCACTACTTGTCAGAACAATATTTTCTCTGTTCGTGACTAGGGATGAGCTTCATGTTCGAGTCGAACCCATGTTCGACTCAAACATCGGCTGTTCGATCGTTCGTCGAATTGCGAACGATATGGGCCGTTCGCGCCAAATTCGTGTGGCGCGTCACGGCCCATAATTCACTGCGGCATCGCAGTGCATTGCTGGCTGATGATTGGCCAAGCATGCACTATGACCCGCATGCTTGGCCAATCACAGCGCCGTCAGTAGAGAGAGCTGTAATTGGCCAAAGCCAGGGTGGCTTTGGCCAATTATGGCTCAGGGGATTTAGTACACACCCCACACTATATAAGGCCGCCTGCACGGTGGCCCTGTGTAGTGTGTGTTCCGGTGTGCTGAGAGATAGAGAGAGAGAGAGACAGTGTCATTTGATTTGAGTTAGATAGATTAGGCAGAACAGTCAGTCAGTTAGCTGCACTTACAGTGTATTGTGTATATATATGCATCACAGGTGTTGCATATATATATATACACTGTATTCAGTTTAGCTAGATCCGTTCCTGTTATCTTCTATCTAGACTATTTACATTTAATGCAGTGCGTCCTGCTCACAGTGTTCAGCTAGATCCGTTCCTGCTATTTACATTTAGTGCAGTGCGTCCTGCTCACAGTGTTCAGCTAGATCCGTTCCTGTTATCTTCTAGACTATTTACATTTAGTGCAGTGCGTCCTGCTCACAGTGTTCAGCTAGATCCGTTCCTGCAATTTACATTTAGTGCAGTGCGTCCTGCTCACAGTGTTCAGCTAGATCCGTTCCTGCTATTTACATTTAGTGCAGTGCGTCCTGCTCACAGTGTTCAGCTAGATCCGTTCCTGCTATTTACATTTAGTGCAGTGCGTCCTGCTCACAGTGTTCAGCTAGATCCGTTCCTGTTATTTACATTTAGTGCAGTGCGTCCTGCTCACAGTGTTCAGCTAGATCCGTTCCTGCTATTTACATTTAGTGCAGTGCGTCCTGCTCACAGTGTTCAGCTAGATCCGTTCCTGCTATTTACATTTAGTGCAGTGCGTCCTGCTCACAGTGTTCAGCTAGATCCGTTCCTGCTATTTACATTTAGTGCAGTGCGTCCTGCTCACAGTGTTCAGCTAGATCCGTTCCTGCTATTTACATTTAGTGCAGTGCGTCCTGCTCACAGTGTTCAGCTAGATCCGTTCCTGTTATTTACATTTAGTGCAGTGCGTCCTGCTCACAGTGTTCAGCTAGATCAGTTCCTGCTATTTACATTTAGTGCAGTGCGTCCTGCTCACAGTGTTCAGCTAGAGCCGTTCCTGCTATTTACATTTAGTGCAGTGCGTCCTGCTCACAGTGTTCAGCTAGATCCGTTCCTGTTATCTTCTAGACTATTTACATTTAGTGCAGTGCGTCCTGCTCACAGTGTTCAGCTAGATCCGTTCCTGCTATTTACATTTAGTGCAGTGCGTCCTGCTCACAGTGTTCAGCTAGATCCGTTCCTGCTATTTACATTTAGTGCAGTGCGTCCTGCTCACAGTGTTCAGCTAGAGCTGTTCCTGCTATTTACATTTAGTGCAGTGCGTCCTGCTCACAGTGTTCAGCTAGATCCGTTCCTGTTATCTTCTAGACTATTTACATTTAGTGCAGTGCGTCCTGCTCACAGTGTTCAGCTAGATCCGTTCCTGTTATCTTCCTACTGACAGGCAGGCTTGTCTGGTTACAGTATATAAAGCTACCTGAAGAAAATTACAGGTGTTCTATTTGATCCTATTAGTACCACGGTCAGGCAGCTAGACTATTTACATTTAGTACAGTGCGTCCTGCTCACAGTGTACAGCTAGATCCGTTCCTGTTATCTTCCTACTGACAGGCAGGCTTGTCTGGTTACAGTATATAAAGCTACCTGAAGAAAATTACAGGTGTTCTATTTGATCCTATTAGTACCACGGTCAGGCAGCTAGACTATTTACGTTTAGTACAGTGCGTCCTGCTCACAGTGTTCAGCTAGATCCGTTCCTGTTATCTTCCTACTGACAGGCAGGCTTGTCTGGTTACAGTATATAAAGCTACCTGAAGAAAATTACAGGTGTTCTATCCCAGCTTAGTGCAGCTACAGGCCATTAGTATGTCTGGAAGGCCAAGAAGGAGAGGCAGACAGTCACAAGCCAATAAGAGAGGGCAAGCAGGCTCTGTGTCTAGTGCTGGTCGTGGAGACGGTGCATCCTCATCAGCACGTGGCCATGGGACACGCTTGGCCTTTTTTTCGGCAGCTGGCCGTGTTGAGCCGCAACATGCGGAAGACTTGGTCGAGTGGATGACCAAGCCGTCCTCATCCTCCTCATCCTCTCTCACCCATGCCCAGGGTGCTTTGTCTGGCAAAGCAGCGGCCTCTTCCCTCAGCTCAATGTCATCAGTGACTCCTTCCCTAGCTCCACCATGTCCTCATGAGGATTCCCTCGAACTGTTTGACCACAGTGTTGGGTTCATGCTCCAGGAGGATGCCCAGCGTTTGGAAGGCTCTGATGACGATACTGAGCTCGATGAAGGCAGTAACATGAGCACGGACAGAGGGGGTGCCCAAGAAGGACAGCAATCTGGCAGTCATGCTCCCCCTGCTGCAGCATACTGCCAGGTTTGCTCCAGTGATGAGGAGGGAGGGGATGATGAGGTCACTGACTCAACGTGGGTGCCTGATAGGAGAGAGGAGGAGGAGGAGGCGGCGGCACATCACCAACGAGGCAGGATGCCCTCCAGGGGCCAGCCTAAGGGCAGCACATTGACTGCATCACACCCCAAAGCTCCACATGTGCAGGGCGCTGCAGTCTCTGCGCGTTATTCAAAAAGTTCTTTGGTGTGGGCCTTTTTTGAGACGAGTGCATCAGATCGCACCGCTGCTATTTGCAACATATGTCTCAAGCGTATCTCGCGTATCTAAAAGACCCACACCAAAGAACAAAGAGGATCTCTCCTTGCTCCTCATCAGCTGAGATTTCCAACCCCACTAGACCTTCAGTCCTCTCTGAGACCTGCAGTGAGAGGAATGAAGGTGTAGAATTAGGTGTGTCACAGCCAAGTACTTGTGGGCAATCTGCTTTTGGTACACCGACGTCAGATTGTACCAGGCAAATTTCCCTGCCCCAGCTGCTGCACCGCCGAAAGAAGTTTGCTCCCAGCCATCCACATGCCCAGCGGTTGAATGCTAGCTTGGCAAAATTGCTAGCACTTCAACTGCTGCCTTTTCAGTTGGTAGACTCTGCCCCCTTCCGTGAGTTTGTGGAATGTGCGGTTCCTCAGTGGCAGGTACCCAAACGCCACTTTTTCTCACGGAAGGCGATTCCGGCTCTCTACCGGCATGTGGAAGGCAATGTCCATGCCTCGCTGGACAGGGCGGTCAGCGGTAAGGTGCATATTACCGCTGACTCATGGTCCAGCAGGCATGGACAGGGACGTTACCTAAGTTTCACGGCGCATTGGGTGACTCTGCTGGCAGCTGGGAAGGATGCAGGACAAGGTGCAGTAGTGTTGGAGGTTGTTCCGCCACCACGCCTCCAAAATGCTGATTGTGACACACCTCTCTCCTCCACCCCCTCCTCTTCTTCTTCCTCCATGGCCTCTTCCTCGGAACCAGCGGTGCTCCGTAGGCATTCAAGGGGCTACGCAAGTACGCAGGCCAAAAGATGCCATGCGGTGCTTGAGCTGGTGTGCTTGGGGGACAGGAGCCACACTGGGGCAGAGGTTCTGTCAGCTCTGCAGGGGCAGGTTCAGAGGTGGTTGACGCCACGCCAACTTAAGGCAGGAATGGTGGTTTGCGACAATGGCACCAACCTCCTCTCTGCCCTCCGACAGGGACAAATGACCCATGTGCCCTGTTTGGCTCACGTCCTTAACTTGGTGGTGCAGCAGTTCTTGGGCAGGTACCCGGGCTTACAGGATGTCCTGAGGCAGGCCAGGAAAGTCTGTGTGCATTTCCGCCGGTCATATAATGCCAGTGCTCGGCTGACGGACCTCCAAAAGGAGTTTAACCTGCCCAAGAACCGCCTAATCTGTGACATGCCCACCAGGTGGAACTCAACGTTGGCCATGCTGCAGCGGCTGCACACGCAGCAGAGGGCCATCAATGAGTACCTGTGCGACTATGGCACCAGGACAGGGTCAGGGGAGCTTGTTTTTTTTTCCCCACGCCAGTGGGCCATGATCAGGGATGCATGCACTGTCCTGTCACCATTCGAGGAGGCCACGAGGATGGTGAGCAGTGACAGTGCATGCATCAGTGACACTGTCCCCCTTGTCCACCTGTTGGAGCACACGCTGCGTGGAATAATGGACAGGGCACTGGAGGCAGAACAGAGGCAGGAAGAGGAGGACTTCCTTAGCTCTCAAGGCCCCCTTTATCCAGACAGTGTTCCTGCGTGCCCGCCGATCACACAGGAAGAGGACGAGGAGGAAGAGGAGGAGGAGGAGGAGGAAGATTGTGTCAGTATGGAGGTGGAGCCTGGCACTCAGCATCAGCAGCAGTCTTTAAGGGATCAGTCCCAAGAAACACATGGACTTGTACGTGGCTGGGAGGAGGTGGCTGCGGACCATGTCGTTCTTAGTGACCCAGAGGACTCCGGACCGAATGCCTCAGCAAACCTACGCTGCATGGCCTCCCTGATCCTGCAAAGCCTGCGTAAGGATCCTCGTATTCGTGGTATCAAGGAGAAGGACCAATACTGGCTGGCAACCCTCCTTGATCCACGTTACAAGGGTAAGGTTGCGGACCTTATCTTGCCATCGCAGAGGGAGCAGAGGATGAAACATCTTCGGGAGGCCTTGCAGAAAGGTCTGTGCAACACGTTCCCAGAGACTGGGAGGTTACAAACTCCTGTTTCTGGACAACGTGTTGCTGAGGCTTCGGTCAGTCAAAGAAGGAGCAGTGGAGAAGGTGGCCGTCTGACCGATGCGTTCAGACAATTTTTTGGTCCGCAGCCCCAAGGTATGATCGGTTCCAGCAACCATCGCCAGCGTCTGTTTTACATGGTGCAGGAATACCTAGGGGCAAGATCAGACTTGGACACCTTTCCCACCGAAAATCCTCTGGGTTACTGGGTCTTGAGGATGGATCACTGGCCAGAGCTTGCACAGTATGCAATTGAGCTACTGGCCTGTCCTGCATCCAGCGTTCTTTCGGAACGCACATTCAGTGCTGCTGGAGGCGTGGTAACCGATCACAGGGTGCGTCTGTCCACCGACTCGGTCGATCGGCTGACCTTCATAAAAATGAATGAGTCTTGGATCACCACCAGCTACCAAGCACCTGATGCTGATGTAACCGAATAATTTTTTTTGAAATCTCAGATCCCTTCAAAGACTGCCTATGCTGATGCTGAGTGACTATCCCTGAGTAATTATCCTCTTCCTCCTCAATCATCACGCTGATAGCTTGTAAGAACATTTTTGGTTCTGGGCGCCACCACCAGTGCCTAAGGCACAATTTTTCAGCCCCTGTTTAACAGGGGCGTGTAATTACAATTTTTGATGTAATGCTTTGCAGCAGGGCTCGTTCCTGCATTCCAACTAGAGTGTCTGTGAGGGGTTGCAGTGTTGTGGCACCAGCACCAGTGCCTAAGGCCCAATTTTTCTGCCCCTGTCTAACAGGGGCGTGTAATTACAATTTTTGATGCAATACTTTGCAGCAGGGCTCGTTCCTGCGTTCCAACTAGAGTGTCTGTGAGGGGTTGCAGTGTTGTGGCACCAGCACCAGTGCCTAAGGCCCAATTTTTCTGCCCCTGTCTAACAGGGGCGTGTAATTACAATTTTTGATGCAATACTTTGCAGCAGGGCTCGTTCCTGCGTTCCAACTAGAGTGTCTGTGAGGGGTTGCAGTGTTGTGGCACCAGAACCAGTGCCTAAGGCCCAATTTTTCTGCCCCTGTCTAACAGGGGCGTGTAATTACAATTTTTGAAGCAATACTTTGCAGCAGGGCTCGTTCCTGCGTTCCAACTAGAGTGTCTGTGAGGGGTTGCAGTGTTGTGGCACCAGCACCAGTGCCTAAGGCCTAATTTTTCAGCTCCTGTTCAACAGGGGCATGTAATTACAATTCTTGATCTAATATTTCACAGCAGGGCCCTGTGAGGGCTTACAGTGTTGTGGCCACAGCAACACCTAAGGCCCAAATTTCTGCTGAGTATATAGGGCAGGACCCTACTTTCAAACATCTAACTTACAAACGACTCCTACTTGCAAACGGAAGGAGACAACAGGAAGTGAGATGAAATCTACCCCTAGGAAGGGAAATTCTCTCCTGTAAGAGTTAATATGGGAAAACAATTTCTCCTTTCCACTGATGCTTTCCAATCCTTGTTCCACAAAAAAACCCAAATTTTCAAAAAACATTTTTCATTGGGACAAAAAAGTGAGGTGAAATCTTCTGAAGAGGAGGAAAGACAGCAAAACAAATGTCACAGGGGTGATAACCCTTCCCTATGTTTTCCAAAAAGCTTAGAAAAGATTTTTTGGCTGGAGCTAAACACGTTAAAAATGTTCAAAATTACAAACAGATTCTACTTAACAACAAACCTACAGTCCCTGTCTTGTTTGCACCGCCTGTATACTGCTGTTCAGAGTATATGGGGCCTGGTGGCCCCACACCTTTCCTTATTTTAATTTGGGTGCGGGGTTCCCCTTAATATCCATACAAGACCCAAAGGGCCTGGTAATGGACTGGGGGGTACCCATGCCGTTTGTCTCACTGATTTTCATCCATATTGCCATGACCCGACATGACATTAAACCCGCAAGCAGTTTTAAATGAGATTTTTTCCTTTAAAAATGACATTTGGTGCAGGGACTGTTCTAAACATGGGAAACACGCGTCACTTTACAGGCATACTATAGACACCCCCCAGGTACGATATTTAAAGGAATATTTCACTTTTTTTTTTTTTTACTTTAAGCATCATTAAAATCACTGCTCCCGAAAAAACGGCCGTTTTTAAAAGTTTTTTTTGCATTGATACATGTCCCCTGGGGTAGGACCCGGGTCCCCAAACCCTTTTTAGGACAATACCATGCAAATTAGCCTTTAAAATGAGCACTTTTGATTTCGAACGTTCGAGTCCTATAGACGTCAATGGGGTTCTAACGTTCGTGCGAACTTTCGGTCCGTTCGCGGGTTCTGGTGCGAACCGAACCGGGGGGTGTTCGGCTCATCCCTATTCATGACGATAGTCCTTCAAGTCAGCCTGGAGATTTTCCAAACTATAATAGTTCAATCTCCCCTGTGGACTTTTCAGAAGTATTCTAAAAAAAATGGCTTAAAGTTTTGTCATCTGCTGATAGTTGACAATTCCTATCAGCTTCTGAGTATCTTACCAATAAGGACTGGACAATTGTATAAGGGCCCAATCCTGAAAATTCCTCATCGTCCCCCTGTTCATCACTTTCACTACTCTGGGAATGTTGGTCTAGTGGCTGTCCCTGCTTGTCCCTACACCTCAGCATCATTTGGTGTGTTTTTTATTCTACCATCCATGCACTCCAAGTATTTCTTTCCCAAGCTTTTGGCTTGAAAATACCTCTCTTAGAATACCTCTTTCCAGTCCAGCAATCACAATCTTGAAGATACCACCCAAGGCCCATATTTACAATAGACCTTAAACTGATTCCCCAACCTTTTTACAGGTTGCCTTTACTCCAGAGGTAGCTACTCTCTGTCCAAGAATTGGGTTGACAGGTACCGCCCCTGTCATCATTGCTGCTTTTTTTCACTACTTGTCAGAACAATTCCCTGTCCTGACTATAGTCCTTCAAAAAATTAGCCTGGAGATTTTCCCAACTATAATAGTTCAAGCCCCCCCCGTGAACATTTCTGAAGTATTTTAAAAGAAATGCTTAAAGAAGGGCTATTACCCTGTTTCCCCTAAAATAAGACCTAGCGTGACTGTCGGCGATGGCTTCAATATAAGCCCTACCCCCCAAATAAGCCCTAGTTAAAGTCTTTGTAGGTCTTATTTTCAGGGTAGGGCTTACTTTCGTTGAAACAGGGTAGGGCTTATTTGGAGGGTAGGGCTTATATTGCAGCCATCACCAACAATCAAGCTAGGTCTTATTTTAGGGGAAACAGGGTACTTCTGTAATCTCAAGAATGATTAGCACAAACTTGAATAAGCAGAACCCTATGAGTGCTTAAAGTACAGGAGGCAGTCAACTGAGGCACACTTAATTTCAATATGATTTGTAGCAGTTACAATATAACCAGTGTTTACAGGTCTAATTACGAAGCTCACAATCCCTAGTTAGTAGTTTACAAAGAGACAGATTCATACTAGGGCTGAAACCACTAATCGACTAATCGACAACTAATCGATTATGAAACTAATCAATTACTATTTTCACAATCGATCAATCGGCCAGTAACACAATGGGGTTAAAAAAACAAAATTAGCCCTCTATAGTACAAAAAGAGCAAACAATCGCCACTGCAAATATTACCTTCACCGTTCTACAGTAAAAATGAACCCCTTACAGTAGCGACTATCCGCTCCTCCCCGTACCACAAAGGGCCAACCCCAACCTTCTCAACCCCACTATGTTAATAAACGTCTTAGACCTGGTCCACATCTATGTGCCCTCTGGTGCCTCTGGCAGAGACGCACCAGAGTTCACCTACATGGCTTCCCATGAGACACGTTCACATCTAGGCTTTTTTCAGCCGCAGCATATTTGGAAAAGGTCAGGGATTTTTTTTAACGCAAAACAGTGCTTCTTTGGTTCAATATACTTCAATGGAGAAGCTGCAGAAAAGCATGTAATTTTTGCAGCAATTCCTGTTTTGTTTTTATTTTATCTGCCCAACACCAAATTGGCCAGAAAAAATGCAAAAACGCAAATCGCAGCAAAATCACGTGCGCAAAAATCAAAACGCACAGCAAAAATCACTGCAGAAACAGATCAAAAGCAAACTGCATAGGTGTGTACTGAGCCTTATGCTGGCCACACTGATCAATTTTCAGACGAGAATATTCAGGCGAAAAATCTTTGTACATTCATGAATGAAAGAATGTTTGAAATTTTAACTTGTTTTTTACATTCTGTTTTTAAAATCAATGTAATTTCTGAATGAGAACCACATACACTGTCTGAAACTTTCTTTGACCAAGAAGTTTGCTATTATTTCCAAATTTTCCTGTCACTGTGGCCGAAAATGAACGTCAGCTTGACCCCACCAACGGTTAGAAAATCGAACAAACGTTCTTAAAATGAAGTTTTTTTTGAAGGAGCACATTGTTTTTTAAATAAAAACATTTGATCTCTGAGTCTGATGATATCCACCAGACTCACCCCCCCCCAACAGTACACACAGCATACATCCTCCAACAGCATAAACAGCGTATCTCTCCTCTAATAGTCCACACAGTACATCTCCTCCAACAGTACACACAGTATATCTCTTCTGTCTGCCACTCCCAGAGTGGACCAAACACCCTGCTCCCTAACCATATAGTTGGTTATTTACACTCACCCCTGACTAGAGACACTCAAGAATAAATTGCCCCCGTCCTAAACTTTACACACCAACCAAATCATACACCACACTTTCTTCCAAGGCCATTAACCGATTCACTGATCAATCAAAACAAAAATCGGCCAACCAATCGACTATGAAAACAATCGTCAGTTGCAGCCCTAATTCATATACATCAAGATTAGGGATGAGCCGAACACCCCCCCGGTTCGGTTCGCACCAGAACCAGCGAACGGACCGAAAGTTTGCGCGATCTTTAGAACCCCATTGATGTCTATGGGACTCGAACGTTCAAAATCAAAAGTGCTAATTTTAAAGGCTAATATGCAAGTTATTGTCCTAAAAAGGGTTTGGGGGCCCGGGTCCTGCCCCAGGGGACATGTATCAATGCAAAAAAAGTTTTAAAAATGGCAGTTTTTTCGGGAGCAGTGATTTTAATGATGCTTAAAGTGAAAAAAAAAGTGAAATATTCCTTTAAATATCAAATAATAACGAGTACTAATGCGCAAACCACAAACCTCAGACCAATATTCAGAGCAAAAAAAGGGGGGTAAACTGATAAAGCTGCCACCATAAGGGTGTTCCCACACCAGTAAAGGAGATCTAACAAGGAAATAAATAAAGTGGTGCTCAATCAAATCAATTAAAGGTGTAAAACAACTAGGTATAACTGAAAATTCAAAACCGGACAGTCCAATAAATACTTATGTCTAAAAATCATCACTCTTCCATCACATTGGGTAACTATGGATAAAAACAAATCAAAGTTACTTCAATAAATGGATCCAAAATAACCCACTCCCAGAAACGATCATTAATGGAGCCTCACAAAGGGAGAGTAAACTTTATCCGGGAGAAAAACTTCTGATATAAAATTATTTCTAAAACCCCTTTAAATTAATAAAGTGCCTACCCATAATTCATGACACAATTGTGTAAATAAATAAATAACATGAACCGAGCTAATATATAAACCCAAAAATAGGTAAATAAATAATAAACGGTAAAGTGCAAACTGTGCAACATAAATATCCAGGAAAAAATTATTCAAATAAATAAATATGCAGCACTTCACAAATGTGCAAATAGATGAATTAAATTAAAAATTAAAAACCAATGTATGTGCTTCAAATGGTGAAACTAAAGTGTCATAAAAAAGAGGTCCCATAGACAATGCAATCCAGATTGTGACAATTAAAACGAGTGAAAAATTAGTTTATCAAAGACTCCCAGTGCCAGCAATCAATCATATGTGTAGATAAGGTAGATACAGATGTAGTTCCCCCAGCCTCTCACCTCAGGGCTGAGCGATAACAGCCTTAAAAATAAATAATAGCAATCCCATCTGCTCCACGATCTCCTTAACGGTAGTTCCCTTAGGGGTTTCCTGTCTAAATCCTCCGCTCTCAGGATGCCCCAGTTAGACAATGTAGATCATGTAAGAAAGGGGAGGACGCACTCCATAGTGAAGTAGTTTAAAACCAATATATTTATTAAAAATATCCACTTACATTGGAGTAGTAAAAGCAAGCATGTCATCTGCTAGTGACACAGCTGCTTCCCGAACCCGGCCGTGATCGGGAAGCTACCAGGTGACCCGCCTCTCTTCCCTGACGCGTTGCATGACTGTCACGTCACTTTTTCAAAGGGTATAGAGATGGGTATGGCGGGGATGACTAATATAGCAGGAAGGTTATCATGGTAACCCCTGTTGCCATATACTCAGCATAATAGTAAATGACACTCAGCATAAAGCAGCATAAAGATATCAGATAATGACTTTACATTTAAAAACAGTAAAGGCTATTTCATTTAATAAGAACAATTTCTAAATAATAATATAATAAAAATCGAAAAGAATAAATAAGTAATTAAATAGGCACACACCCTCTAGTGGGCAGCTAAATATTGCAGACAACCACATAAATACATTTCTTACTCTTGGCATTAAAACTGCCATCTAGTGGACAAAATAAATATTCCTATTTTAGGTTACTAAAGATAAGCCAATCAATTGGAATCACTTAACTTAAAAATTCATAAGAGCCAGGTGCATTGAGATTCAAATCAAACTAATATGTCATAGAGTCTAGTAATGGTAACTCATATATCATCTATGACAAACTAGTATATAATATGTTCATTAATTGACAGAAAAAGATCATGATACTGACAATTTCCATATAACGGGAGAAGGTAAGAAAATTGGTAATAGTGAAAAAAGGTGGAATTAAAGTAACACAATAAAATTCAATAATCAGAAATAAAACAATTGAGATCAAATTCCAAGTTATGCCCTGATGGCGCCAATGTACGAAGCTCATAGATCCAGCGAGATTCTGACTGATTAAGTTTTATTACTTTGTTATCACCCCTCCAATGGGGTTTATATCTATCAATTCCCCATACTTTCAGAGAAGAGGGGTCTCCATTATGGAACTGGTCGTAATGTCTAGACAGGCTATGTTTTGGGTAGCCATTCTTTATGTTTTGGGTATGTTCCCTAAGTCTCTTCCAGAGTTCCCTTTTGGTTCGTCCAACATATTGGATCTGGTATGGACATTCCAGAAGGTACACCACCCCTTCTGTCCGGCAAGATATAAATTCTTTTATCTCATACTCCCTATCAGTGACGGTGGATTGAAAACTAGAATTTTTCTTCTTTATCTCATCTGTATGTCTACACGTGTAACATGTCTTGCAGGGATAGAACCCTTTACCATCAAAGAAGGAAAACTTTTTTGGGGGAAGGGGATCTAGTACATTCTTTGCAATAAGATCCCTTAAAGTCGGCGCTCTTCGATACGTGAATTTAGGCTTTTCTGATAGTATCGTTCCTAGATGCCGATCAGCTTTTACAATGTTCCAGTATTTCTTGAATATTTTTTCTATTTGTTTATGCTGCATACTATAATCCATCACTAGTGGTACAGTATTTAGGGATTCATTATTTCTAGTTGAATCTTCGTTCAGTTTGCTTCTATCCAAGGACCCTACATCTTTAATCCTTTCCTTAACCACCTCAATACAGGGCACTTACACCCCCTTCCTGCCCAAGCCATTTTTCAGTTTTCAGCGCTGTCGCACTTTGAATGACAATTGCGCGGTCATGTTACACTGCACCTTAATTAAATTTTTATCATTTTTTTTCCCCACAAATAGAGCTTTCTTTTGGTGGTATTTGATCACCTCTGCGGTTTTTATTTATTGCGCTATAAACAAAAGAAGAGCGACAATTTTGAAAAAACACAATATTTTTTACTTTTTGCTATAATAAATATCCAATTTTTTTTTTTTAACAAATTTTTTCCTCAGTTTAGGCCGATACGTATTCTTCTACATATTTTTGGTAAAAAAAAATTGCGATAAGCGTATATTGATTGGTTTGCGCAAAAGTTATAGCGTCTACAAAATAGGGGATAGATTTATAGCATTTTTATTATTTATTTATTTTTTACTAGTAATGGCGGCGATCTGCAATTTTTATTGTGACTACAATATTGCGGCGGACATATAGGACACTTTTGACACATTTTTGGGACCATTCACATTTATACAGCGATCAATGCTATAAAATTGCATTGATTACTGTGTAAATGTGACTGGCAGGGAAGGGGTTAACACTAGGGGGCGCTCAAGGGGTTAATGTATGACCTAAGGAGGTGATTCTAACTGTGGGGGGAGGGGACTGACTGGGGGAGGTGACCGATCGCTGTCCCTATGTACAAGGGACACGCCATCGGTCTCCTCTCCTCTCTGACAGGACGTGGATCTGTGTTTACATGCACAGATCCACGCTCCTGCTCTGTTACCCGGCAATCGCGGGTGCCCGGCGGACATCGCGGCCGCCGGGCACGCGCACCGGGTCCCGAGTGACGCGCGCGCCCCCTAGTGGCTCGGGAGGGCGAGGACGTCATATGACGTCCTCCCAGAACAACAGAAGCCTCGTCCAGCCGTCATATGACGGTGGGCGGTGGCTTAGCGGTTAATAAAGCTAGATCGATATCCCTTTTGAATGAATCTTTCTCCAATAAATTCTGCTTGTTTTATAAAACTTCCTGCTTTGTACAGTTCCTTTTCAACCTGATAAATTGGCCTTTAGGTATATTGTTTAGCCAGGGGGCATGATGGCAGCTGTCCAATGGGAGATAACTGTTCCTATCAACCTGTTTAAAAAATGTTTGTGTAACCAATTTTCCATCTTCTTTTAAAATTTCCAGAACCAGAAACTGTATCTTCTCATTATTAATCTCCCATTTAAGGCTGATGTTCTTATTGTTTACATTCAAATTGAAGCAAAAATTCATCAAGCTTTCTCTGTCCCCAGCCCAGATAACGATAATGTCATCAATAAATCTTTTAAAAAGGAGGAGTTGCTGTGGCTTATTTTTATATAGAGCTTCCTCTTCCCACTCAGCCATGTAGAGATTAGATACACTAGGTGCGTATTTCGCGCCCATTGCTATTCCACAGATCTGTTTGTAAAAGTCACTCTCATACCAGAAATAGTTGTGATCCAGACTATATCTCAAACAATCACACAGGAACTTCCTCTGCACCACCTTCAGTTCACTAAATTCCTTCAGGGCCCATTTGGTTGCTTGCATTGCCTCTTCATGATTAATTATGGTATAGAGCGATGCCACATCGGCCGTTGCAAGATATACTGGTCTATCACCAAATGTGATAGTATCAAGTAACTGTATCAGATGTTTTGTGTCTCTTAAATAAGACTTTGTTTTCCTTACTAGTGGCTGTAGGAATGAAGTAGAATAGTAAAGTATCGAACCAGGCAGAACTTAAACAATGCAGGTTTATTAACAGCTGATAACATACAGGTTTATGTTCAAAATATTACAATATACAGGTCTAATTTATACAGTTTCTTACAATGCATGCATATTAGATATAAATATTCTTATCCTCTAACCAAATTTAAACAATTGTGAATTGTTCTCACCTTGAACCAGAATGGGTCTTTACTGCCAATTCTTGGGAACCTCTCACCTGATAGGGACAAGCCGATCTTCCGGTGGTCTGGTCCCCTCACAGAGTTCTGGGTTCCAGCTCGACCAAGTTCTTGAGGGAAATTCACCTGAGACCACATTCTGGAACAAGTTAAGAAGTCTTCTCTGACTCGTACGAGGAGACAAGTTATGGACAGATACTTGCCCATTGGTTCTGACCTCTATGACCCGTACAATAGGGCAGCATACACAGAGTTCAGCCTTATGAGCTCCTATCTGACTTGTCCGAGGGGACAAGTTAGGACAGATACTTGCCCATTGGTTCTGACCTCTATGACCCGTGCAATAGGGCAGCATACATAGAGTTCAGCCTTATGAGCTCCTATCTGACTTGTCCGAGGGGACAAGTTAGGACAGATACTTGCCCATTGGTTCTGACCTCTATGACCTGTGCAATAGGGCAGCATACATAGAGTTCAGCCTTATGAGCTCCTATCTGACTTGTCCGAGGGGACAAGTTAGGACAGATACTTGCCCATTGGTTCTGACCTCTATGACCCGTGCAATAGGGCAGCATACATAGAGTTCAGCCTTATGAGCTCCTATCTGACTTGTCCGTCTAACAATTGTAGAGCTTGCATTTATATACCCTTTTACAAGTCTTATCTTAACATATCTCTTACATATGATTGGTCGCTAAGATCTACGTCAAAGTAACCAACCATAAATCTGACACCTGTTCTACAACCAGATAAACTTAATTATTCCCAAAATTCCTATATGTTCATTAAAGTGATTTATAACTGTTTTTGTCCAATTAAAAACACCTGTATAGAGACAGTCTGGCACCCAGCTGTGTTATCAAACTCTCCTTATCTTGATAAGATTTAACTAGCTTCAAGGATTTGCAGATTTACAACTTTGAGACAATTAACTTTCAATAACCCCACCAGATGTTTTTAATGTTTCACTATATGCATGTATTTTAACAGTTTTAATGAGGGCACAAGCAGACCTTTGTTTGACCCTGTCAAACTTAATTAATGTTCTGTACATAACTTTCCTGTATTCCACCTAATTATTTTAACCACCTGTTTTCTTATCTGTCTGAGACAATTCTACATAACTTGAATCTATTCTAATGAACTTTCATCCAGTAGACTATCTTAATACATTTTCGAGAACACCTGTTTACAAGTACTTGTCATAAAGCAGAGGTCATTTAAAGTTCAACACTTAAAAATGAAGACTTTCTAAATCTGGAAAACACAGTATACATTATTAAAGATTAATAATTGTTGCTTTACTTATTGAATAATAATATTGATAAAACCACTACTATATAATAATATAAATAATAATAATAATAATAATTATCAATAAAATATATGCAAATCAATATATACAATATGAAATACATTGAATGAATGAATGAATGAATAATTTGTAAAGCGCTACAAATTGCGAACTGAATCGCCTCAAGGCGCTAGATGTATTCTCTGTAGCCAGCTTCTAGAAAAGGAAGGTCTTTAGTTTTTTCCTGAAGGCCTGGTGGTTTTCTTCCATGCGGAGGTTGGTTGGGAGAGCATTCCATAGTCGAGGTCCTTGGACTGCAAATCTACGTTCTCCCTTTGCTTTGTAGCGGTATTTGGGAATGAGGAGGAGGTTTTGGTTAGCTGATCGAAGACTGCGATTCGGTGTGTAGTGTTTTATTTTTTCCCGGAGATATTGCGGAGCGTTTCCTTGTATGCATTTATGGGTGAGGCAGAGGGTCTTGAATGTGATCCGATTCTTCACCGTTAGCCAATGTAGGCTTTTTAGGGATGGGGAGATGGATTCCCAGGGCTTTTTCCCTGTTAACAGCCTTGCCGCCGTGTTCTGCATGAGTTGCAAGCGCGCAAGCTGGTATTGGGGTAGACCTACGTAGAGGGAATTTGCGTAGTCGAGTCGGGAATTGATGATCGTTCCCACAACTGCCGCTTTGTCCTCTTCTGGGATGAAGGGGATGAGTCTGCGAAGCAGGCGGAGGAGGTGGTGAGATCCGCTCACCACCGATCCTATTTGTGCATCCATTGTCATTCCTGAGTCAAAGATGACTCCGAGACTCTTGACTTTGGTGCTGGGGGAGATGGTCTGTCCGAGGATGGAGGGTGGTGTCCACGGAGTCTCAATTTTGGAATTTTTGTTGGCTTGCAGGAGAAGAAGTTCTGTTTTTGATTCGTTAAGTTTGAGGGAGCTGGCGGTCATCCAGTCATTGATTAAAGTGAGGCATTTCTGTAGTTGCTGATGATGATCTTTCTGTCCATTAATGCGAAAGTAGAGTTGGGTGTCGTCTGCATATGAGTGGAAGCAGAGGTCCGTTTTCCTGATGATATTGAGAAGCGGGCGGATGTAGATGTTAGATAGCACTGGTGACAAGGGTGATATGAGATTCCACAACAGGAACCAATCAATATATTCCCCTATTCTTGCTCCAACCGAGTTAATCCCATTTACTATCAGTCTTCCTGGTGGTTTCTCTTTATTTTTATGGATCTTAGGGAGAGTATATATTACTGGAATACGGCATCCACGCGGCTGAAGGTATTTTGCTTCTTTTTTGTTTAATAAGCCTTTTTCATTTCCCTCTTTCCACTAGATAGGCCAAATCATCTTTATATCTTACTATTGGGTTACCAGGCAATTTCCGATAAGTACTGTCTGTTTAATTCTTCCTGATAGTCCTTCTTTGATTGGATCACTATTGCTCCACCTTTATCAGCCTGTCTTACCACAATATCTTTCCTCTCTTCAAGTTTCTTAATGCCATTCTTGATATCTCCAGCGCCATTGATCTTTTTAATCTTGAGGTCCTGCAAATCTTTTAAAACCATTCTTCAAAAACACCTCAATATGTCCCTCTGTCCCCAATGGGGGATTAAATAATGATTTGTTCTTCAAATCACTGAACTTGATCTCGCTTTCCACAGTATTGTTCCTTAACTCATGGTGGGATATAGTCACACATGAAAAGTACATAAAAGATAGATTATTACCAAGAAGATTGAGATGGGATGTTCCCATCAATGATGGATTGCTGGATAAGGAATCCACTAATGAGTGGTTCCAATTCTTTAATGATAAAGGTCTGAAATTACTTGATTTGCTAATTAAAAGGAAACAATGGAAAAATGAAACTATTAGACAAAAATATTGCAGAATTAAAAGCAATTGTAGAAATCTCAAAAGAACTCCCTGAATTAGATGCTAAACAGCTACAGAGAGATATGGAACAAAAAGATAATGAGACTGCAGCAAGGAAAAGGAGGAAATACCAAAGAGATTTGAAAGATTATGAGGATGATTTAGTATTTAAATGGCAGAACAAATTACAGGAATCTGTAATAAACTCCACCAGTACAACCCCGGAAAAAGATGACAAAATCATGGCAACCACAGATAAAGTGAAAAACCCACCTACCAGAGGCCCAGGAGAAAATCCTAACAACTATAATACCCCAAACCAGAGACAAGGATGGAATGGAAACAACAATTGGAAATAGCCCTTTTGGAAAAATAGTTGGCATAACAATAACAAATTCTACAATTCTGCGAGATCCTTCCAACAGGTACCTGATAGGAGAGAGCCACTAACACCACCTTGGAGAAACTATGAGAGCAATAGATATGAGAATAAGAATAGAGACACCAGACCATATTATTATGATGGAAGACGAGAACAAACGCCATATGAAAACCAGTATAATATTCCAATACATAATCGATATGAATATCTGAGAAGGCTTGATGAAGGAGGATGGACCCCTGGAGACTACTATGAAAGGGGAAGAACACCGAATTATCAATATGGGGGACGTGATAGAACTCAGAGACATTTTTTAGAGATGAGACGTCGGGGGTCTCCCAGGCGTCACCAGATGGACAATGGATCACGAAGATCTGTCAAGAGGAGCCCAGATCGTACATTGAGGAAAGAAATAAGAAGGGAAGAAAGACACTGGGATCAACAGAGAGATCGGGAGGAGAGATCAAGCAGATCTCTGAGAAGAGGGTCAGAAAAACCATCTGGAAGAAAGGTAAAACAAGGCTTGGATGCAGAGCAGGAACAAAACAGAAGAAAAAGAGATCAATAGGAAAAGGGATAGTAAATATTAGTGGAGTGGAATTAACGAATGATGAAATTAGAGTATTAGATAAAGGCCTTAAATTTGCACCAAAAAAAACTTGAATAGATTTAATGTATATGTAGACATCAATAAATTTGTTAGAAGTCTTCATATTAAGAAATATATGATGAGCAAACCAGGAGAGAACACATTAAGGAACAATACTGTGGAAAGCGAGATCAAGTTCAGTGATTTGAAGAACAAATCATTATTTAATCCCCCATTGGGAACAGAGGGACATATTGAGGTGTTTCGAAGAATGGTTTTAAAAGATTTGCAGGACCTCAAGATTAAAAAGATCAATGACCCTGGAGATATCAAGAATGGCATTAAGAAACTTGAAGAGAGGAAAGATATTGTGGTAAGACAGGCTGATAAAGGTGGAGCAATAGTGATCCAATCAAAGAAGGACTATCAGGAAGAATTAAACAGACAATTGAGTGATGTTAGTACTTAGATGCAGACAAGCAAAGAAAGTGTTTCCACCGCTCAGGCTGACACTGACCCAGGTGTAAGTAGAAGTTTCAGAGCAGAAGAGCTCCAGGTGCTGGCTGAATGCTAGGCAAAGCAGGCTTGAATGGAGGAGAAGATTTGGATGCCGCACACTGGATGTAGTCAAAAAACTTCACTTTAAAGTGAAGTTTTTTGACTATATCCAGTGTGCGGCATCCAAATCTTCTCCTCCATTCAAGCCTGATGTTAGTACTTATCAGAAATTGCCTGGTAACCCAATAGTAAGATATAAAGATGATTTGGCCTATCTAGTGGAAAGAGGGAAATGAAAAGGCTTATTCAACAAAAAAGAGGCAAAATACCTTCAGCCGCATAGATGCCGTATTCCAGTAATATATAATCTCCCTAAGATCCATAAAAATAAAGAGAAACCACCAGGAAAACCGATAGTTAATTTTGATTAACTCGGTTGGAGCAAGAATAGGGGAATATATTGATTGGTTCCTACAGCCACTAGTAAGGAAAACAAAGTCTTATTTAAGAGACACAAAACATCTGATACAGTTACTTGATACTATCACATTCGGTGATAGACCAGTATATCTTGCAACGGCTGATGTGGCATCGCTCTATACCATAATAAATCATGAAGAGGCAATACAAGCAATCAAATGGGCCCTGAAGGAATTTAGTGATCTGAAGGCGGTGCAGCGGAAGTTCCTGTGTGATTGTTTGAGATATAGTCTGGATCACAACTATTTCTGGTATGAGAGTAATTTTTACAAACAGATCTGTGCAATAGCAATGGGCGCGAAATACGCACCTAGTGTAGCTAATCTCTACATGGCTGAGTGGGAAGAGGAAGCTCTATATAAAAATAAGCCACAGCAACTCCTCCTTTTTAAAAGATTTATTGATGACATTATTGTTATCTGGGCTGGGGACAGAGAAAGCTTGATGGATTTTTGCTTCAATTTGAATGTAAACAATAAGAACATCAGCCTTACATGGGAGATTAATAATGAGAAGATACAGTTTCTGGTTCTGGAAATTTTAAAAGAAGATGGAAAATTGGTTACACAAACATTTTTTAAACAGGTTGATAGGAACAGTTATCTCCCATTGGACAGCTGCCATCATGCCCCCTGGCTAAACAATATACCTAAAGGCCAATTTATCAGGTTGAAAAGGAACTGTACAAAGCAGGAAGTGTTTATAAAACAAGCAGAATTTATTGGAGAAAGATTCATTCAAAAGGGATATCGATCTAGCTTTATTAAGGAAAAGATTAAAGATGTAGGGTCCTTGGATAGAAGCAAACTGATCGAAGATTTAACTAGAAATAATGAATCCCTAAATACTGTACCACTAGTGATGGATTATAGTATGCAGCATAAACAAATAGAAAAAATACTCAAGAAATACTGGAACATTGTGAAAGCTGATCGGCATCTAGGAACGATACTACCAGAAAAGCCTAAATTCACGTATCGAAGAGCGCCGACTTTAAGGGATCTTATTGCAAAGAATGTACTAGATCCCCTTCCCCAAAAAAAGTTTTCCTTCTTTGATGGTAAAGGGTTCTATCCCTGCAAGACATGTTACACATGTAGACATACAGATGAAATAAAGAAGAAAAAATCTAGTTTTAAATCCACCGTCACTGATAGGGAGTATGAGATAAAAGAATTTATATCTTGCCGGACAGAAGGGGTGGTGTACCTTCTGGAACGTCCATGCCAGATCCAATATGTTGGACGAACCAAAAGGGAACTCTGGAAGAGACTTAGGGAACATACCCCAAGCATAAAGAATGGCTACCCAAAACATAGCCTGTCTAGACATTACAACCAGTTCCATAATAGAGACCCCTCTTCTCTGAAAGTATGGGGAATTGATAGATATAAACCCCATTGGAGGGGTGATAACAAAGTAATAAAACTTAGTCAGTGAGAATCTCGCTGGATCTATGAGCTTCGTACATTGGCGCCATCAGGGCATAACATGGAATTTGATCTCAATTGTTTTATTTCTGATTATTGAATTTTATTGTGTTACTTTAATTCCACCTTTTTTCACTATTAACAATTTTCTTACCTTCTCCCATTATATGAAAATTGTCAGTATCATGATCTTTTTCTGTCAATTAATGAACATATTAAATACTAGTTTGTCAAAGATGAGATATGAGTTACCATTACTAGACTCTATGACATATTAGTTTGATTTGAATCTCAATGCACCTGGCCCTTATGAATTTTTAAGATAAGTGATTCCAATTGATTGGCTTATCTTTAGTAACCTAAAATATTTTTAGAATTATTTTCAATAATATTCTATTTGATCTTTTATTGTGGCATATTTAGCCAATCATTGTAAACTTGCTATCGATTTTTATAATTTATTATTTTTTATTTTGCCATGTTTTAGGAATATTTATTTTGTCCATTGGATGGCAGTTTTAATGCCAAGAGTAAGAAATGTATTTATGTGGTTGTCTGCAATATTTAGCTGCCCACTAGAGGGTGTGTGCCTATTTAATTATATATTTATTCTTTTCATTTTTTATTATATTATTATTTAGAAATTGTTCTTATTAAATGAAATAGCCTTTACTGTTTTTAAATGTAAAGTCATTATCTGATATCTTTATGCTGCTTTATGCTGAGTGTCATTTACTATTATGCTGAGTATATGCCGAGCAGGGGTTACCATGGTAACCTTCCTGCTATATTAGTCATCCCCACCATACCCGTCTCTGTACCCTTTGAAAAAGTGACGTGACAGTCACGCAACGCGTCAGGGAAGAGAGGCGGGTCACCTGGTAGCTTCCCGATCACGGCCGGGTTCGGGAAGCAGCTGTGTCACTAGCAGATGACATGCTTGCTTTTACTACTCCAATGTAAGTGGATATTTTTAATAAATATATTGGTTTTAAATTACTTCACTATGGAGTGCGTCCTCCCCTTTCTTACATGATCTACATTGTCTAACTGGGGCATCCTGAGAGCGGAGGATTTAGACAGGAAATCCCTAAGGGAACTACCATTAAGGAGATCGTGGAGCAGATGGGATTGCTATTATTTATTTTTAAGGCTGTTATCGCTCAGCCCTGAGGTGAGAGGTTGGGGGAACTACATCTGTATCTACCTTATCTACACATATGATTGATTGCTGGCACTGGGAATCTTTGATGAACTAATTTTTCACTTGTTTCAATTGTCACAATCTGGATTGCATTGTCTATGGGACCTCTTTTTTATGACACTTTAGTTTCACCATTTGAAGCACATACATTGGTTTTTAATTTTTAATTTAATTCATCTATTTGCACATTTGTGAAGTGCTGCATGATATTTATTTATTTGAATAATTTTTTCCTGGATATTTATGTTGCACAGTTTGCACTTTACCGTTTATTATTTATTTACCTATTTTTGGGTTTATATATTAGCTCAGTTCATGTTATTTATTTATTTACACAATTGTGTCATGAATTATGGGTAGGCACTTTATTAATTTGATGGGTTTTTAGAAGTATTTTTATATCAGAAGTTTTTCTCACGGATAAAGTTTACTTTCCCTCTGTGAGGCTCCATTAATGGTCGTTTCTGGGAGTAGGTTATTTTGGATCCATTTATTGAAGTAACTTTAATTTGCTTTTATCCATAGTTACCCAATGTGATGGAAGAGTGATGATTTTTAGACATAAGTATTTATTGGATTTTCCGGTTTTGAATTTCCATTTATACCTAGTTGTTTTACACCTTTAATTGATCTGATTGAGCGCCACTTTATTTACTACTTTGTCAGATTCCTTTAAATATCATACCTGAGGGGTGTCTATAGTATTCCTGTAAAGTGACGCGTGTTTCCCATGCTTAGAACAGTCCCTGCACAAAATGACATTTGTAAAGGAATAAAAGTCATTTAAAACTGCTTGCGGCTTTAATGTAATGTCGGGTCCTGGCAATATGGATGAAAATCAGTGAGACAAACAGCATGGGTACCCCCCAGTCCATTACCAGGCCCTTTGGGTCTTGTATGGATATTAAGGGTGTAATGGAAATTTGTACATTCTGTATATAATTGTATTGTATTTTGCATGTATTGCACTCTGCCCTCACTGTGCACACAGCACTAATAATGTTTTCAGTAAATGTTTACATTTTTTCGACTCCTGATTAGAATTAGCCTGCCTATGTAACGCCCCTTGTTACCATAAACGTACAATTCTAATATTAATGTGATACCTAAGTAATCATGTGCATAAAAACCTTCAATTGCGTCATAATAAAGCAGAACAGTTATTTGGAAAGATGCTGAGCGTATCTTTTGTGTCTGTTCCCTACTGCAGTCGTTATTATTAATTTGGAACCACTAATCAATATGAGGATAGGAGTTGCCTATCATCAATTTAACCGAGTCAGCATGGCGAGCCAGCCAGGAGGGGTTTCCAGGTGACCCTGAGTATCCGAAACGAGGAGCTTGAGACGATCTGGGAATTTCTGATAATCAGCCGGCTGAGGTAAGCCTTTTGCTTACATTTGAGTTATCAGACTTCCTTGATCGGTAAGGCATTTTCGGGACAAAGGGTACCTATTTTACTCCCCTTAATCGAACTGTATTGATTTGTGGTTATATGTTATGTTGTCACTGACTATTGTCCATCGGAGTGTTATAGATAAGAAAGGGAAGAATAGTGCTGTTCGCAAGTATATGTAGTACATTTGCTAGATAAAGTAGTTTAGAGGCAAGAGGGTATAGGCACATGTAGAGAAGACTGGCCAGTCATTATGGGCATTGAATTAAGTAAGGGAATGAAGGGTAAGAGACCCTCAAAAATGCCCAGCGCAAGAGGAGCGCTATATATGAACCGAAGGTGCGGTTCCGCCTATACTGAGCCGCTAGATTAATGGTTCCACAATGGGTAACTGGGTTACCAAGGTCCACAGGGATTAAGAATCATGCAGAGTAAATAGCTAAAGAAACAGCTATGTGAGCAGGATGGATCAAGGGTGACAATAACACTAGACAGAAAGGGAAATTTTCATGTTAAGTTGTGGGATGAATTTGGGGTCAGGCACTACAACTATTAGAATCAGAAACAGAGAAATGAGAGGTAAAACAGAATACTTTATATGTTGTCAGAGAGGGAAGATGGGATGAGTACTCTGGCTCCCCATCTGATCATAGAAGCTAGAAATAAAAGATATCTGAACAAAATAAGGAAAGCAGATTTTAGGCAGGTAAATATTAAAGAGTTAAAAGAAAGTGAGAGAATGATATGCATGTGTTGTGTACAAATGGGAAAAAGTAAGCGATTTTTGAGAGATATTGGTGTATATGTGTGTGAATGCTGGGACCTTTAGTTCTATTGCTTGTGTGTGTCATGTACGCAGATGTGACCCCCTCCTTTGTGCTCTCATGAAAGAAATGTGGCTGAGATGAGAGGTTAGTGATAAGCTGGAAGGACACCATGCCAATTTCTGTTTTTTAGGCAAAACATTTATAACAAAATGTGCCGGGTTAACGAATCTAATGGTAAACAATGTGATCATAATTATTTTTTGAATCTGTTTTCCAGACATGGTAAAATGAAGGTTACATTTAACCGTGTATTATACAAATTGAAAATCTTTTGAGAGTGGAAACAGTACAAAAAAAAAGGGAAATTAAGTAAAATTAAGTAATAATGAGTATTAATTTCTAATATGAGTTTAACAATTTTATTAATAATATAGATATATTGAAACTGGTTTAGACAACCTTTGGTTGGAAATGAAATCCAGGTTATTGGGGAAATTTGTAAAAATGGGATTAGTTTAGATTAAGATAACAATTTTTGTAATTTTACGTTTATACAATAAGCCCTTATTGAGAGAAAAAAGATTAAGATGAGGTTGTTATTTGGAATACAGCTGCCATAATATTTAACAAAGCCAAGATGGATGGAATACATAAGAAGTTTTTCTACAAAAATGAAATTTCAAGGTTCTTGATAATAACTTGATGTGCGGTCTATGATGTGAGAGTTATAATAAATAAAATTTAAATATAACAGGCCCATCACATCAAGTCCACACACCCTGTTAGGACAGATGCCACCTGCAGCCAGTTGTTTTATAGTTTTTGATGCTTTCTGGTCCATCATACAGATTGTTGATCCTTTTGTTTTTATTTATTTTTATTTTTGAAATCCAAAGCAGAATGTGTGGATTGTGAAATGATGTGCCCCTTTTCCTTGTAAGTGCAGTGGTATAAGCAGAAGAATATTTTGGATTTATGGACATCTCTCCATGACCGAAGGGTATTGTTATCATTTATCATAATATTGCCAGGAAAAAGTTGTCTTTTGAAACATGAAACTGGAGTTCTTACACAAACAGCATGATAGAAAACAAGCCATTGTAATATATTTATGGAAGCTGGACCCAGTAATGAAGGGTTCATCTCCATATATCAGAGCTGTAGCTTTATGCAAAGGTGCTATTAGACAAAGTTAGATATTGTTTTGGTCAAACATTTAATTTTGAATGTTCCGACATTCTGCGCAGCAAATATACAGCTAACTAAATGTTTGTCTAATGAAAGGTTTAAAATATGAGTTTGTTTATGTACAAATCTAACAATGAAAAATGTGTACATTTGAATCCAGTCACCTTATTGCCTCTATTGAAGGAGGCTGGAGACAAAGGAAGACACATGTGTTAAATTGATGGTGTAAAAATCAGCTGCTGTGAGCCCAGTGCAGGACACACTCCCTGAAGACCCAGATATTAAATTTTTTGTAGATTTGAGTATGCAGTTTATCACCCAGAAGGATACTCTGTATTCAAAGTCATTGGATCCTTTTTTCCCAGCTCAAGAAGCAGAGCTCCACGTTTTAGCAAAGCCTGTGAGCTATAAAAAGAGTGTATATTTATATAGATAGTCGAGATATAGAGAGCTTTTGGTTCCATTTAAAGGGCCAGAAGTTTGTTTTTACTTCAGCAGGTAAACCAACCAAGCATGCCAAGTTAATTTGATCGGCTGTTTTCAGCCTTCCAGGTTCTTACTGAGGTAGCCATATTAACTTTCACACATGGAAGCAGACCAGGTGACTAAGGATGCTGCATTTACAGCCCTGGACACTTGATGGGTCTGTGCAACTCACAGATTCCACCCTAGTTCTGGCCCAGTATAGCTGGGATTAAAATTCAACTTTAAGGACCCCAGGATGAGAAGAACAAGTGGTCCACAGGGGGCAACTTCTTATGAAACAGGGCTTTGGAAAAGGTGATCATTTATGTCTGTCAGCCACTCTTTTCCCTCCAGCTTGACACATGGACCGTGTCACCAGTCACAAGCATTTATGGCTGCCTTAGTAAATGAGCATGGGATAGAGCCAGGGTTCTCCACAGTTGTTTTCATAACATACCACTTCTTGTTTTACCTGTTACCAAAAGCTGAACATCCCTTCCAGAGATTACAAAAACATATATCCAGATGCCCAAGTTAGGATCTTACAAGTATGCATTTTGTCTGTATGGACATGTTTTTTGGATGTCCAGTGGCAAATGCTACTGCAAAGGCCACAGTAAAAAGTGTTATCAGAAGTAGTTTGTACAGAGTGCCAGAATCTCCAGAGAGTAACAGAGGAAATCATTTTTATAGGAGAGTCCTTACTAGAAGTTTTGAGGTTTTATTTTTACACCCCCTAGTGTCTACAATGTAGCGGACAAAATAGAGTAAGAAACTAGAAGACTTTTGCCTGAATGTTTTCTTATATTTTATCAAGCCTCTAATGCCGCGTACACACGGTCGGACTTTTCGTCTACAAAAGTCCGACAGCCCGTCCGACAGACTTTCGGCGGACTTGCGGCGGACTTGCAGCAGACTTTCTAACGAACGGACTTGCCTACACACGATCACACAAAAGTTCGACAGCCTAGTACGCGGTGACGTACACCAAGTCCGACGAGACTATAAAACGGAAGTTCAATAGCCCGTACGACACCCTTTGGGTTCCTTCTGCTAATCTCGTGTTTATCTCGTGTTAGTAGAAGTTTGGTGAGAGACGATTCACGCTTGTGAGACTCGTATTTTTCAGTTCGTTTTAACTGTTGTTCAGTCTGTGCTTGTGAGGTTTGTATCTGCTTTTCAGTGCGTTTGGTCAGTTGGCATTGAGAAACCTTTGTTTTATTGTCCGCTCGTTCCTGATTTTCAGGTCGCTCTTCACAGGCTTTGCTGTTCTTCAGTGCGTTCTGTTAAGTGCATTCTGACCAGCCGACCGTTTTGAAGCCATGTTACCTGTACGTACTCGTCGTTGAGCTCGTGCATTGTATGTGCTTGGTGCTGTAGTTCATTCTTCAGCCCAAGACCAGTTCATGAACAGGGCGAGGAGGAGTTCATGGACCAAGAATTGGTTGCTCCAGCGTGACCAGTTCTGTCACATGCCATTGCTCCGTGAGATCCGTGAGAATAATCCTGAGGATTTCAGGAACTTTCTCCGGATGACGGACCCCGTTTTTGACCGTTTGTTGGCTTTGCTGACCCCCTATATCAGCAGGCAGGATACCTGCATGAGGCAAGCCATCACTCCGGAGCAGAGTCTAGTTGCCACGTTGTGGTACTTGGCGACAGGGGGAAGCCTGCAGGACCTCAAGTTCTCGACAGGCATCTCCCCCCAGGCTCTGGGGATCATTATCCAGAGACCTGTTCTGCCATCATCCAGGTCCTGCAGAAGGACTATATTAAGATAAGATTTTTTTCTTTTATTAGCATCACATGTTATTTTATTTAATCTTTGATAATGTAATGTATTTCTTAACTCAAACACTACTTACCATCATTGCAATATAGTGTGAATGTCCCCTTTTCTCCTCACGCATGCTGGAATTTTTTCCTGTTCTTTTTTGTCATGCATGTATATTTGCCTTCACTAACCTCTAACTAACTAAACAATGCTGGGCACATATCCACCTAGTCTACTCAGTTTGAATGTATTTAGTCAGCTGCATTGTATTTTGTTTCCCCTAAACTCCATCCAAATAGTGTGCATGTCATAAACTAGATTTCCAAACCCCCCCCCTAAACTCAATCCAAATAGTGTGCGTGTCATAAACTAGATTTCCAACCCCCCCCCTAAACTCCATCCAAATAGTGTGCGTGTAATTAACTTGATTTCCAAACCCCTCCCCCCACCTAAACTCCATCCAAATAGTGTGCGTGTAATTAACTTGATTTCCAAATTGTTGATTTTTACAAAGCAAATATATGTTGCACTTTGCTAAATGCATTTGCACTCTGCAAGTGCATTTGCTCCAGGGCTTTAGTAAATGAGCAGAAGCTCTGCTGATTTCCATCATCCAATCATGTCCAAGCCACAAAGTGTTTGGATTAATTGCCCTTGCATGTGATTGGGTACTCCTTGCAACATGAAAGCCTTTTTACCTTACCTCATTTACTAAGCTGTGGAACAAATGCACTTGCAGAGTGCGAAAACTGCGCAGTCTTGTAGCCTTTAGTCAATAAAACCCTGCGTGTCCTTAAACTTTTAATTTCTAATTTCACCACCCCCTAAAATGTAACAATGTGCCATCAGAGGGGGTGAGCAATCTGATAAGTGTGCCTTTCCATATTATTTATTCAAGAAGATTTCAATTATTTAATGTTATACTGATGCTGGGCAATAATGTTTTAAGTGTATAATGTTGTTGCAATGTTATTTTCTAAATTACTGAGTTTTGTTTTCTTGTTTGATTCCCCAGTTTCCTTCAACGCCACAGGAATGGCAGACTGTGGCATCCCATTTTGCCACCCGTTGGGACTTTCCCAATTGTGGAGGGGCTATAGATGGGAAACATGTCCACATTGTGCCACCACCCCATTCAGGGTCATACTATTTTAATTATAAGGGGTTTCATAGTATTGTCTTAATGGCGGTGGTGTCGGCACACTATGAATTTCTCTATGTGGACGTGGGGAAGAATGGCCGGATGTCAGATGGAGGAATATTTGCCCAGACAGAGTTCTGCCAGTGTCTCCAGAGTGGTGGCCTGGGATTGCCACCTGATGCGGATAACGTGGAAGGACTCCCCTTTGTCTTCATAGCAGATGAAGCCTTTGCTCTGAGCAAGCACCTCATGAGGCCATTCCCCCAAAGAACTCTCACCCTGGAGAGGAGGGTTTTTAATTTCCGGCTGGCCAGAGCGAAAGGAGTTGTTGAGAATGCGTTTGGGATTCTGGCCAGCCGGTTCCGCCTGTTTCAAACATCCATTAACTTGGCGGAATACAAACTTAATTTTATCATTTTAGCGTGCTGCATCCTGCACAACTTTTTGCACAAACATTCAACAAATTATATTGTGCCAGTTGGGCCTGAGGCCGGACTTATCAGTGACAATCTTACGGGCCTGGATACTGTCCGTACTGGCTTGGCCCCCCAAAGTGCCCGTCAAGTTCGACAGCAATATGTAAATTATTTTATGGGTAGGGGGGCCATTGCAATGGCCCAGGATATTTAAATTATCAAAATTAAAAATCTTGATGAAATATTGAATTATATTTATTGCTTGCCTTTCTTTTTGTCTTTCTCCTAGGTTATGGTAGAGCACTTGTAGTGCCAAGTGTATTTTCCTTGACTAAATAAGCACCATTGTCACTGTAAACAACTATTTTAAATTTAAACAAACTGATACTGAGCATTGAAATAACAAACCACACATTTAGTTACTAAACAGATGTTTTAATATTCTGTATACATTCACTTATGCATTAGTATAAAATGTTCATAGTCAAAAAAATCTAAATATATTTACAAATTTAGAAAAATATAATTAGTTATATTATTTTTATTTTAAAATATTTTTTTTTATTTGTGTTTTAACAAACAGGCCTTTTTTTTTTTTTTTTTTGTTTTTTTTAAAACAGGCCTCTATTTTTTTAAATTTTTTTTTAAACATTTTTTTTTGTTTTTGGGGAAAACAGGCCTCTATTTTTATTTTATTTATTTATTTATTTTTTTTTGTTAAACAGGCATATAATTTCAGCAAAATACAAAAGAGAATGCCCAGAATGGGGTCAGCAAACAAGGAAATGAAGGACATGATCAATGTTTTTTGGGTTGAAAAAGGGCATTTAGATTCGACCCAAAACATCGATCATGTCCTTCATTTCCTGCTGCATACGATCCAGCCGATTCCGCATTTGATCAATCTCCCCATTCCAGGCCATTATTTGAGCAATTAGTCGTTGGGCACTGTCTGTTGTGAAATAGTCACTGGGACCTAAAATTGAATGAAAAAAAAGATGTGTTTAGAAATATGCAGACATACATAGTTTACCTTACCATAAGCTGGTGTCTCAGACACTGACCTGGTGGGGTGCCCATGTCGCATACTTTCCGAAACATCCTCGGGGGTGGCGCTGTTGCTTGAGTCAAGCATAACCAGATCACCTAAAATAGAGTTAAAAATTTACATAAAAAAAAAAAGGCAGTCATGCATAGATTACCGTAAGCTGGTGTGTCTGACACTCACCTGGTGGGGTGCCCATGTCGCCCACCTCTCCTTCCTCCACATCCTCAGTGGGGCTTGGGCTGATTTCCCAAGTATGTTCTTTCGGTTGGGGGGGACTGGGTTCTTCTTGGCTGAGTGTTTTTTCCCCTATGTGAACCAAAAAATTAATATACTTAGCACACAGATATTTTAGTACATAGTAATCTTCAAACATTGTAGTGAAATGGTGTACAAATTGTCTGTTTGTGTAGAGTTCCTAGTTTAATAAATGTTTAATTTTAGAAAGACAAATCTAGATAGATAGATAGATAGATAGATATATCGATATCTATCTATCTATCTATAAATATCTAAATATATATATATAAATATCGATCTATCGATCTCTATATCTCTCTCTCTCTAGTATATATATATATATACATATCTCTATATATATATAGATACATAGATATCTATATATCTATATATATAGAGATCTATAGATATATATATATATATATACTATATATATATATATTAATATATATATATATATATATATATATATATATATATATATATATATATATGTATATATATATATATATATAGATATATATATATATGTATGTATATAGTATATGAATATATATATATATATATATATATATACTATCTATATAATATATATATATATATATATATATATATATAGATATATATATATATATATATATATATATATATATATATATATATATAGATATATATATATATATATATATATATATATAATATATATTATTATATTATATATATATATATATATATATATTATATATATATTATATATTATAGATATATATCTAGATAGATCTGTATATATGTAACGAGATTTATTAAAAGATCGTTTCAAACGATGCAAAACTTGTATAGTGAAGAAAAGCACATGGAGCAGTATACAAGGTAATAAACAGAAGGTGAACACACGACAAGTACTTACTTTTTTTCAGCACTTTACGGATCCGTCTGTACTGATCCGGCTCCCGGAGTTTGAGGTCGGACCATCTTTTCCGAATCTGATCTTTCAAGCGCTGGACCCCAAAAGAAACATGTAATGTCTTCACCACCTTCGCCATTATTTTGGCTTTTCTCAAATTTGGCCGGGCGTACGGCCCATACTTCCCATCATAGTCCTTTTTTTTCAGAATTGCCACCATTTCCACCATCTCTTTAAAGGACATATTGGAGGCCTTAAATCTTGGCTTCCCAGATCGTGACGTTCCGGCCTCCGGGCTTTCGTCGCTACCTGAGGTAGTACACACCTGATGTGTCTCCGCCATTATTCAACCCCGCTACGCACCGTAGAAAGAACGGGCGGAGAATATGAGTTAAACTCGAACATCAGGGGCGGGCGATGCAGGCGGAGTTTCACACATGCGCAGTGTATAAAACGGGGTCTTGCGCACGTGTCGTACATATGTTCTGTGCGTAGAGTTAAGGGGCAGAGAATATGAGTTAAAATTGAACGTCAGGGGCGGGCGACGCAGGCGGAGTTTCACACATGCGCAATGTATAAAGAGGGGTCTTGCGCACGTGTCGTACGTACGTTCTGTGCGTAGAGTTAAGGGGCGGAGAATATGAGTTAAAATTGAACGTCAGGGGCGGGCGACGCAGGTATAAAGAGGGGTCTTGCGACGCAGTGTATAAAGAGGGGTCTTGCGCACGAGGGGTCAGGGGCGGGCGACGCAGTGTATAAAGAGGGGTCTTGCGCACGTTTCGTACGTACGTTCTGTGCGTAGAGTTAAGTGTTAAGGCGGAGTTTCACACATGCGCAGTGTATAAAGAGGGGTCTTGCGCACGTGTCGTACGTACGTTCTGTGCGTAGAGTTAAGGGGCGGAGAATATGAGTTAAAAATTGAAAGTCAGGGGCGGGCGACGCAGGTATAAAGAGGGGTCTTGCGACGCAGTGTATAAAGAGGGGTCTTGCGCACGAGGGGTCAGGGGCGGGCGACGCAGTGTATAAAGAGGGGTCTTGCGCACGTTTCGTACGTACGTTCTGTGCGTAGAGTTAAGGGGTGGAGAATATAAGTTAAAGTTGAACGTCAGGGGCGGGCGACGCAGACGGAGTTTCACACATGCGCAGTGTATAAAGAGGGGTCTTGCGCACGTGTCGTACGTACGTTCTGTGCGTAGAGTTAAGGGGCGGAGAATATGAGTTAAAAATTGAACGTCAGGGGCGGGCGACGCAGGCGGAGTTTCACACATGCGCAATGTATAAAGAGGGGTCTTGCGCACGTGTCGTACGTACGTTCTGTGCGTAGAGTTAAGGGGTGGAGAACATGAGTTAAAATTGAACGTCATGGGTGGGCGACGCAGGCGGAGTTTCACACATGCGCAGTGTATTAAGAGGGTCTTGCACATGTGTCGTACGTACGTACGTTCTGTGCGTAGAGTCAAGGGCGGGGTATATGCGTAAACAAAAAAGAACGTTAGGGGCGGGCCAAGCAGGCGGAGTATTACGCATGTGCAGTGTATAAAACGTTGTTACGTATTGTGTTGTACGTACGTTCTGTGCGTAGGTGATAGTGGACCGGGACGCTACAAAACGAAGGTAATTTTAAATTTATAAATTTGGTAAAAACTTTGTAGCAAGCAGCCTATATGGCTTGACAGATTGATGAGGCCTTCATAGGGATAAGATGATGAGGGTTTAGCAGAAACATAAGTGTTTTTTGTCTTGTGTCTTTATCTTTTACAGACATTATGAATGCCAAATTTAAAGATCCAGAATTTTTGTCAGCTTTCATAGACAAATATAGAGAGATGAGGAATCTGTGGGAGGTCAAACACCCTCAATATTATTTGAAACATGTCAGGAAGTCAACGCTGGAGAGACTTCTGACATTTGTCCAGACGACCATCCCGGAAGCAACGATGGAGATGTTGTTAAAGAAAATTGGGATCTTGAGGAACATGTATAAGAGGGAGCATAACAAGATCCAGGAATCCATGAGATCAGGAGCATCAGCAGATGATGTATATGTACCCAGGCTGTGGTACTACAATAAACTACGGTTTCTTGATGACCAGACTGAAGCCAGGGCATCACTTTCAACCCTTCCCTCCACCCTTCCATGCACCCTTCCATGCACCCTTCCCTCCACCCCAGCAGAGGCTGATGAGGACCAAGCTGGGTCTTCCATCCTGGATGAACCGGATGTGACTATCTGGAGTCAGGTCAATTAATTTCACAAATATTTACTGTCCTAATGTTAATGATGTTAACTGGATGTTATTATTGATTCAAATAATTTTCGCCTAAAAATGATGTAGACATATCAATTGACAGTAGTGGCCAAATATGTTTGTCACCTGCTTCAAAAAATTAGGGTGTCTGATTTCTAGACTCTTTTATTAAGAGATGTATTCACATTGAATTTGCTAGTCATGAGAAGCAAATTGTGTGTCATTGATGAACCCAAAAAAAAAACTAAAACTATGTCCCTTTTTTATACACAGGATGAGGGCAGCCAGGAGAGATGGGGGGAAAGTGGCAGGCAGGAGGAGACCGGGCCCATGGACAGCCTAGAGGAGGCCGGATACAGCATCATCCTGGAGGAGGCCGGACCCAGTGTCAGGCAGGAGGTGGCTGGGCCCAGTAGGAGCCTGACACAATCACAAGTGCCTCCCCTACGCCTTCCTAAAAAAAGGGCCAGGAAGGGGACGGTGACACAGGAGGCATCCCTGCGCCTCATTCGAGAGGCCACCAATTTTTTAAGGAGCCCCCCCGAAGCTGAAGAGGCCTATGGGTGCTACTTAGCCAGCAGGCTGTTTAAAATGGAGTGGGGCCAACGCCTCATTTGTGAGAGACTGTTTGGGGAAACAATACACAAGGGGCTAAACGGCGAGCTAACTGCCAACACACAATTACATGAGGCAGCCCCCCCTCCTCCTCCTCCTCCTCCTCCTTCTCCTCCTGCCACAACTCAAACACCAGAGCCACAGCCTCCAAAGAAGGCTGCAGGGAAGGGTGCAGGGCAGCGTGGAGGAAAGGCTGCAGGGAAGAGAAGAAATTGATAACCTGGGTTCAGTCTGGTCTGACAGAAGACGCAAGCTGTTGTAGTACCACAGTCTGGGGACATCTATATCATCTGCTGGTGCCGTTGATCTCTGGGATTCCTGGACCAGATTGTGCCCTATTATATGGACTCCTCAAGATCCCAATTTTCTTGTCCACAGACTTTTTCCAGCGTTGACTTCCTCTTTATTTTCTTTAGACCATGAATAAATGGATATTTGAGTTTATGAAAAGACTTTATGTGTTTTAATTTAAATCATTGATTTAGACACAATGTCAAATTAATAAGAGACAACAATCTCCTTGAGGTTGCAAAAACACACACAAAAAAAATTAATAATGTTCTAGTGGTAACTTAAAAAAAATGTATACATAACCAAAAACGGTTAACTTTATATACAAAAGAAAAAATCACAATAAACAAAAAAATGGTTCTTTGTGGTAAGTTAAAACAAACAACATTAAAAACAAACAAAAATGAAATAAAAATATATTTGTGTTCTATTTAAGAAATACAAAACTAATAAATAAATAAATAAATAAATAAAATGGTTCTTTGTGGTAACTTTACAAACCCAAAAAAATATAAAAAATAAATAAAATGGTTCTTTGTGGTAACTTTACAAACCCCCCCCCCAAAATAATAATAATAATAATTAAAAAAATGGTTCTTTGTGGTAACTTTACAACCCCCCCCCCAAAAAAAAATATATAAAAATAAATGGTTCTTTGTGGTAACTTTACAAACCCCCCCCAAAAAAAAATAAAAAAAATAATAAAATGGTTCTTTGTGGTAACTTTACAAACCCAAAAAAAAAATAATAATAATAAAAAAAAAATGGTTCTTTGTGGTAACTTTACAAACCCCCCCCCCAAAAAAAAATAATAATAAAAAAAAAAATGGTTCTTTGTGGTAACTTTACAACCCCCCCCCCCAAAAAAAAATGGTTCTTTGTGGTAACTTTACAAACCCCAAAAAAATAAATGAATAAAAAAATAAAATGTTTTTTTGTGGTAACTTTACAAACCCAAAAAAAAAATAAATAAAAAAAATTAAAAAATGTTTTTTTGTGGTAACTTTACAAACCCCCAAAAAATAATAAAATAAAATAAAATGGTTCTTTGTGGTAACTTTACAAACCCCCCAAAAAAAAAAATATAAAAAAAAAATAAAATGGTTCTTTGTGGTAACTTTACAAACCCCCCAAAAAAAATAATAATAAAAAAAATGGTTCTTTGTGGTAACTTTACAAACCCCCCAAAAAATGGTTCTTTGTGGTAACTTTACAAACCCAAAAAATAAATAAATAAATAAATAAATAAATAAAATGGTTCTTTGTGGTAACTTTACAAACCCAAAAAAAAAAAAAAATAATAAAAAAAAAATGGTTCTTTGTGGTAACTTTACAAACCCAAAAAAATAAAAAAATAAAAAAATAAAATAAAATGGTTCTTTGTGGTAACTTTACAAACCCCCCAAAAAAATAATTTAAAAAAAATGGTTCTTTGCGGTAACTTTACAAATCCAAAAAAAAAATAAAAAAAAATAAATAAAAAAAAGGTTCTTTGTGGTAACTTTACAAACCCAAAATAAAAAATAAATAAATAAAACGGTTCTTTGTGGTAACTTTACAAACCCAAAAAAAATAATAATTAAAAAAAAATGGTTCTTTGTGGTAACTTTACAAACCCAAAAAATAAATAAATAAATAAATGGTTCTTTGTGGTAACTTTACAAACCCCCAAAAAAATTTAAAAAAAAAATGGTTCTTTGTGGTAACTTTACAAACCCCCAAAAAAATAAATAAATAAAATGGTTCTTTGTGGTAACTTTAAAACCCCCCCCAAAAAAAGGTAGATAAAGATAAAATAAGTTTGACAACAATCATAAAATAAACATCTGGAGAAAATCTAAAATAAAAGATGACTCCCCAAAAAAAACAAGTGTAAAAATTATTATTAGTATGGAGACATTGTTTTGAAAAATAATACTATATCATTCATGAGATCAAAGAGAAAAAGAATCCAGAAATCAGTTTGGGAGAACTCTGTTTGAATATGAACAGCAAAACATCCTCGTTCTTATAGCATTATTAAAGAAGACATTAATGCGCTGCATTCAACGATCACAGAATTTGCAGCGTGAGGAATGTGCTACCTACAATACGAACACTAGTTTTACTAGACCGAGTGCTTCCGTTTAGTTTTTGCTTATGAGCATGCGTCGTTTTTTTGTCCGTCGGACTAGCATACAGACGAGCGGATTTCTGGGTCCGGCGTAGTTACGACGTAAAGATTTGAAGCATGTTTCAAATCTAAAGTCCATCAGATTTGAGGCTGGAAAAGTCCGCTGAAAGTCCGCTGAAAGTCCGGGGAAGCCCACACACGATCGGATTGATAGCCAGCTTCAGTCCGTCGGCGTCCGTCGGACTTTTGTAGACGAAAAGTCAGACCGTGTGTACGCGGCATAAGTGATAAGTGACATTGATTCATATCATACAATGTAAATACATACATCCAAAAGGTATGCCTTAACATAATTGGTAGGCATACAATGTGATCATAGTTCTCAAATAATATAAAGTGACACACTGTTGAAAGATAAGTCCATGAAAAACATTTTTTATGAGGTGTGTGTATCTGACACCAAAAAGTGTGGAAGGCAATGTAGTGTTGATAGAAGATCCACCACCATTTTTTAAAGGGGGGGGGCTTCCCGGAACAATTGGACACAGATGGGCTTACACCCACTGTGTCAATCAGGCTTGTAAAGATGAAGATCCCTGGAGATAATATTAAGGTGACCAGGATACTTGTAGAAAATGTATATGGCAAGGAAGGACAAATCCAATCAGATATCCAAAGAATATGTGGAAGAAATGTGAGAGCACATAGCGTGATACTGCATAAAAAGCTTTAAAGCATATTTATTGAAGGCAAAAAACTCACATTTAGGAAGATTAAAAACAGCGCTGAGTACATGGATAGTATGGCAGTGTCAGTGGTGTCAGCAATCCGTGCTGACGCGTTTCGTCCTACCGGACATCATCTGGGGTGCCTCACCACTCTGTACACTGCCTCTTATATATGGTAAGTGACCCCGTGTTAGAATGTGGCTCCAATCGGTAGCGCCGTTAATGGTAAGCTACTTCCGGGTATGTAAAAGATGGCGTTGACCGCGTGCATTGCACGCCTCTCTTAGGTGGATGTGTTGGAACGCACTCGTCGCCATAGCAATATCTCATGCTCGCTCCGAGAGCGTGTGTCCGGACCCATCGACATAGACCAATAGCGCGGTGCCAGACAGGAGACGTCATGACGTCATGGTGCTATGTATCAAACCTCGCTCCGGATAGAAAATGGAACGCACCAAGGGAGGAAGTGAAAATATACAATACAGAGTTAGTTGTATATATTATTGCAAAGTCTAATCTAAGTGCGTAATAAAAAACATCGTCATATAACGAAGAATGGGTATGTACTAAAAATAAACTATATACAATCGGAAATTATAAAAATTGAGTCTCACCTTTACATACAGATATATGTCGTGAATCTGTACATTCAAGCTTAATCCTGTATAGCCTGACCGTGGAATATATAGATTGGTGTACAAAAGGCGGTACTTAGAAAGAGGAATTAATCCACTAATATACTTCGTAAAAAAGAAGAAAAGTAGAAAAAGGACAAAATTAAACCGGTAAGGAGCCACGGTCCCACATAGGGGTCTACAATGACAGAAATCAATTGTATAGATGATCGATACATATCACGATCCAACAGAAGTTGGTTGTATGGATGACCAATACATGTCATCCAGTATGTTTGGTGTCTCCCAGTTTGATTTTTGCATTTATTGAAGGTAAAAAACTCACATTTAGGAAGATTAAAAACAGCGCTGAGTACATGGATAGTATGGCAGTGTCAGTGGTGTCAGCAATCCATCCCGACGCGTTCCTTGCTGACCTCTTTCTCGACCTAACATAAAGATATTAAAACCATCATGGAACGTCATTGGGGGGTATTAAGAAATGACCGTGTATTGAGCAACATCTTACCTGAAAAACCTAAGGTCATTTACAGAGGGGTCCCTTCTATACAAAGTTACATAGTTACATAGTAGGTGAGGTTGAAAAAAGACACAAGTCCATCAAGTCCAACCTATGTGTGTGATTATGTGTCAGTATTACATTACATATCCCTGTATATTGCGGTCATTCAGGTGATTATCTAATAGTTTCTTGAAGCTATCAACGCTCCCCGCTGAGACCACCGCCTGTGGAAGGGAATTCCACATCCTTGCCGCTCTTACAGTAAAGAACCCTCTACGTAGTTTAAGGTTAAACCTCTTTTCTTCTAATTGTAATGAGTGGCCACGAGTCTTATTAAACTCTCTTCTGCGAAAAAGTTTTATCCCTATTGTGGGGTCACCAGTACAGTATTTGTAAATTGAAATCATATCCCCTCTCAAGCGTCTCTTCTCCAGAGAGAATAAGTTCAGTGCTCGCAACCTTTCCTCATAACTAAGATCCTCCAGACCCTTTATTAGCTTTGTTGCCCTTCTTTGTACTCGCTCCATTTCCAGTATGTCCCTCCTGAGGACTGGTGCCCAGAACTGGACAGCATACTCCAGGTGCGGCCGGACCAGAGTCTTGTAGAGCGGGAGAATTATCGTTTTATCTCTGGAGTTGATCCCCCTTTTAATGCATGCCAATATTCTGTTTGCTTTATTAGCAGCAGCTTGGCATTGCATGCCATTGCTGAGCCTATCATCCACTAGGACCCCCAAGTCCTTTTCCATCCTAGATTCCCCCAGAGGTTCTCCCCCCAGTGTATAGATTGCATTCATATTTTTGCCACCCAAATGCATTATTTTACATTTTTCTACATTGAACCTCATTTGCCATGTAGTCGCCCACCCCATTAATTTGTTCAGGTCTTTTTGCAAGATTTCCACATCCTGCGGAGAAGTTATTGCCCTGCTTAGCTTAGTATCGTCTGCAAATACAGAGATGGAACTGTTTATCCCATCCTCCAGGTCGTTTATGAACAAATTAAATAGGATTGGTCCCAGCACAGAACCCTGGGGGACCCCACTACCCACCCCTGACCATTCTGAGTACTCCCCATTTATCACCACCCTCTGAACACGCCCCTGTAGCCAGTTTTCAATCCATGTACTCACCCTATGGTCCATGCCAACGCACCTTATTTTGTACAGTAAACGTTTATGGGGAACTGTGTCAAATGCTTTTGCAAAATCCAGATACACCACGTCTACGGGCCTTCCTTTATCTAGATGGCAATTCACCTCCTCATAGAAGGTTAATAGATTGGTTTGGCAAGAACGATTCTTCATGAATCCATGCTGATTACTGCTAATGATATCATTCTTATTACTAAAATCTTGTATATAGTCCCTTATCATCCCCTCCAAGAGTTTACATACTATTGATGTTAGGCTAACTGGTCTGTAATTCCCAGGGATGTTTTTTTGGCCCTTTTTAAATATTGGTGCTACATTGGCTTTTCTCCAATCAGCTGGTACCATTCCAGTCAATAGACTGTCTGTAAAAATTAGGAACAACGGTCTGGCAATCACCTGACTGAGTTCCCTAAGTACCCTCGGATGCAAGCCATCTGGTCCCGGTGATTTATTAATGTTAAGTTAAGTAAGTAAGGTTGCTCCAAATATAATTGACCCTCCTAAACGCCATACTTTTTTTCATGAACTAGTGGGATACTATCCATGCAAGAAGTGTACTGTGTGTCCTTACAATATCAGTGGTAGACACAAAACTCTGGAATTTCGGTCTAATATAACCAACAAAACCTATCCAATTAAAATGTTTTGCACATGCACAACAAGATACGTTGTCTACCTCATCACCTGCCCGTGCGGTAAACACTATGTGGGTCGCACCACTAGGGCGTTTTCGACCTGGATCGGTGAACATGTAGCAAAAATCATAGAGGGAGACACCGAACATACTGTCCCTAGACACTATAGGCAGCATCACAATCGGGATCCCTCCGGATCACAATTTCTTATTATTGACCGATACGTCCCTCCTTGGTATGGAGGGGCTTTAACCGTGGCGTATCCCAACTAGAGACGTATTGGATATATGAAATCCAGTCCCACACGCCATTGGGGCTCACTGTTGAGTGGAACATTAATGCCTTTATTAATCAATCCTAAACTATTATGCCTTCTTTTGTCTGTCTCTCCCTTCTCCACCAGTAAAGGATTCTAATGCTTTATATCCATTAGATTAAGACATGTATTGGTCATCCATACAACCAACTTCTGTTGGATCGTGATATGTATCGATCATCTATACAATTGATTTCTGTCATTGTAGACCCCTATGTGGGACCTTGGCTCCTTACCGGTTTAATTTTGTCCTTTTTCTACTTTTCGTCTTTTTTACAAAGTATATTAGTGGATTAATTACTCTTTCTAAGTACCGCCTTTTGTACACCAATCTATATATTCCACGGTCAGGCTATACAGGATTAAGCTTGAATGTACAGATTCACAACATATATCTGTATGTAAAGGCGAGACTCAATTTTTATAATTTCCGATTGTATATAGTTTATTTTTAGTACACGCCCATTCTTTGTTATATGACAATGTTTTTTATTACGCACTTAGGTTAGACTTTGCAATAATATATACAACTAACACTGTATTGTATATTTTCACTTCCTCCCTTGGTGCGTTCCATTTTCTATCTGGAGCGAGGCTTGATACATAGCGCCGTGACATCATGACATCTCTACTGTCTGGGGCCGCGCTAATGGTTTATGTCGATGGGTCCGGACGCACGCTCTCGGAGCGAGCGTGAGATATTGCTATGGCGACGCGCACGCGTGCGTTCCAACACGTCCACCTAAGAGAGACGTGCAATGCACGCAGTCAACGCCATCTTTTACATACCCGGAAGTAGCTTTCCATTAATGGCGCTACCGATTGGAGCCACATTCTAAAACGGGGGTCACTTACCATATATAAGAGGCAGTGTACAGAGTGGTGAGGCACCCCAGATGATGTCCGGTAGGACGAAACGCGTCGGGACGGATTGCTGACACCAATGACACTGCCATACTATCCATGTACTCAGTGCTGTTTTTAATCTTCCTAAATGTGAGTTTTTTACCTTCAATAAATATGCTTTAAAGCTTTTTATGCAGTATCACGCTATGTGCTCTCACATTTCTTCCACATATTCTTTGGATATCTGATTGGATTTGTCCTTCCTTGCCATATACATTTTCTACAAGTATCCTGGTCACCTTAATATTATCTCCAGGGATCTTCATCTTTACAAGCCTGATTGACACAGTGGGTGTAAGCCCATCTGTGTCCAATCGTTCCGGGAAGCCCCCCCCTTTAAAAAATGGTGGTGGATCTTCTATCAACACTACATTGCCTTCCACACTTTTTGGTGTCAGATACACACACCTCATAAAAATTTTTTTTCATGGACTTATCTTTCAACAGTGTGTCACTTTATATTATTTGAGAACTATGATCACATTGTATGCCTACCAATTATGTTAATGCATACCTTTTGGATGTATGTATTTACATTGTATGATATGAATCAATGTCACTTATCACTTAATTTTTAGCGCTGCACTTCCTTTTACACTATATTATTTACAGGTTTAAATCACTTGTTCGTGCTAGCTGCTCACATTTTCTTGACAGCGCGATATTCACATTTACTTTCTACTTAACAAATGAAACCACCAAGCTCCTCATTCACTCCCTTGTTATCTCTCGCCTTGACTATTGCAATTCCCTCCTCATTGGCCTGCCTCTCCATAGGCTATCACCTCTTCAGTCTATCATGAATGCTGCTGCCAGACTTATCCACTTTACCAACCGCTCAGTGTATGCAAACCCTCTCCTCCAATTCCTACACTGGCTCCCAATCACCCAGCAAATTAATTTCAAAATACTAACCACAACATACAAAGTCATTCACAACTCTGCCCCAAGCTACGTCCTCTCCACTCTTCTCAAGACCTCCTGCTCTCAAGCTCTCTCGTCTCCTCCTCCCATGCTCATCTCCAGGATTTCTCCAGAGCCTCTCCCATCCCCTGGAACTCGCTACCTCAACCTGTCCGGCTATCCCCTACTCTTGCTACCTTCAGGCGATCCCTGAAAACTCATCTCTTCAGGAAAGCCTATGACGTCTCCAACTAATCTTCTACCACTTCCATCAGCTCATTCCCCACAGTTACAACCTTTTGTACCACTTGCTCCACCCTATTAGATTGTAAGCTCTTCTGAGCAGGGCCCTTTTAATCCTCTTGTATTTTATTGTATTATAACTGTATTGTCTCCCTTTTATATTGTAAAGCGCTGCGTAAACTGTTGGCACTATATAAATCCTGTATAATAATAATAATAATAATATAGGAAGTCAGGGGCTGACTGGCTACATCTCAAACTGAAATACCTTAGTTAAAGTTTCAGTATTCAGGGTCAGCGCCGCAGATACCTGGTTCATACAATAACTGGAATTATGAGCTCAAACCTTTCCATAATATGCCTTGTTAAAGTTTAACAACCTTGTTAACCTAACATTAGTACTAGCTGCATACCAACCTTTCCTGGTTTGCGTATGATGGCTTTGTATTCCAATTGTTTTCTAACAATAGCAATGGATATTGAGATTAGGAAAACATACTGTCCCTCCAGGCTGGACTGGGAAACGACCAGCTAGATACGCACTGACTCGCAGTGACAAGGGTTAATTCTATAGGAAGGCTATCTAGGCTCCTTCAATGGGAAGTGAGATTGTTGTGCCCTTGTTTTATTGGGTTGCAGAAAAATGGTAGAAGCACAGCCTTATCCCAGCTACATCTGTATCATGCATTCCTCTAGAACAGCCATTCTCAACCAGGGTTCCATGGAAAACAAGGGTTCCTTATAAGGTTACTAGGGGATTCTTAAGCTGTGGCTGAGCTGATTCCCATCTGATGGTGCTTGCATGATTCCGAGTCCAATGCCACTTGGCAGAGCTAGCAGCATGACACCACTGATCATTTTTTAGTTGTCTATAAGGGTGGTATTGTGACCACCACTATAAGGGTCATCCTTCCATCTGACTCCAATTATTTAATTTTAGTAGGGGTTCCTCTAGGAAGATTATTTTAAGAGTTCCTCTGAGGTATAAAGGTTGAGAAAGGCTGCCCTAGAAACAGATTCTTTTCTGCAATCATTTTAAGGCTAGCTTCTGAATTTTCATCTGCTTTTGGTAGAACTTTTACATTAGCAATTAGGAATGCGCTCAGGCATGTTCTGATCCTAGTCCAAAACCACTTGAGCAAACCCACCAGGAAGCTGTCACCTGTGCTGTGTCTATGAGTGGGGCCAGTTGGTTGGTACCCAAATTAGAGGAATGGCTCACAGTTCCTTGAGTTGAGGGGGAAACAGATATCAAGCGGAGTAATAATCCTCAATCACCAGCACTAGTAATGTGTCTGCAGGGACTGTGGCAAATCATTTAACATTGTCCAAATAGTATGGTTATCAAAGAACACAGTGACACTGGCAGAATTTCAACATAAAGGTCGTCAGTTTGGCATAGATTACATTACGGAGCAGCTTCTGCGTGGGGGGTAGTTGATAGGCAGAGTAGCAGTGCAAGCGGGACTTAGGGGACTGCTGAAAGTCCTATGACACAGCACAGCACAGAAGATAGCAAAGTTGACATTGGTGTCCCAAATCTGTCCCTCCTTGAACAGGAACCTTTCCCTAGGGCTAATCCACTGTCCCTGACATGCGTGGTTCTTTCCTACTCTAGCCACGCACAAAATATGTACCAAATACATTGGAGCATTGCTATCTATTAGCATTGCCTCTATTAAAGATGGCCACGAAGTCACCCAGTGTTGCAGTGTCCAATCAGACCACTGCTCCTCTGGTGAAATATATACGAAGTCTGCAGAGGAACAATCCTCTACTCCCTCTGTACAACAGCCAGCATCACAGCACTACCTACAGAAGGGAGGGTAAACTGCACCCAGGGCCATCTTTAAGGCAGGGCAAAATGGGCAGCTGCCCCAGGCCCAGACATTGTTGTGGGGCCAAACATCCTGCCAGCTGCAGGAAAAGGAAAGCAGTAAGGGGTGATGTCTATGACAGTGAAGCTGGCCGAGAGGAGGGACACACTGACAAGCAGGGGCAGGGGCTGGAAGAGTGAGGGAGGATCGCAGGAAGGCAGGAAGGAGGCAATGACATTTTCCTAAGGTGGCTTAGATGAGCAGAAAGCCAAAATTACAATCTGAATGAGCACATGTATATGGCTGGGATGGCGTTCTCCACTGTCTAAACTGCTAATCTAGTATCACCCTTCTTTGTCTCTTTTATTGCTATTAAAGGGCTTGTAAAGGTTAGTTTTTTTTTAAATAACAAATATGTTATACTTACCTCTTCTGTGCAAAGGTTTTGCACAGAAGAGCCCCGATGTTCCTCTTCTGGGGTCCCCCAGCTGCGCTCCTGGCTCCTTCCCACATCGAGTGCCCCTTGGAGACCCGCATTCCAAGGGGACACCCGTGCGGGCGCGCTCCTGAGACCTACTGCTGTGTCCATTGACACAGACAGCAGGACTCGGCCCGGCTCCCATGTCACTGGATTTGATTGACAGCAGCGGGAGCCAATGGCTGCCCTGCTATCAATCTATCCAATGAGGGCCTGACAATGGAACAATCGGGTTCAGGTAAGTAAAAGGGGGGCTCTGGGGGTGTGCTGCACTAGAGAAGATTTTTCACCTTAATGCATAGAAACCACAAGGGTTTACAACCCCTTTAACATTAATAGCTCTGCCTGTGCATAACACTTGTCAGCATGGATGAGCGGACAGCTGGTATATTGTGTGATTCTCAATGGGCTTATTTGCCTGGATAAGTTAAACTTTTACTGCTTTAGCTGCTAAACTATATCATGTCATCTCTGCCTCTCTGATTGCTAAGATCATTGATAGTACTGTTTTGAATGTAATCCTGGTTGGCTTCGTTAACCCCATCTTTTCTGCCAAAACGCTTGAGAAAAAATGCAGGCTGAGGACACCTATTGCTTGAACAGCAATACTGTAAATTCTCTCACCGGCAATGTCTGGAGCACAGTTTGAGGAAGAGCAGAGCAATCTAAGACCTCAGCAGTTGAAACCCATAGAAAATCTTGAGCAAGTTCAGGGCTAACTGAAACAGTCACTATCCGCAGCTGGGTACCATGAAGCTCTACTCCCAAAACCAAAGAAGAGTTCCAGAGGTTAAGGGTCTTGTCCATAACACCGAGTAGTCCAGCAGCTAGTCCTAGAAGGCTCCAGAGGCAAGCAGCCCCCTGAAGCATTAGCAGTCCATTCTCCTGGAGGTGAGACCAGACACATGCTAACTCTCTGCCTGGGCTTCAGCCTATTTACCCCCTTCCCTGACCACCTACTGAGCACATACCTTCAGGGATTGGTCAGAGGACAGTAAATATTTAAGATGAGGATTTGAATATCCCCACCTCAGACTTTATCAACAGAGCTAGGGGGAAACAATCAAACCCACAACCTGGAAGTCACAAATGACAAAAGCAGAAAATCATACTACTCTGTGAATCAGCATGAGCAAAAAACTAAATTTTCCTAGCACCCAACTTTAAGGGTGCTATATCCGTGCACAAATGTTGAGACATTTGCAAAGGCATTTTTTATAACTAGACCCCTTTGTGTTTCTTTCTGGTGGAAGTATTGGCTGTAAAAGTTATGTTCATTTTATATTACTTTTTCTTGCTGTGTGATGATGGTGTGTCAATGAATGGTTTGAAGCAACTTTGTTCTTTTATTAGAGCGCATTATTGTTGTATACTTTAAGCAAAATTTTATAAAATATATCTTTAAAAATTACCCAGGTGGTATAACTTACCTTCTACATCACCCACGCTCTTTCCTTTGTTGGCTTACCATTGTTGAAGATGCAGGAAAGAAGAACATACAAAGCCCAACGTTTGGTGATCCTACTGACTTATTTCTCCTTTTCGGAAAGAACAATTCAGCCACTGTTATCAAAATGTGGTTATGGATAGGACGGAGTCTTTAGAAATAGCCCTCTTCAATTTTCCCAGAATATCCAGTGGTAGTAAAGAAAGATCTTTTATGATTTCACTTTTCTGAAGGTAGGTCGATGATAATTGGGCACTGGAAGTCAACAACTACCCCATAGATCATGCAGTAGGTAAATTAATATACTGGGAATGAGGGAGATAGCGTAACCAGAAGACCAAAACCAAAACTTTGTTGCATCATGGAGCACTTGGATCAAATTCTCTAATGCCGCGTACAGACGATTGGACATTGTGACAACAAAATCCTGGATTTATTTCCAACGGATGTTGGCTCAAACTTGTCTTGTATACCCACGGTCGCTCAAATGTTGTCGGAAATTCCGATCGCCAGGAACATGGTGACGTACAACACGTACGACGTGCCAAGAAAAATTAAGTTCAATAGCCAGTGCGCTTGATTCCGAGCATGTGTGGAATTTTGTGCGTCGGAATTGTGTACACATGATAATTTGAGATCCAGCTCTCAAATTTTTGTTGTTGGAAATTCCGTCAAAAAATGTCCGATGGAGCCTACACAGGGTCGGAATTTCTGACAACAAGCTCACATCGAACATTTGTTGTCGGAAATTCCGACTGTGTGTACACGGCATAACTCTTTCTGTTTCCAACCTGTCTACCGATTTATTTTTTGCAAGCCATATATCTCATTCGGATGCTGTGCGGCTTTCTTAGGTGGATTTCCCACCCCCTCTATCTCTCCCTGGTTATGTGATCTACACTCTACTGTCATGCAGGGAGGGAAGTGGCACCCCTCCAATCACATGTAGAATTGTGGTTAATTGATTCACACTGTCATTCCTTGGAATGCCTTTATTTACCTCAGATGTAGTGAATGTAGATTGTTGGGGCTAACACGGGATCACATGTATCATGGGAGCACCCCCGCAAGCACTCAACACCATGCGAGGGAGCTCGCATGAAGGTGTTGAGTCCTTTCGGTGGGGAGCCAAGACAGCCGCCGAGGGACCCCAGAAGACCAGGTTCGGGGCCACTCTGTGCAAAACGAGCTGCACAGTGGAGGTAAGTATAACATGTTTGTTATTTAAAAAAAAAAAAAATTATCTTTAGTGGTCCTTGAATTAAGTCTCTCTTTTATTCATTGGAATGCTTTTACCTCAGATGTAATGATGTAACCCTTGATGATCGTTGGTGATATATAAGTACCAATAATAAATAAATCAATAAGGGAGTCTGCTTCCTATATACAGGATGTGCTCCTTGTTGATTGTGTTGAAAATCAAATAAAACCTATTCTTTTTAAAAATGAGTAGTTCAGCAAGAGCAAAGAGCAATAATCTGGTTTTAGCCCTTTGAAAAGGGACATCGAGACAAAAACTGCAGAAAGAGCTCGTCTTTTAGCATTTAAAGATAAAATAAATTAACGCATTACACAACCTACAAGTGTCGAACCAAAATGAAAAATCAATTTTGTTTTCAAAAGTTTTATTGAAGAAAAAGGTTATGCCAAATTTATAAACAGCACTAAAAATAAATCAAGTTACAATAGGTAAAAATGTTAAAGGGCAATCAGTTAAATAAGGTAGTTAGTTGTAAGAAGCGTGTTAAGCTTTCTGGCCCCTTTCTTCTCAGTAGTGTGTAACTTAGGTCCTGTTCTATGGATGGCTGAAATCTTCCACCAATTAGTAGATACATATAGTGCCATTTTTGATGGAGGAGGAACGCTATAGAGGCTGTTAGGGGAGTAAGAACTTGAAGACTGAAATTGGGTCTGCCATGTGAGCAAAAACTGTTGAGTCCCCTCTCCTGTGGAGAGCATGAGTTGGGGACAATGTCCCCCAAGGTTTCCTTGTTCTCAGAAACTTAATTGGGATGCATGCCAAGAACGCAAAAGTTTCACTGATCATAGACCATCTGTCCCTATTGTTCCTGGAACAGCCTTTGTCACGGTCAGGGATCAGGCTTGGAGACCAGTAGCTATTTAGCCATAGAGAAGTTCCACCAACCAACTGGATAAGTGTTCAAGCAGGTCTCCCTGGCGGATGATGTTGGTTGATCTGAGGTTTGGTGTCTAAGCACTAACTGGTATTCACCAGAGCTCCTGATGGTGGAGATGGGTTTTGCTGCATGTTAGTACCCAGAGGGCTGTAGTCAGTGCTGGGTTTAGGAGTACATGACACAGAGAGTGCAGGGTCCAGGAGTCTGTAAGGCACAGAATGCAGGGTCCAGGAGTACATAATGCACAGAATGCAGGGAACAGGATTGTTATCCACAAAATGCAGGGGTCAGGAGTATGTAATGCACAGAATGCAGGGGACAGGCATGTTATTCACAGAATGCAGGGGGTCAGGAGAATGAAATGCACAGAAAGCAGGGGGCAGGATTATGTAATACACAGAATGCAGGGGACAGGAATACATAATGCACAGAATGCAGGGGACAGGAGTATGTAATGCACAGAATGCAGGGGACAGGAGTATATAATGCACAAAATACAGGGGTCAATAGTATGTGCTAATGCACAGAATGCAGGGGACAGGAGTATATAATGCACAGGATGCAGAGAACAGGAGTATGTAATGCACAGAATGAAGGGGACAGGAGTATATAATGCACAGGATGCAGGGGACAGGAGTATGTAATGCACAGAATGCAGGGGACAGGAGTATATAATGCACAGAATGCAAGGACAGGGGTATGTAATGCACAGAATGCAGGGGACAGACGTATATGATGCACATAATGCAGGGGTCAGGAGTATGTAATGGTAAAAATGCAGGGAACAGGAGTATGCAATGCACAGAATGCAGGGGAAAGGAGTGTCATTCACAGAATGTAAGAGGCAAGAGTATATAATGCACAGAATGCAGGGGACAGGTGTGTTATCCACAGAATGCAGGGGGTAGGAGTATGTAATACTCAGAATGCAAGGGACAGAAGTGTGCAATGTACAGAATGCAGGGGACAGGAGTGTTATCCACAGAATATAGGAGTCAGGAGTATGTAATATTCAGAGTGCAGAGGACAGGAGTGTTATCCACAGAATGCCGGGGTCAGGAATATGTAATACACATAATTCAGGGGACAGGAGTGTTATCCACAGAATGCAGGGGACAGGAGTATGTAATGCACATAATGTAGGAGACAGGAGTGTTATCCACAGAATGCAAAGTGCAGGAGTGTGTAATGCATAGTCCGAGTCCTGAGTACAAAACGAAAAGAGTGCAGAGGTATGTAACGCACAGTGTAGGGGTAGAGCGAGTGCAAAATCCCCCACCTCTGCAAGCAATACTCTCCTCCCCTTTACCCATTAAAGGAAAAATCTTACTCCCTCCTTTTCAAAAAGAATAATAAGAATAAGAACAAAAGACTAATGTGCACACTCACCCCACCCCCCACCCCCGAATCCAATGTTACCCTCCCAGAACAAATCCTTGACAAATCCCCTCTCCTAACACAAGGTTCCCCCTCACAGAAATAATCCTTCTTCCCCCCAGTATCCCTCTCAGAATAAATCCTCTTACACCCCCCAAATCCTCCATCCCAGCACAACTCCCCATTCTAGTAAAAATCGTCTCCCACCCAATTCCCCCTCTCTATACCCCCTGCAACAAATCTTCATTCCCTCACCAATCCCCTTTCTCACAACAACAAATCCCCCCAATTTTGTTTTCCAGCAAACATTCTCTCCCCCCTTCAAGCAGCCCCCTGAATCTCTATTTTAGTGCAGATCCTCCTCCTCCCAGCGTAAATCCTTTCTCCGCTTCTAGCACAGATCTTCCACCCCCCAAATGCCCTCTCCTAGCACAACTCTTCATCCTGGCACAAATACTCCACTCCCAAATCCCCTCCCAGCAAATATCCTCTCCCTGCTTTTAGCACAAAGCCACCCCACCCCTCCAACTCAACACAAATCTTTCTTCCCCCTCTTCAAAACCTCTAGGACAAATCTGCCCCCAAATCTCCCTTCCAGCAAAAATTCTCTTCCCACTTCTAGCACAGATCCTGTGTCTCAAGTCCTCCCTTCCACAACCTCCCTCCAATCTTGGGTAAAAGACTCTCCCCCCCCCCTCCCCAGCATAAATCCTCTTTCCCTCAAATCCCCCATGCCTGCACAAGTCTTCTTCCCAGTTCTATCACAAATCCTCCCACCTAATCCCCCCTCCCAGAGCAAATCTTCGTCCCCTTCCCCAGGACAAATTTTCCTCCACCACCCCGAATCCCCCCTCCCAGCACAAGCCACCCTTCTTCCCCATCTCAGCACAAATCCCCACCCACCTTAGTTCCCCTTCCAGAACAAATCCTTTTGCCCTTCAATTTTTCCCCAGGACAAATCCACCATCTCTTTAATTCCTCCTCACAAAATAATTCCTCTTCCATCCCACAAATCCTCCCTCATGACACCCCCCCCTTTTCCAGTAAAAATCCCCCTCCCAAAATTCCCCCAGCATGAATCCTCCTTTCCTCCAATCCCTCTATCCAACCAAATCTCTCTCCCCCTCTTCAAGCACAAGTCCCCTCAACCTCCATTTTTAGCACAGACCCTCTCTTCCACCCTGCTCTACCTGTCACTGTGCCCCCCATCAGTGTACCTCCATGTCATTTTTCTGATGCAGAATAGGTAAGTGGGCTGGGGGTGTTAGGGGATTATAGGTGGATGGTGGGGGTTGGGCTAGGGTGTGAGTTGGGGTAGGTATGGGGAAATGGTAAGTGGAGGTGGGGTAGGGATAGGAAAAGCTTAAGTTGGGGCGGGGCGGGCGTTTTAACTGGAAGGTATTGAAGTCTCTGGGGAGGGGGTGGAAGAGGGTGGGAGGGTTGTGGGAAAATTGGTTGGTGGCTGGAAAGGATCACTGAAAACAGTGCCTCATGCTAGTGGGAGGAGAGGACTGGGCTAGAGGATGGATTTCAATGTTGGCTGGTGAGTGGGAATGAAAGAGGATGCTGGAAGAGCCTGTGGGGGGAAGAGGAGCCAAGGAGGGGGAAGAGGGATGATTCTGGGAGGCATGGGGCAGTTGTAATAGCTGGTAAGGGGATTCAATACTGTCGGCTATGTAGGTTTACTGCATGGTAGGGAAATGAGTGCAGGTGGCAAAGTGTGCGAGTGCAAAAATGAAGCATGTAATTGGAATGACAGGCATGTAGGCATCAAGCAGTGGTGACAGCAGGAGAGACTGCAGAAATGGCTGGGAGCAGTGGCAGATAGAAGAATGATGGAATTCATTGAAATGACAGGCAGGGAAGCATCAAGCAGGAGAGGGAGTAGCACGCTGCCTGGCTTGGATGGAGTGTTGCTGGCAGTGGAAGCTAGCAGAAGAGGGATTGGCAGACCATCCGGCTGATAGTTGGGTTGGAGCAGGAGTGATGCTGCTGGAGGGGTTAAAGGGGAGATGGAATAGGAAGGGTAGTGGATGGTATAAGGAGGTAATGATACTAACTAAATCACTGGCTGGGCTTGCATAGGCAGTGTAGAGGATGGCTCCAGTCCCTGTGCTTCTCTCACTGTGCTGTCTCTGTCCTTCACTGTCCTTTCACTTTTTGAAGCTACTTCATGGCTCCTCTTCAAAGGTGGATGCCGCTAAGAGATAGGAAGCCAGAGGCAGTGGTAGAAGCTGGGAGGTGGTCTGCAAATTGTGTGATTGGTTGCTAGGATGATGGCAGTCCTAGCAACCAATGACAGTATTGAAGATTGGGGGGGGCAGAGATTCCCACTTTGAGGATACCACCACTAAATGGAGCCTAGTACTGGAACTTGTTACGGGAACTGGAAATGGAACTCTGGATTCCAGCACTCCAGCCCAGATCTGCGGGGCACCGGGACTTACTTAAAATCTCGGGACGGTCCTGCGGAATCTGGGATGGGAAGTATGAGAATATACAATAAAAAGTTTCACCTTCATTATTACAGGATCATGCATTTGCACCTCCATTTATGAGGTATACCGCTTTCAATCAAACAAGTGCAACCAGGATGAAACAGGACAAAAAAGACAAAAAAGAATGAATATATACACACATTATAAATAAAGAGAAGTGAGATGATTTTTGCACACCTGTGGGGCATAATTTCTCACAACTAGGCCATTCTATTGAAGACATGAATATTTTGGTTCATAGGGGAGATTTTAGGAATACTTAGGAAAAGAAAACCTTTGAACTGCAAATGTTAATTCTGCATGATGCAAGAGATAATGGATTCAATGTGGACCTTCGTTTTTGAAGCCACTATCAAATAATTCTCATCTCTCTGGCTTTACCTCTCCCCTCCCATTAATTTAATGCTATTAAAATTACCTTTTATTTTCACTCTGCAGCTGTTATAATTGTCTGTAAAATTAAGTGCAATATGGCTACTTGGAGGTGTTCTGTAAATCAGTGAGCCAGTCACACAAGAAATTACATTTATGGGTGTGTTTTGTACACTGTTGGTATACAAAATGCTCCAAGAAATGTAATTTCCTGCTTGTGTGATTGGCTCACAGAATTCCCCAGAAGTCTGCATTATAAGTAATTTTTAGGGACCTCCTGCAATAGGAATGTTATTTTTGGCAAATACTCCCCAAGGGTTAAATCATTCTAAAGAGATGCAGACACTGCAGTTTTTCTCATCAGAACAGGGAAAGTTCAGTTACAATGAACCAGACCCTTTCATTCTGAATATGTCTACAAGGGACATGGTGAAACAAACAGCAGAAAACAGGAGGGATCTACAATAAAGTTTGTTAAAATCCCTGCAATGTACATTGACCACCCAGAGGGGATTTTCTTTTTATTAACAAAAATTGAGTTACATTTTAAATTAGCCAAATACCCTCAATTTAAGTTACAGGTGAGTTTTCTCATTTCTCAAGATATATCCATAAGTAATAGGGCACTGTTTCTGGTAGAGATGTTCCACTAATGTGTTGCTTCCAGGTACCATGGATTTACCTTCTTTATTCATGAAATTCCAAAGATGTAAGGCATAGGAATCATTAAATGTTGGCAAATTCTGCCAGACTGCAAAGTACCTTCTCCATGCTGGATATGAGATGGGGTAGAAACGTTGAGGATGAAAATAACTGATGTTTCCACACATGACATCATCCGTAGAGGTAAATACCGGCATGCCACAGACTTTATTCACAACACAAGTGAAAACCCCCGGCCCTTGGTGTCCCCATATTTCTCCCCTGTAGTTCTCAACAAAGTTTTCCATAAACTGCCACGCCAACTGGTAATGTGAGGAGAGGCCAAAAACACTACTGCTAGTAGTTGTGAAATCCTGGGCTGCTAGAAAATGGTCCTGGGGTATTGGATGAAGTGAGATGACATCAGCATCCATGTAAATTCCACCGTATTTCCACATTAGAGCAAACCTACAGGCATCTGAGCTAACATGGGTCCAGTAGACTTCTTTTTCAGGGTTTACCTGGTAATTCAGAAAAGTACAGCATTTCATGAGATCATAACATTAGCAAATTTTTTTCACATTTAAAATACCATGTTAATTACCCTCCCTCTGCCCCTTTTCTTACTTCTCTGTTACAGCTTGTGGGTGGCCACCCTGTTTGCCTGGGCGTTGGCCTGGCTCTGACTTATGGTAGTTTATTTACTTTATTTTGTGTTCTGTGTGTTTTTTCCTTTTTTTTCTTGGTGTGGTATTTTAGTTGTGTATTTTACATTTTCAATTTTTTTTTAAGAAAAAAAAAAAAAACATAGCATAATGAGGCTAATGAATTGGGGCTAATTTTATGGGGCTTCTGTAACTAGGGATAAACTGAAGGTGCCTGGGTTCTGTTCAAGTCAGATTTACAGAACATGAGTAAAGTATGGATGCCATATCTGCACCCTACTTCCAAGGTAATAGGCAAGAGATTGTTAAACATGGGGGGGGGGGGGGGGCTGGGGAAAGTGTACCAAAAGCAAAAACATGTTCTCTAAACTTACGTTTGGTGGAGAGTAGCAATTAAAAAAAAAAAAATAACAAACTCTAAATAAGGTGCCTGGGTGATTCCCTTGAAGTGGTTGTAAAGGCTGAAGTTGTTTTTACCTTCATGCATTCTATGCACAAAGGTAAAAAACCTTCTGTGTGTTGCTCTCCCCACAGGCCCCCTAATACTCACCTGAGCCCCCTCTCAATCCAGCGATGTGCACGAGAGCCTTGGCTGTCCAGAGACTCCCTCTCCTCTTTGGCTGAGACAGCAGCGGGAGCCTATGACAATCACAGTCAGTGAGAGATTGGGCGGCCTTATAGATGCATAGAGCAGGGCTCGGGATAGAGCACGCACCAGTGAACCCATAGCAAGCAGCCTGCTATTGGGGGCACTGGTCAAGAGGGAAGGGCCACGAGCACCAGCAGGGGAATCCGAGAAGAGAAGGATCGGGGCTGCTCTGTGCAAAACCACTGCATAGAGCAGGTACGTTCAACATGTTTGTTATTTAAAAAAAAAAAACAGCAAACAAACTTTTTATACCACTTTACTCTGCCTGTGAAGTGGCACATCTGTACAATGTATACAGCCTACTACTACGGTTTGGCCTAAGCATGAGTTTGGGCCAATCATTGGCTGTTCACCGCATTTAGGGAACACCTGAATTTGCAGCGTGTTCGGCAGGTGTTCGCCCCGCTGAACACCCTGCAATGCACTGCGTGCTGCACAGTGCATTTTACGCTCTGCTTGGGCAAAGCTTTGGGTAAAAGCTGGTTGTTAAGGAGTGGGGCCAGGAAGCCGACCGTGGCATCCTTAACAACCAATGAGTCATCAGCTACAATGGGCTTCCCCGCTGACAGCTGAATAAAAAAAAAAAAAAAATTGCCGTTAAAACAATAGTAAAACAAAAATGGTGGGGGGTCACCCCCAAATCTATACCAGACCCTTAGCTGAGCATGCATCCTGGCAGGTCAGCAAAGGGGTGGGGGGGATGAGCAAGCGCAACCCCACCTGAACCATACCAGGCCACATGCCCTCAACATAGGGGGGAGGGTGGTTGCTTTGAGCCCCCCACCCCAAAGCACCTTGTCCCTATGTTAATGGGGACAAGGGTCTCTTCCCCACAACTCTGGGCTGTGGTTGTGGGGTTCTGTGAATGGGGCCCCAGATCCTGGCGCTCCATTCACCAAAAAAGTGTCAAAAAGTAATAAAAACACAGACAGTTTTTACAATTAAGGTTTGTTCTTGGATAGAAAACTGGTTACAGGGGTGCGTCCAAAGGGTAGTGATAAATAAGGTGTACTCAGACTGGTCTGGAGTGGTAAGTGGGGTACCCAAAGGTTCTGTCTTGGGACCAATTCTGTTTAATTTATGCATAAATGATATAGAGGATGGGATAAATAGATCAATCTCGGTTTTTGCGGACGACACAAAAGTAAGCAGGGAAATAACTTCACATCAGGAGGATATAGAAATTTTACAGAAAGACCTGAACAAAATAATGGGAGTGGGTAACTACATGGCAAAGGAGGTTTAATGTGGAAAAATGTGAAATAATGAGATTAATAAATAAATAAATGCAAACTACTCACTAGGGGGAGAACCTCTGGGGGAATCAAGGATGGAGAAAGATCTAGGGGTCCTAGTGGAAGATAGACTGTGAAATAGCATGCAACGTCAAACTGCAGCTACCAAAGCCACCAGAATATTAGTATGCATAAAAAAGGGGATATACTCAGAAGGGATGTTCTGGAGCTGGAGAGAGAGTCCAAAGAAGGGTAACTAAATTAATAAGGGGGATGGAGGACCTCAAATACGAGGAGCGACTACAAGCACTAAATTTATTCTTGCTGGAGAAAAGACGCTTGAGAGGGGACATGACAGCGATTTACAGATACCTCAATGGTGACCCCAGAATAGGAAAAAAGCTATTCAATCTTAGGGGTTGTAAGAGGATACAGGGCCACACAATGAGATTGGAGGAGGAGTGGTTTAATCTTAAGCAGCACAGTGGATTTTCACTGTCAGGGCAGTAAGAACTCTCTTCCACAAGTGGTGGTGTCAGTGGGGAGCATTGATATTTTTAAAAGACTCTTGGATGCGCATCTTAAAGAACACAACGTACAGGGATATGGGAAATGATTATCACATACACCTACACAGGTTGAACTGGATGGACTGTTGTCTTTATTCAACCTTACCTACTACTGTATGTAACTATGTAACAGATCCTATATTAAAAAAATTAAAAAACAGTGTCCCCTGTTGTAAATCCATCATGAATCACGCACCCAGAAAAAAAAAAAAAAAAACGCTTTGCATTCATTGACAGCTGACCTTCGAATGCATCCTCTGCTGTTTGACAGTTCTTATGTAGGTAAGGGCGGGGCCACCTGGCAACATCACCTGGTGGCGTCGCCCTCTTGTGACGTCTCCGACCCAGCATGCACTAGTCCGTGACATCACAAGGGGGAGGCGGTGCCACCAACGACGATTCAATTTAAATGTGATTTAAATGTCATTTTTGCTGCGGTATATTCTATTTGTAAACAAAGAGGCAGGGGACTCTCTTCATCTATACCAGATCCGTATCCTGAATGAGGGTCTGATATACTGTAGATGTTAATGGGGGACCCCCACACTAAACAAATTGTGGCTTTCACCCTAAAAATACATGGCAGACCCTTATCCTTGATGAGGGTCTGCTATGGATTAATCAGGGGACCCCATGCAATGAAGTCTGGTAGCAACTATTAACAGGAAGGAAGCTGTCATGGTTAGCAGCATTATTTCTATTATTATTATTATTATACAGGACTTATATAGCGCCGACAGTTTACGCAGCGCTTTACAACATTAGGGCAGACAATACAAGTACAATACAATTTAATACAGGAGGAATCAGAGGGCCCTGCTCGTTAGAGCTTACAGTCTAGGAATTTCTACATTTCCTATGTGAAAGAGGTGGTTGAGAGCCACTCTAATATATATTTATTGTTTTGGGTTATTACTCCTTTAAATATATTGTTGCTCTCAAGTTAGAAGTAAGAGGGATGTTTCTACTGAGAAGATGGAAGTCTTGTTTAGGTTTGTGTCAACCGCAAAGCTAATGCCTTGATCAAAGTGATGTGATAGCCTGTGTAGTGTTAAAAAAGCTGTTATAAAAACTGTCTGAACATTGATGGGTGAGAAATGCTATGAATAACTGTATGTACATGGATGAGGTGTTTGGCATGGCTTGGATTGGTAATATCCTATGGGAGGGCGAGATCTTAAATGTATACTATAAATATGTTGCCCACACAACTTGGTCTCTATTCCTCTTTCCAAAACCAGCCCCCCCTTTTCCTGTGCCCTGTAGAATGCACGTTCTGTCTGCAACAAACTCACCGCCCTTCACGACCTCTTTATCACAAATTCCTTTAACCTACTTGCCATTACTGAAACCTGGCTTCATGAATTGGATACTATTTCTCCTGCTTCCCTCTCCCATGGGGCCCTTTTCTGGACTCACTCCCCCAGACCAAGCGGACGGAAGGGAGGTGGAGTGGGAATTCTTTTAGCCCCATGCAGCACCTATCAGGTACTTCACCCACCTCCCTCTCTGGCACTCTCCTCTTTTGAGGCACATTGCATTCGTCTATTCTCTCCCATTTCTCTAAGAATTGCTGTCATCTACCGGCCCCCTGGACCAGTATCAGCCTTTCTTGATGACTTCTCTGCCTGGCTACCCTACTTTCTCTCTTCTGAAATCCCCACAATTATTCTTGGGGACTTCAACATCCCTGTTAACACTAACACTACTATTACTTCTAAACTTCTCAGTCTAACCTCATCGCTTGACCTGAAGCAATGGATACAGGCTCCTACCCACTCCAACGGCAACACCTTCGACCTTGCCTTCTCCTATCTGTGCACTCCGTGCAACCTTTCCAACAATCCACTCCCACTCTCTGATCACCACCTTATTAGTTTTGCTCTCTCCCTGTCTTCCACCTCTTCTCCCTCCAACCGCCTAACAGTTACACGTAGAAACCTTCGCCACCTCAACCCTTCTCTTCTCTACTCTGCTACTGATCACCTCTATGACAAAATTTCACCTCTGTCCTGCCCCAACCTAGCTACTTTCATCTACAACAGCTCACTGTCTTCCTCCCTAGACAAACTTGCCCCCCTCACTACACTTAGAATTAGGCCCCGACTGCTACAACCCTGGCAAACAGATGATACCAGAAGTCTCAGAAAACGTAGCCGCGCTCTTGAGTGCCTGTGGCATAAGACTAAGACCCAGAAAGACTTCACACAATATAAATCTGCCCTCCTAAAATACTACTCCTGCCTTCACACTGCCAAACAGACCTACTTTATCACACTCATTAACACCTTCTCATCCAGTCCACGTCAACTCTTCTCTACCTTAAACACTCTACTCTGTCCTCCACTGCCTACACCCACCAACTCACTCACTGCCCAGGAGATTGCCAATCACTTCAAAACTAAGATTGATACAATTCATGAGGAGATCACCAATGCGCAAAAACCTCCCCCATGCAACACCCCATGTCCACATTACTTCCCTCATTCAACCCTGCTACTATTACTGAGGTTGCTAAACTTTTATCTAGCACTCATCTAACCACTTGCCCCATGGATCCTGTTCCCTCGCAAATGCTACGCTCACCCTCTGACTCGATTCTACACTCTCTAACTCACATTTTCAACCTCTCCCTCTCTTGTGGCATCTTCCCAAACTCTCTAAAACATGTGCTAGTCACCCCCATACTAAAAAAGCCCTCACTGGATCCCACCAATCTCAACAACTTACGTCCCATCTCCTTACTCTCCTTCTCCTCCAAACTTCTTGAAAGACTGGTCTACAACTGACTAAGCGACCATCTGACCATGAATAAACTTCTTGATCCCCTTCAGTCCGGTTTTCGCCCTCAACACTGCACGGAAACTGCTCTCCTTAAACTCTCAAATGACCTACTAATGGCTAAAGCCAATGGACACTATTCTGTACTACTTCTCCTGGATCTCTCTGCTGCCTTTGACACAGTGGACCACCCCCTCCTCCTCAAAAAACTCCACTCCTTTGGTCTCCGTGACTGTACTCTTCGCTGGTTCTCATCCTACCTATCCCACCGCTCCTTCAGTGTCACTTACAACTCTACTTCCTCCTCTCCTCTTCCTTTTTCCGTTGGGGTCCCCCTAGGTTCTGTTCTTGGACCTCTCCTTTTCTCAATCTACACCACTTCCTTGGGTCAGTTGATTGCCTCCCACGGCTTTAAATATCATCTCTACGCTGATGACACCCAAATCTATCTCTCCACCCCCCAGCTCTCTCCATCTGTCTCCTCACGTATTACCAACTTACTAGCAGACATATCAGCCTGGATGTCACATCACTTCCTCAAACTCAACCTATCCAAAACCGAGCTCATGATATTTCTTCCCTCAGGTGCCACTTCCCCTGATTTCCCTATCAATATCAATGGCTCAACGATCAACCCATCTCCCCACGCCAAGGTCCTAGGTGTAATACTGGACTCTGAACTAACCTTTCGACCCCACATTCTATCACTATCCAAAGCTTGCCGCCTCAATCTCCGCAACATCTCCAAGATACGCCCCTTCGTAACCAATGTCACCACAAAGCTTCTAATCCACTCCCTGGTCATCTCCCGCCTCGACTACTGCAACTCCCTCCTCATTGGTTTACCTCTAAACAGGCTATCCCCATTTCAGTCTGTCATGAACGCTGCTGCCAGGCTCATCCACCACACAAACCGCTCAGCGTCTGCTACACCCCTCTGCCAATCCCTCCATTGGCTGCCACTCAGTCACCGAATTAAATTCAAGATACTAACTATAACTTACAAAGCCATCCACAACCTGGCCCCCAGCTACATCTCTAACCTAGTCACAAAATACCAACCTAATCGTTCTCTTCGCTCCTCCCAAGACCTCCTGCTCTCAAACTCCCTTGTCACCTCATCCCATGCTCGCCTTCAGGACTTCTCCAGAGCCTCCCCCATCCTCTGGAATGCTCTACCCCAATCCGTCTGATTTTCTCCTACTTTATCCACTTTCAGACGATCCCTGAAAACTCATCTCTTCAGAGAAGCCTATCTGGCCCCCACCTAACAACTGTACATTTATCTTCTCAATCAGCACATCACCCACAGTTATTACCTCTTGTATCTCTTGACCTTCCCTCTTAGATTGTAAGCTCTAAGGAGCAGGGCCCTCTGATTCCTACTGTATCAAAGTGTATTGTATTTGTACTGTCTACCCTCAAGTTGTAAAGCGCTACGTAAACTGTTGGCGCTATATAAATACTGTATAATAATAATAATAATGTTGGGCGTGGCCTAACTCCGGACCTGAATGGAAGCCTAAGCCACTCTCTCCCGCACAAAGGAGCAGCTAAATAGGCACACAAGGAAAAATTTGCCAGCTCCAGTCATGGTTAAAGGGGATCGGAGCTCCCCAACAGCACGTGAACCCCCGGAGCCTTCCCAGCACCAGCAAAGCAACATCCCCGCGATGTTCCGGACATCGCAGGGAGAAGGCCTCAAAGCCGCGGCCTCGCCTAAGCCACCCGTCCCGGCCGGCGGCTCCGGCCCCACTAAAGACGGCGCGATCGGCACCCACAGCGCTCCCAGTCACAGCTCCACTCCACAAGCTCCACAAGCTGTACCCCCTGTGCCCCATAACCCTCCAGCATCACAAGCACTCTGCCTGTCTGATCTACAGGCAGTAGCCCTGGACATTAAAGCCACGCTAGCAGCAGCCATTACAGACCTCAAGTCAGACATCCAGAGCATTGCAACAAGGATGGGATCAGTGGAGCAGACTACAGCGCGACAAGCTGAGGCCATAAAACAGGTACAAAAATCTTCTGATATACACTTAAATCATTTAATTGAAATTCATCGCCACTTAGAGGACCTCGATAATAGAGGAAGAAGACATAATATAAGAATAAGAGGAGTTCCAGAATCTGCAGACCAAAATCCCGTTGAACATACTGCGACAACCATATTTAATGATTTACTGGACAGACCCCCAGACTCCCCCATTGACTTTGAAAGGATTCACAGAGCCCTCAGAGCGAGGGGAAGGGATACTGATCCTCCCAGAGATATAATATGCTGTTTGGTAAACTTCCCTCTGAAAGAAGCCATTTTAAAAAAGGCGAGAGAGAAAAATAGAGTGCTGTTTAACGGAAGCGAGATAAAGCTATACCAAGACCTATCAAACATCACATTACAGCAACGCAGGGCTCTGCGTCCGATTCTTGACCAATTACGCACCAGAGGTATCCCTTACAGATGGAAGTTTCCTTTCTGTCTCTTAGCCACCTGGAGAGGTCACACAGCATTGTTACGCACACCAGAAGACTTGCAATCTTTTTGTGAAACTTTAAACATCCCCCCAACAGAAGTACCAGAGTGGTATAATTCATTCATGCTGAATGAAACGTGGATCGAAGTAACAAACAACTACACGCCCAGAGTCCAGAGAAACAGAGATAGACGACGCAGATCACCTTCATTTCATCAAAACAGAAGAGGAGCAAACCAAGGAAGCCCAGGACTCTCTCCTCCTAGACGCAGAGATCGCATGGACAGACAAGACCAAATGGACACCTGAATTTCAAACATCCACAACAAACACTGCTGTCGTTCTGTGCACGCACATCTACAATCAACGTTTAAACTTCAAGACGACCTCTATTCCTCCAGATGAAACACCTTTGAACCAACCATTAAAGAATTGACCAACCACAAGTTAAAAGATTGAACTCAAGAGCCAACTATCTGCATGTTTTTACCTCTCCCCCTTGTTTTCCCCCCTTTTTTTTTTTTCTTCTCTCTCTCTTTTCTCTCTTTCTTTACAGCTGATGTTAAATAAGAACATAAGGGTATGATAGATGAGTCGTAGCTAAAAAACATCCGATTGTAAGTACGCTTTCTAAATTATTATTTTTTTTTCTTCTCCTCTGATACTCAGGGATATATTAAGATATAACTATAATGTCTATTACTTTAACTATCGACCACTAACCATACTGAAATGTTCAGGAGTTACAATATCTTTAGAGCACACATATTTTTGAGATAATTTTCTTCAGAATATATGGCTCATATATTGAACATACAGAAAATCCCATTGTCAGGTTTGGGGGGGGGGGAGGGGAGGGGGGGGGGGGGAAAAATTAAATAAAAAATATATAGATATGTACTACGGAACATATCACAAGTAGTATTATATATGTTCTCCAACATAGAAGAAGGAGCAAAAGTTTCTACGGTTATGAATATTTTACATTTATCAAGGTTTAAACTGTTTCAATAATACTTAGATATTATTAAAATGTGCTGAATAACAGCAATTTCGTATCACAGTTAATATAGATGATGTTATTTTTCATCATAAGAAAAAGGCAGTATGGCGGACCACATTGGAATTACCTCAATTCATCTTGCATAAGGTAAATCTCCTTTACAGAATCATAACCCTTTTTCCAAATTTAATTAAACAGGAGGTAATTAGCAAGGCTAAATATCATCCTCAACAATAGTCGGGCTCCGACAACGCAATAAAAAAAAAAAAAAAAAAGAAGATGAAGGAAAATAACAAATATTGATTCTTCGACCACCATAATGCCTTATACTCACTCTATCGTTCAAGTAATGTTTGAAGCAAGAATTTCTGTTTTTTTTTGTGCAACTTTGTTTGATATACTCAAGTTCCATTGACTAAATAAATAATATGGTACTTCCAAATTTGCAATTAAATTTTCATAAGATATGCAGAATAATCCCCTATTTTTACAAGAAGCTATAATTCCCTAAGACAAGAGCTCCCCCCTGTGGGTAATAAGCATATTTACTAGAGTGGTCATATTTTGCCTGCACCTGAGAAACCTAACACAATTTAGATACTAAGAAATGTCTATATAAAACAGGGTTCAATATAAAAACGCTTATTTATACAGTCATTTACAGTCCCCATATCTATATCTCACCCATAAATTGCAACTAATAATTTAAAAATCTACCATGACCAAGGTCTTCTCTTACACCCTGTAATATCTGAACAATATAATTAGCTAGCTGCTCCAGAGTGCTAAGAGTTTTGTAAATAAAAGAAAGGAAAAAAAAAAAAAAAAGAAAAGAAGAAAAAACATAATAATCCAACTATATTCCATTTGATCCTACTTAGACCTTGCTCCCACAAAAAGAGTGGAAATTCTTTCACTCTTTGTACTTTCCGGACCTTTTTATTAGGGTAGTCTAGCTGGTCTAAACCTACCTCCGGAACATTACCTTACCCCCTTCCTCGGGAAGGGAAAAACCCTCCCCCTCCTCTCTTTCCTTTTTTTTTTTTTTTTCTTTCTTCTCCCCCCCCTTCTCATTCCCGCCCCCTTGATATCCCGGGCATATTTATCAAACCCAAATCAAAACATACAAATAAGTCAAATCTCACCACACTCTTATATCCGAACACTTCTTATCTCGGGTACAGGAAGAACTCCAAAATGCCTATTCATAAACAGCAGACCACTTCAACATCGTTGAAGCTAGTCTCAGTAAATGCTAAAGGACGTAACATCCCTGAAAAAAGAACCAAGTTCCTTAATGAATTTCATAAACTCAAAGCAAATATCATTTGCATACAAGAGACTCACTTTAAAGCTAATAAAGTTCCCAAAATGCAAGATAAAAGATTTCCAATGGCATTTCACGCCACCAATCCTGAAGGGAAAACCAAAGGAGTCTCAATTCTGATTTCCAAAGAGACTCCTCTTCAAATTCAAGACACAATGCTTGACCCAGGGGGAAGATACATATTCTTGAAAGGAAAGTTAGGACCTCATCCCATCACAATTGCCAACATCTACACTCCTAATTCAAAGCAGGTAACCTTTTTCCGTAAGATTAAGGAACTATTAACAAACTTCGCTGCGGGCATACTTATCTTAGGAGGTGACTTTAACACTCCTTTAAATCCACTCATAGATACCTCTAATGGGTCATCGAGCCTTCCTTATAAAGCATTAAAACAAATCAAACTCCAACTACAGGAATTAATGCTACATGACGCCTGGAGAACTCTGAACCCACAAACTAAAGACTTTACATATTTTTCTACTGTACATCAAAAATATTCCAGAATAGATTACTTTTTTATCTCGCAACCAGACCTAGAATTAATGAAAGACTCGACAATCGAAACCATGACTATATCCGATCACCATCCAATTACCTTATCATTAACTTTCCCAGAAAAAACTACCATAACCAAAACGTGGAGACTTAACACTTCTGTCTTGAAAGACCCCATAGATGTACTACATCTTAATGACAAACTAAATGAATATTTTTCACTAAATGAAAACGATGAGACAGCTTTGATTACACAATGGGAAGTGCACAAATGCGTAATGAGAGGTGAATTTATAAAAAAACTAGCTAAAATAAAGAAAGAAAAACAATCCAAAATTAGATCGCTGCTAGACCAAATTCATAAACTAGAAAAAACTCACAAAAGAACTGTTGCTCTCTCCACATTTGAAGAATTAACTAAAGCAAGAACTCTACTATCAGAAGAGTTGAACATGAAAACAAAAAGACAATATATCTTAAGACATAAGATATATTATGAGCAAGTTAACAAAAGTGGAAAAATGCTCGCAAAGGCAGTCCAAAGCAAGAAGGCTGCATCAACAATTTATCAAATAAGAGACAAACAAGGCACACCATACTCGTCGAATGAGGAGATTGCCAAACAGTTCGAACTCTACTACCATTCCTTATATAACATTACATCTAATCCTAAATGCCCACATAATTCGGAAAAAAGAACAAAGCTTATTCAAAATTTCCTAGAAAAATATTGCCCACCCCAAATATCAAAAAATACAGCCCTAGAACTCGAGACACCTATATCAGGCCCGGAATTTGATAAAGCCTTAAAAGATATGAAAATAGGCAAGGCACCAGGTCCAGATGGATTACCTCTTCAATATTACAAAACGTTTACCAACATACTGAAACCTAGATTTCTGAAAACCTTCCAATCACTATACTCTGAACAACATCCCCCTAAACAACTGTTGGAAGCCCATATAACGGTCATACCAAAAGAGGGGAAAGATTTGACTCAGGTAACTAACTACAGACCAATTTCATGAATTAATGTCGACATCAAGATTTATGCCAAAATACTAGCAAACAGACTCCTACCCCTGCTATCTTCCCTTATTTCCTTAGATCAAGTAGGCTTTATCCCGGGAAGGGAGGGACGCGACAACACAATCAAAGCAATAAACATAAATCACTGGTTATCATCCCAAAAGAAACCGGGATTCTTCCTATCTCTTGATGCAGAGAAGGCGTTTGACAGAGTGGCCTGGGACTATATGGACGCAGTACTAAAACACATAGGGATCCTGCCCCAAATGAGATCATACATCAAAGTATTATACTCCAACCCAACAGCTAGAGTTCGTGTCAATGGCCACCTGTCAAACGCCTTCAACCTTCGCAATGGCACAAGACAAGGATGCCCCCTCTCACCACTGTTGTTCGTCATCACATTAGAGCCACTATTAAATAAAATTCGATCAAATCCAGACATTAAAGGTATAGAAATTCACAAACACACATATAAAGTGGCAGCTTTTGCTGATGACATGCTTCTATTCCTCTCTGAACCCCATATTTCATTACCCAATGTCATCCAAGACCTAGAGCACTTCCAACTATTGTCAAACTTAAAAATTAATCACTCAAAATCTAGCGCCCTTAATATTACACTACCCTCCAATTCAGTAGAATTATGTAAAAATAACTTCCCCTTCTCGTGGGCCAAACAAAGCATAACATACCTAGGAACAGAAATACCTACAAATTTAAGTAATCTCTTCAAACTCAACTTTTTACCCATTCTAAAAGACACACAAGATGATTTAAAAAGATGGAACTCTCTCAATATTTCTTGGTTTGGTAGAGCCTCTCTGATTAAGATGACAATCCTACCTAGATTTCTGTACGTTATGCAAACAATCCCCATTAGACTGCCATTATCATTCTTTAATACTTTCCGCAAAGCATGTTCTTCCTTTATCTGGAGGAGCAAACCTCCCAGAATCAAATTTACCAGACTAAACTTACCCAAAAATAAAGGGGGGATAGCTCTCCCAGACCTCCAAAAATACCACCAAGCTGCTCTTCTGACACGAATAGTAGACTGGAACATCCACCAAACAGTTAAAGATTGAGTGTCTCTAGAGCAATCACTTTTCTCCCACCAAATAAACTATCTCCCGTGGATTCGTCCAGCGCACCACTCCAAAAACATTAAAACCCATCCTCTTATAGGTCCCACACTAGAAATATTTTTTAACACCTATAAAAAAAACAATCCAGTTCCTTGGATGAGTCCTTTAACACCACTGAGGAACAATCCAGACTTTGTCCCAGGTTTAGAAAAAATTTCCTCACTAATTCATGGCCACATGGTGAAATTCTGGTCAAACACTTTTTTAAAAATGGAAAACTTTTATCTAGAGATGAAATAAACAGACATAGCGACCCTCCACAGATCTCACAGTGGAATTACATACAAATCAGACACTACCTAACCAGCAACAAGACAACTCAGCATTGGACTAGACCTCTGACGACACTAGAAGACCTATGTACAAGGACAACCCCACAGAGACATATTATTTCCTTTCTCTACAACTCACTCTTTGTGAGCAATTCGGAGTTCTCCAGTTCCTCATGTCAAGCTTGGGAACAGGACCTCAACTTAAACCTGTCAGAGGAAAACTGGGAAAAAATTTTCATGTACGCACATAAGGGTTCACTAAATGTCGCCACTCAAGAATGCTGCTTTAAAATCATCACTAGATGGTATAGAACTCCCACCCTATTGCACAAGTTCTCTCCCCGGACCTCTGACAGGTGTTGGAGATGCAAAATTGAGGAGGGCTCGATGATCCACATCTGGTGGACTTGCCCGCTTATCCAAAATTTTTGGAAAATGGTTCATGAAACCATCACGTATGTCACCTCAGAAAACGTAAGTTTTCCTTGTCAAAAGAAGTTTATTGAGTATACAATGTTATAAAGATACATAAAGTAAGTTTACAAGGATCTATAAAGTAAGCTCATTGTTTTACAGTAGGGTTTATATAGGTAAATATCATGAAATTTCAAATATTAAACATTGGGTTCACGTAAACCTAAATTAAAGATATATATCATTTCCTTAGTTACTTTTGTAGGTATTTAAATGATTTATACCTACTATACATATTGTTTACAAGTAGAGTGTATATAGGTCAAATAAATTCTGATAATGAGCTTTAATCGTAAGGTGGAGAAAAGGAAAGAGAAAGAAGAAAAAGGGTTGAAAGGTAGAGGTATGGTCCACAAGGTTGTCCCGCTCGTCAGTTTATTATTCTTTTTAGTTCTAATGAAGCCTTAGAATGGGTGTCTCTGTAAGTCTTTTAATCTGTTACCATGGCAACAGGACAGAGTCATTGAAGTTTGACAGGAACTGTTGTTTTATCCAAGGATGCCAAAGTTTTTCAAATTTTGGAATTTGATTTTGATCGATGGCTACCATCTTAGCATGGGACATTGTATTATTCATTCTGTGAATTGTTTCTGCTAGTACCAATGTAGGAGATTTCCATGCCTTGGCCACTGTTTGTTTTGCAGCCGTTATTAGTTGGATCATCAGTTTGAATTGAGAGAGTGTTAACCATTCCGGTTTTAGATTAAGTAAAGTTAAATATGGATCTGGTTGTATTATTTTTTTAAATATTTTAGATGCAATCACGAAGACTTCCTTCCAGAAGGTTTGGATTACTGGGCACGTCCACCATATGTGTAAATATGTGCCTATTTCTGGGCATCCTCGAAAACAAAGAGTTGAGGTATTAGGTGAATATTTTGCCACTCTAGCGGGTACAAGGTACCAGCGAGTTAGGACTTTATAATTTGTCTCCAGTGCTAAGATGTTGGGTGAAGATGACTTAGATGTGAGCCATATGTTAGACCAGTCCGTGTCTTCTAAAGTTCGTCCCAGGTCCTCCTCCCACCTCTGAACGTAAGGGGGTCTATTAAGATTTGCTACTCCATATAATTGATTATAAAGTGATGAAATTGTACCTTTAGCAAATGGATCTTTTGTACAGATTGATTAAAAAATGGATAATTGGGATAATGGTGTATCCCCCTTTAGGAATGGTGTATAGAAATTTTTGATTTGGAGATATCTAAATATCTCAGTTTGGTAGATCATATTTTTCTCTAAGCGATGGGAATGAAAGGAATGATTTAGATGCTATGAAGTCATTTAGTGTCTGAATGCCTGATGTTGTCCAAGCTTTAAAAGAATTTGGGTAGATCCATGCCGGATAAAAGGCCGGATTTCTGATAAAAGAAAGGAGAGGATTGTGTGGAGATTGTAACTGATATTTGGTTTTTAGTTTATCCTAGAGAGATAAGAAGTGTTTAGTTATGGGATTATGAATTTTAAAGCGGTCTTTAGGTTTAAGCCATAATAAATTTGATATTAATAGAGGGTCATTTTCTGAAGCCTCTATAAATACCCATAATGGGATTTCCTGTTTTGCATGGTATTTGGACAGACTGGCCAAATGTGCTGCTCTGTAGTAGTTAGTAAAATTAGGGTATCTCAGGCCTCCTTTATTTTTGGGAAGATGTAGTGTGTGTATAGGTATACGTGGTTTAGAAGAGCCCCATATAAACGAAGTTGCTCTTTTTTGTACTATTCTCAAAAAATAGGAAGGAATTGGAATAGGGAGGACTCTGAATAGATAAAGCAATTTGGGTAGAATAGTCATTTTGATTGCATTAATCTTCCCTATCCAGGATAAAGGAAGTTGCGACCATTGTTTTATTAGATTTGTGATCTGTCTTAATACAGGAGGATAATTGGTTGAGAATAAGTCAGAATGAGATGCTGTTAAATGAATTCCAAGATATGGGATTGATTTTTCTGCCCATGTGAATGGGAGTGCAGCCCTAGCCGGGATCAATTCCATGTTTGTGAGTGAAATATTAAGCACTAGGCATTTCTTAGGATTAATCATAAGGCCGGATAGGGCTGCAAATCCATCAAGAGCTGGTATTAAGTTAGGACCAGAGACCTGTGGTGATGATAGAAAAAGTAATATATCGTCTGCAAATATACATAATTTGTGTGTAATACCTCCTACTTCGATGCCAGTTATAGTTTGGTTTGTTCTGATGTATTGGGCCATGGGTTCGAGTATAAGGGCAAATAATAAGGGAGATAATGGGCAACCCTGTCGGGTACCTCTTTCGATATTAAAGGCTTCAGATTTGTATCCAGCATATATTATATAGGCTTTGGGTTTATTATATAATGCTTTGATCCATGTTAAAAAGTGGGGTCCAAAACCCCATTTTTGTAATGAATATTGCATATATTGCCAGGATACTGTGTCAAATGCCCTCTTAATATCGAGAGATAGAAAACATAAAGGGATTTTCCGTTTTTTAGCAATATGTGCCAATAACACTGCCCTGCGTATATTATCGCCTGCCTGTCTATTTGGCATGAAGCCTACTTGATCTCTATGTATTAATTTTCCTATAATGCTATTGAGGCGTTTTGCTATTATTTTTGCTAATAATTTAATATCAAGGTTTAACAGAGAGATAGGCCGATAATTCACACAGGAAGTATCATCAGAAAGGGGTTTTGGGATCATACAAACAATTGCCATTAGTGTTTCTTGCCGCAAAGAATGTCCATCTAGAAGTTTGTTAAAAGTTTCAGTGAGAATGGGAGAGAGTATTTCTGAGAATGTTTTATAGTATAAAGCCGAGTAGCCGTCTGGGCCTGGTCTTTTGTTAAGTTTTAGGTCTTTTATGGCGTTAGCAACTTCATCTATAGTTATAGGCTCATCCAAACTGCTTTTTTGATTCTGAGATAACTCAGGTAAGGTTATTTTTGAGAAGAAGGATTCAGCTTCTGTAGGATTAAATTCATTGTTTGTCTTGTATAAAGTTACGAGATGTGAGTGAAATTTATGGACTATTTTAACTGGATTACAAGTGTAAACATTTTTTGATAATTTCAAACGTATAGGTTTGAAAGATTTGTTAGTTGAATTTAATGCCCGAGCCAAATATGTACCTGGTTTGTTTGTATTCATGTAGAAATTGTGTTTGGAGCGTTTGAGGGATTTATCAACTGACTCAGTGAGAAATAGATCATATTCCAATCTAGATTTTTCCAGATGAGATTTTGTACTCTGAGATGGATTATCTTGAAATGATATGTAGGCTGCATTAAAATTGAGTTCTAGTTTTTTGCTAGATTTTTGCGTTCCCGTTTAAATAGTGCCATTTGTCTTTGTATTGTACCACGCAAGACAGGCTTATGAGCTTCCCACAGTGTTATTGGGGAGATGTCTGTTGTATTATTAATTGATATGTATTCCTTTAAAGCTTGTTCAATGGCCATCTGATGTAGTGGGTGTTTGAGCATTATGTCCGGTAAGTACCACGTTGGGTCATGCGCTTTTGGTATGGCTGAGGCTATAGTAGTGTATACTGCATTATGGTCAGACCACGGAATCGGAATTATATCTGATGCAATAATTTCTGGTATCATTCCTATTGTTAGAAAAATATGATCTATTCTGGTGAAGGTTTGATGAGGGTGCGAGAAATAAGTGAATTTCTTTTTCATTGGGTTACTTTCTCTCCATGAATCTACCAGATTGTATTTGGAAAGAAGTTGAGAAAAAGGTAATCTAGAGGTTATTTTGGATGGTGTAAAAGGTGATTTATCTAGAAATGGGAGGAGGACCTGATTCGAATCCCCACACATTATCACTGTTCCTATTTTGTGTGTATTAATCACTTGTAATATATGTGAGAGGAATGGTGTAGGTTGTTTGTTAGGAGCGTAGTAGGAAATCACCGTGATTGCTGTATCCATTATATAACCCATGAGTATCAGGTATCTACCTTCTGGGTCTTTAATTTCTGATGATAAGGTGAATGGTGTGGATCGGTGAAATGCAATTAGAGTTCCCCTTTGCTTGGTACAGGCAGAAGCCGTGTAAATTTGTTGATAAAAAGGAGAAATATATTTTGGAGTAGAATCTTTGGTGAAGTGTGTTTCTTGGAGGCATACTATGTGAGCCTTCTTGTTATGGAAAGTACGGAAGGCTTTGGTCCTTTTTTGAGGGACATTTATTCCCTGAACATTCAGGGAAAGTATATTCAGTGGTGCCATGGCAATAGATCAAATAGTTTTGACTTACTTTTTGTTATGCAGAGCTGACTGCGCAGATCAACCTGTGTGGACTGAAGAGATAAATAGATAGAAAAGAAACCAGTGAATTCTGGAGTAAAGAGTAAACAAAAAACATATGAGATTAGATGATACATTGTATAAATTATTTTTTACAAGTAATCACAATTTACCCGTGAAAGAGAATAAATATCTCTCTCAGGGGAATAAGTGCCTCCGTCACACTCCCACATAATTTGGTTGGGAGAATGAGGAGGGCTAATGGGGGTACACGGATCTTCCGCTTACAGGAGAGAAGTGCTATGTCAAAAGACATCAAAATGATGTTTCATTAATTGGAGTGCAGAATATAGTTTTTGTTGAAATTATTTATTCCAGGGTGGTTGTATATGGTTAGTCTTGCCCTAGGCTAAATAATTCAGTTAGAAAGGTACTGTTAATAACTTTGGTATTAATGAAGATAGTTTGAATTATTTTGGGATTTTAACCCTTTTAGAGTAAACAATTACATATTTTATTCATATGTAACTGTTTAGATATGTTAACTCATAAAATTGAGGTTGTATTGCTTCAGATTAGAATAAACAAAAACATAATTCTAGGAACTAGTTAGGTAATAATATATTTGTTTTAAGAAAAGAAAGAAAAAGCTTCCATTACTTCTGGATTATTGAACATATTTGTCCTAAAAAGTAATAAATCTATTGTTATTACCTGATAATATATAACTGAACAAGAATTTCCTTATTTCACTTATATATTCTAAGGCTATATGAATCAGAAGTAATAAGAAATATAACTGGAATGTAACATGATCCCACACAGTGTGTGACTATCAGAATGCAGTTACATTCAGTTATAAATATAGGTTTTTTATAGAGAACCATCTCTTAGTATAATAAATGAAGAGATATCAGGAATTAGGATGTCAGTCCATTGAATCTTCTTGGTCCATGGATGATGTGGCATAACGGCCTCTTTTATGAGAATGATGATTCCCATTTTGTTCTGAAATTTTCTGGGTGCTGCCTGAAGGTGAAGATGATGCCATTCTTCTGCGTGTGGGAGTGTTGCTGCTTGTGGGTTCTGTCAGATTTAATTTTAAAAGGGTTTGTTGTAGTTCATCTGCTGATCTGCTTCTGTAAATTGTACCTTGGTAGTTAAATCTGACTGAAAAGGGGAAGCCCCATTGATACATAATGTTGTGGCGTTGCAGTTCCATTAGTTGGGGTTTCATGGATCGTCTTTTAGTAATAGTAAGTTGGGATAGGTCAGCAAAAATTTGATAATTGTGTCCTTGAAAATGAAGTTCCTTTTTTTCTCTTGCAGCAATTAGTATTTGTTCTTTCGTTCTGTAATAATGAAATTTTGTGATTATATCATGTGGGGGTCCATCTTTCTTTTTGGCTGTGAGGGCTCTGTGTACTCTGTCCAGTTCTAAACATTCAATAGGGATATCTGGCTTTAGTTCTTGTAATAGAGCAGTAATAGTAGATTGCAGGTCTGTCACAGTTTCAGGTATTCCCCTTATGCGCAAGTTTGAACGTCTGGCTCTATTTTCGTAATCTTCGAGCTTAGTTTGAAGTATTAAATTCTCTTTTTTTAATTGTTCCAATTCTGTTATATTTTCTTGGGTTGTAATTTCGATTTCATCCATTTTTATTTCTAAGGCTGCGGTGCGGTTTCCCAGCTCTCTTATTTCTTTGGTTAGGCTGTTTGTTATTTGGTCTGAGGTTTGTTTTAAAGCCTTATGAAGCATCTTTTCAAATTGTAATAATATTACTGGGGATGCTGAGGAGGCTTGTGGAGAAGTTTGTGAGAGGATTTGTTCTGTATCTGACTCAAATGGAGAGTCTTGCTGTGACATGTTCTGTCTGTGAGAATGCCCTGATGCTGTATCTTGTGAGGTGACTGGAGCTGCTTCAGCTGCAGTGAGTGCCTGTGAGCTCTTTGTGAGGTGATTTTTATTTCTGCCACGGTTTCCTCCCAGTACCATATTTCCTGCCCAAACTTTCACAGTTTGTTCTCTGGGGCAAAAAGTTTCAAATGGATACCTTTTGAGCCTGCAGGCTCCGCTTTGTCCTTCTCTTCTCTCCTCAGCGGTGTGGAGCTCTAACAATGCATGTCTGCTCCGCTAGGCTCCGCCTCCTGCCCCCCAGAAAACTTAAGTTTTAACCCAGCACAATACCTGCTACACTATAATTCAATACCCAAAAGACAATACCTAAAGTCTCTAACTATGTTTATAATAAATGCTGCAAGACATTGTATCCCCTGCCACTGGCGATCTAATTCTATCCCATCAAAAATAGAATGGTTTCGTAGAATAAACAAGATAGAAAGTATAGAAGAACTCATAAGCATTTCTCAAGAAAAAATACTTAATTATGCTTCTACATGGCATAAATGGATAGAATTCAAAAACTCTCAGTCCTATAAAGCAATCAATATTTAATGACAAAAACTACTGTCCAGAAACAAGATCTATAAGAAGGTTCAAGAATAACACACGGAAAATATAAGTTAATTGCCCACTCCCTTCTCCCCCTTCCTTTTTTTTTTTTTTTTTTTTTTTTCTTTCTTTCTTCTTTCCCCCCTTCCCCTCCTCCCCCTCTCTCCCTTCTCCATTAAGACACAGTTTAAGCTAGTAAACGATTACTATTTCAATATTGCTACTTGAGTATATGTATTAGCAATAAAACATTGATACTGTATAAAATCATAATATCTCCATATACTGTCCTAAAATGTTTTCAAACCAAATGTCATATGTAACATTTTATTGGCAAATGTACCACTATAACGATATCTTGTGATTACTTGTTCTTTCAATAAAAACCTTTGAGAAACAAAAAAAAAATAATGTTGTACCAGGACCAATAAATTGAACAGTGTGAAGTTTTAATCAGTGTTAATTCACTTTTGTATATACACTGTTCCCTGCACAGATCTGGGTGTGATGAACGGAGACGTGCCGGCAATAAAAATAAGGTAAGATTAACAATAATAAGGTGATAAATAGGACTAGAGTTTGAAGGATCCAGAAGTATCCTATCAGTTTGGTGGGAGTGGTTAAAAACTCAGGTAGGGACTTAGGTTAAAAGAGTTAATTATTAATTACTTGCTGACCCCCGTATAGCAAAATGATGGCGGCAAAATGGTTTAGTTATCCTGATTGGACGTCATATGATGTGATCAGAAAAACAGAGCTGAAACGCGCCCGCGGGGGTGCGCACCGCGGCAATCGGAGGTACTGTGTGTCAGTCTGACACACTGCAACTCCAATTGTGGTATGAAGCCTCTGACAGAGGTTTATACCACGTGATCAGCTGTGACCAATCATAGCTGAAAATCGCATGAACCAGGAAGTGCCGGTAAACGGCTTTCCTTGGTTCACACTGTCAGAGGGGGGTCTGTGCTGATAAGCAGCACATTGATTATCAGCACAGCCCCCATCAAAAGGTGCCCATCAGCTGCCAATCAGTGCCCATCCCCTGCCAGCATGTCCCCCTTTATAAAGCCTGTCAGTGCCCATAAAAATGCAGATCGGTGCCCACAACAGTGCCCAAAAAAGTGCCAATCAGTGCCCCATCAGTAATGGCTGTCAGTGCCCTATCAAAGTGCCAATCAGTGCCACTCGGTAAATCCTGTCAGTAGCTCCTCATCAGTGCTGCTTACCCAGTGCCACCTATCAGTGCCCATCAGTGCCCATAAGTGCTGCCTATCAGTGCCCATCAGTGCTGCCTATCAGTGCTGTCAATCTTTTTTCGTTTATAGCGCAAAAATTAAAAACCGCAGATGTGATCAAATACCACAAAAAGAAAGCTCTATTTGTGGGAATAAAATGATAAACATTTAGTTTGGGTACAGTGTTGCATGACCGAGTAATTGTCATTCAAATTGTGACAGCGCTGAAAGCTAAAAAATGTCCTGGGCAGGAAGGGTGGAAAGTGCCTGGTATTGAAATGGTTAAAAGCGAGAAAGTTGTTTTGCTTGTGTATTTTTGGTTGGGAGGGGATGCCGCTGTTAATGTGACTAAATTGTTTAACTACTGAATTGCACCTGGGTCCCCCCCAGGACAGATGCCTCCAAAGAAGTTGCGTACTGTTTGGTGTGGCAGCCTGAGACTTCTATATTGTTGTGCCCAGGTTGGCCTTAAGCGTTGGGGTAACGCTGTAAAAGTGTAAAGCATTGGTGCTCAAGGGTAAGTTAAGGAGCCCAGGCAGGTAGGGACTTAGTTAGAAATGGGGACAAAAGTAAATTCGGGATCTCCCTTCCACACACCCAGATATCGTGACAGTGGGAAGTGCTTTTATATGTACATTTGCATAATCTGCTAAGTTTTCCTTACAGGATGAAAGAATATCAAGTTAAGGGGGAGATCTCAAATTTATCTTTGGCATCACGTAAGGTGTTAAAAAAACTGAGAAAAGGAAGAAAACCTCTATTGTTATGGTGCATATGGGAGAAAGGGGTTTTAGCTGTGCGATCTAAACTTAAAGCGGAGGTCTGCCAAAAAAAAAAAAATATTAAAAGCCAGCGGCTATAAATACTGCAGCTGCTGACTTTTAATATATGGACACTTACCTGTCCGGGGAGCCCGCGATGTCGGCAGCCAAACCAGATCTGTCCGTCAGCTCTCGGCTGCAGCCGCCCCCATCCTTGTTAAGGGAATCAGGAAGTGAAGCCATGCGGCTTCACTTCCTGGTTCCCTACTGCGCATGCGCGAGTGCGCTGCGCGTCCTCACTGGTCCCTGCTGTTTTCTGGGACCCGTGTGTCTCCCAGAAGACAGCGGGGGTGGACAGAGTAGGCGCCGGAAGTGGCATAGGTCTATCTATGCCAGGAAGTGGGAGCAAATACCTGTATTAGACAGGTATCTGCTCCCCACTCCCGCCTGAAAGGTGCCAAATGTGACACCGGAGGGGGGAGGATTCCAAAAAGTGGAAGTTCCATTTTTGGGTGGAACTCCACTTTAAAGCATTAACTTACATACAAAAGATTATGGCTAAAGTGACAGCCAGAATTCAGAGGGAGATGATAAAGATTAAAGAGGAGAACAATTCTTTAATTATAGTACCTCAGCACTCAGGTGCTGGAACTCAGGTAGCTTATCCCTGATGACTTCAGAACGCACTAACGAAACCGGTCGGACGTACCGAATGTGACACACCACTTGCGTTCGCAACATAGTTTGATTGATTGTTCGTATGTACCCACATGTGGGTGATGCGGTTTTTAGCTTGTTTTTAGCCTGTTCAATAAATTTTTTTTGCCATACTTCACGATGGGAGTTTTCCATTTAATTTCTCCCCGTTCATGGCACTAATGGTCTTCAATGACCCATCTCCATTCGGGAGTTTGTTTGCATGCATCCAAGCAGCTACAGTGTCACCTAAGCTACCTGAGTTCCAGCACCTGAGTTCCAGCACCTGAACAAAGCCGTGATCGCTAGAAGCTTCTTTGGCTGTTCTTGAAGCATTTTTGACACCTGTTATGGGAGTCACTTCAATCTGGTGAGTAGGCTGTGTGGCCGATGATGGTGGTGGATTACTGTTGTTTGATGCCTTGCTGAACCCCAGGAGGATTTATCCAGAAGTTTGATTTCATCACTATTTGAACATTTTTTGAACACATATTTTTTGAATTCTTTGGAATTCAATTTTGAATTTGAACTGTTGCTTTCACTTGTTTTGGTTTTATTTTTAATTTTTATTTTTTTAATTTTCAATATGGTTATTTGTTGATTTCACTTAGTTGTTAGCTATTTATGAGTATCACTATTGATATTATTTATACACTAGAACATACTGTATGTTTTGGTTTACATTAGAGTGTGATTCTGCACTTGCACTTTACAAGGAGCGTGGTTTGTAATTAATCCGTTAATTATTGTCCTTTTATTTTTGTTATAACGTGCTGCTCCTCAATCAATCAATTTTACATGAATTAATTTTACATTAGTTCTACAAGCTTCCATTTGCGTGAGTTGGTAGTTTCTACCATTTACTACATAAAAATTTTAAAACGGGAAATTTTTTGCCTTCATTGAAGTACGCTGATGAGACGGCACTGATGGGCACCGATAGGTGGCAGTGATGGGCACTGATGGGTGGCAGTAATGGGCACTGATCAGTTACACTGATAGGCAGCACTGCTAGGCGGCACTGATTGGCACCACTGGTGGGCACTGTGGGCACTGTTAGGTGGCAATGGCACAGATGAGGCATAATTGCCTCTTCCTCTTTGGGAGCGATGTCCCTTGCAGATGAGCCAGTGATTGGCTTTTTTTTCTATCAGCGTGAGGAGAAAAAAAACGATTACCGAGCTTTTGTTTACATCATGTGATCAACTGACAGCTGATCACATGGTAAGGGGCCGGGACCGGCCCCTTACTCGGATCGGTGATCACCCGAGTCTCAGTGACTCAGTGATCACAGCGTGCTCCGTGCACGCCCTGCAGGGCACGTGCACAGGGGAGGCCATCATATGACGGCCTTCCGGAAATTCAGGTCCGCGCTGCGGCCGTCATTCAGCTATAGTGCGGATGCCAAGAGGTTAAGGATAGCAATCACATGAAGCCATTTATTATCACATAGTTTTTGGGATCCTTTTTAAATCATAATGATAACAGAAATCACCCAAATGGCCCTGATAAAAAGTTTCCATACCCTGGAATGTTTGGCTTTGGTCCAGACACAGAAGGTGGCACACGCAGGTTAAAATGGCAATTAAAGGTTAATTTCAAACATTTGTGGCTTTTTAAATCACAATTAGTGTCTGGGTATAAATAGTCAAAGAGTTTGTTAGCTCTCACATGGAAGCACTAAGCAGGCTAGGCACTGCGCCATGAGTAGGTAGAAAAGAACAGTCAAAAGACCTGCGTAGCAAGGTAATGAAACGTTACAAAGATAAAAAAGGATTTAAAAAGACATCAAAGCAAAGTCAGTACTGTTCAATCACTTAATAAGAAGTGGAAATATCAGGATTTCTTGATACCAAGCCAAGGTCAGGTAGATCAAGAAAGATTTCAGCCAAAACAGCCACAGGAACTTTTCGGGATACAAAGAAAAACCCACAGGTAACCTCCGTTAGTAGGGATGAGCCGGATGTTCGGGTCGAACGTAAGTTCGCCTGTTCACCGAACAGCGAACAATTTGGGGTGTTCACGGCAAATTCGAAAGCCGCGGACCACCCTTTAAAAGTCTATGGGAGAAAACAAAAGTGCTAATTTTAAAGGCTTATATGTTCGGTATTGTCATAAAAAGTGTTTGGGGATCTGGGTCCTGCCCCAGGAGACATGTATCAATGCAAAAAAAAGTTTTAAAAGCGGCCGTTTTTTCGAAAGCAGTGATTTTAATAATGCTTAAAGTGAAACAATAAAAGTGAAATATTCCTTTAAATTTCATACCTGGGGGGTGTCCATAGTATGCCTGTAAAGTGGCACATGTTTCCCGTGTTTACAACAGTGCCTGCACAAAATGACATTTCTAAAGGAAAAAAAGTCATTTAAAAGTACTCGCGGCTATAATGAATTGTCGGTCCTGGCAATACACAAAAAATTAATTGAAAAAAAATGCATTGGATTCCCCCACAGTCCATTACCAGGCACTTTGGGTCTAGTATGAATATTAAGGGGAACCCCAAACCAAAATTAAAAAAAAAAAATTGCATGGGGGTCCCCCCAAATTCTATACCAGGCCCTTCAGGTCTGGTATGGATATTAAGGGGAACCCCGCACCAATATAAAAAAAATGGCGTGGGGGTCCCCCCAAAAATCCATACCAGACCCTTATCCGAGCACATAACCTGGCAGGCCGCAGGAAAAGAGGGGGGATGAGAGAGCGCCCCCCCTCCTGAACCGTACCAGGCCACATGCCCTCAAAATAGGGAGGGTGCTTTGGGGTAGCCTCATCCCCACAACCCTTGCCCGGTGGTTGTGGGGGTCTGCGGGCAGGGGGCTTATCAGAATCTGGAAGCCCCCTTTAACAAGAGGACCCCCAGATCCTGGCCTCCCCCCTGTGTGAAATGGTAACAGGGTACATATGTACCCCTACCATTGCACAAAAAAAATGTAAAAATGGTAAAAATGACATGACACGGCTTGGGACAAGTCCTTTATTAAAAAATAAAAATGTCCCACAAAGTCGTCTTCTTCTATTCTTGCTCCGCCGATGGACCGAAAAAGAAACAAAACCCGCATGCCACCACTGGCGTGATGTAACCGGGTGACCCCGCCCCCTCTGACGCTATGGGGAAGCCATAGGGATGTCTCCGTGCGTCAGAGGGGGATGGGGTCACCCAACGATGTCACCGTGTTGCCCCGCCCTCAGTTATAATATAACTGTCACCTGAGAGGGTGGTCATTACGAAGGGTGCCTCCCATGAAGGCGGATTGGTGGCGGCATGCAGGGTTTTTTTTTTCAGTCCATCGGCGGAGCAAGAGAAGAAGAAGACTTCATGGGACATTTTTATTTTTTTTAATAAAGGACTTGTCCCAAGCCGTGTCATTTTTACAATTTTCACACTTATTTTGTGAAATGGTAGGGGTACATTTGTACCCATTACCATTTCACATGGGGAGAGGCCGAGATCTGGGGGTCCCCTTGTTAAAGGGGGCTTCCAGATTCCAATAAGCCCCCCGCCCTCAGACCCCCAGGAGGGGGGTGCTCTCTCAGGAGGGTTCAGGAGGGGGGGCGCTCTCTTGCCCCCCCTTTTCCTGCGGCCTGCCAGGTTGCGTGTTTGGATGAGGGTCTGGTATGGATTTTTAGGGGACCCCCATGCCATTTTTTTTTAATTTTGCCGCGGGTTTCCCCTTAATATCCATATCAGACCTGAAGGGAATGGTATGGAATTTGGGGGGACCCCTACGCAATTTTTAAAAAAATTTTGGTTCAGGGTTCCCCTTAATATTCATACCAGACCTGAAGGGCCTGGTAATGGACTGTGGGGGAAACATGCGCCACTTTACAGGCATACTATAGACACCCCCCCCGGTATGTAATTTAAAGGAATATTTCACTTTTATTGTTTCACTTTAAGCATTATTAAGATCACTGCTCCCGAAAAAACGGCCATTTTTAAAACTTTTTTTGCATTGATACATGTCCCCTGGGGCAGGACCCAGATCCCCAAACACTTTTTAAGACAATAACTTACATATAAGCCTTTAAAATTAGCACTTTTGATTTCTCCCATAGACTTTTAAAGGGTGTTCCGCAGCTTTCGAATTTGCCGTGAACACCCCAAATTGTTCGCTGTTCGCGTCTCATAGTAAGCCTTCGTGTCCCATAGACTTTAATGGTGTTCGTGTGTTCGAACACATTTTTTGCCTGTTCGTATGTTCTGCTGTGACCGAACCGGGGAGTGTTCGGCTCATCCCTACTCTGGAGAAATACAGGATGCTCTGTAAAAAGATGGTGTGGCTGTTTTTAAGGAGCACAATACAATGATACTTGAAAAAAAAAAGAGCTGTATGGTCAAGTTGCCAGAAAGAAGCCTTTACTGTACAAGTTCCACAAAAGCCTGGTTACAATATGCCCAACAACACCTTGACATGCCTCATTGGATTTGTGGTATTGACGCAGTAAAGGCTTCCTTCTGGCAGCTGAACCATGAAGCTCTTTTTTGCTCAAGTGTGGTTGAATTGTGCTCTTTAAAAACAACCACACCGTCTTTTTGGAGAGAAGCCTGTATTTCTCCTGAGGTTACCTGTGGGTTTTTCTTTGTATCCTGAGCAATTCTTCAACCAGTTGTGGCTGCAAACTTTATTGGTCTACCAGCCCTGGCATGGTAGCAAAAGAGCCCCTAATTTTCCATTTCTTATTAAGTGATTGAACAGTACTGACAGGCTTTGGATGTCTTGTTATATCCTTTTCCATCTTTATAAAGTTTCATTATCTTGTTACACAGGTCTTTTTGTTGTTCTTTTCTACTTCCTGTGTGTCTAGCCTGCTTAGTGCATCCACGTGAGAGCTAACAAACTGATTGACTATTTATACAGGGACACTAATTGTGATTTAAAAAGTCACAAATGTGGGAAATTAATCTTTAATTGCCATTTAACCTGTGTGTGCCACCTTCTGTGTCTGTACCGAGGCCAAACATTTCAGGGTATGTAAACTTTTTTCTCAGGGCCATTTGGGTGATTTCTGTTATTAGGATTTAAGAAAGATCCAAAAAACTATGTGATAATAAATGGCTTCATGTGATTGTTATCCTTAAATAAAAGACAGTTTTTTGGCATGATCAGTCATATTTTCAATAATAATGCCAAGATTTCTAAATTTTTTCCAGGGTATGCAAACTTTTGAGCATGACTGTATATACAAAAGGTGTGAATTACTGAAAAGGGGAACATTAAGAAGAATGTTCTACTGTACTGAAAAAATACAGTTTTAACTTATTATTTCAGTTAAAGTATGACTTTAACCACTTTAGCCCCGGAAGGATTTACCCCCTTCCTAACCAGAGAACTTTTTGTGATTCGGCACTGCGTCGCTTTAACTGACAATTGCGCGGTCGTGCGATGTTGTATCCAAACAAAAGTGAAGTCTATTTTTTCCTACAAATAGAGCTTTCTTTCAGTGGTATTTGATCACCTCTGCAGTTTTAAACAAAAAAAGAGCGAACAAAAACAAACAAACATTTTTTGAAAAAAACGCAATATTTTTTACTTTTTGCTATAATAAATATCCCCAAGAAATATATAACAAACATATAGCAAACAAACTAAACAAATTTCTTTCTCAGTTTAGGCCAATATGTATTCTTCTACATATATTTGGTAAAAAAAAAAAAAAATGCAATAAGCTTATATTGATTGGTTTACGCAAAAGTTATAGCATTTACAAAATAGGGGATAGATTTATGGCATTTTTATTATAATTTTATTAGTAATGGTGGTGATCTGCGATTATTATCGTGACTGCGACATTATGGCGGACACATCGGACTCTTTTGACACTATTTTGGGACCATTGTCATTTATACAGCGATCAGTGCTATAAAAATGCACTGATTACTGTATAAATGACACTGGCAGGGAAGGGGTTAAACACTAGGGAGCGATGAAGGGGTTAAGTGTGTCCTAGGGAGTGATTCTAACTGTGGAGGGGATGGGCTACCATTGACATGACAGCAATCACTGCTCCCGATTAGATATGAGCTTCGAGTTCGAGTTGAACCCATGTTCGACTCGAACATCGCATGTTCGACCGTTCGTCGAATTACGAATGATATGGGCCGTTCGCGTCAAATTCGAGTGTTACGTCATGGCCCATAATTCACTGCGGCATCGCAGTGCATTGCTGGCTGATGATTGGCCAAGCATGCACTATGACCCGCATGCTTGGCCAATCATAGCGCCGTCTGTACATTGAGCCATAATTGGCCAAAGCCAGCGCTTTGGCCAATTATGGCTCAGGGGGTTTAGTACACGTCCCACACGATATAAGGCCGCCTGCATGTCAGCCCTGTGCAGTGTGTTCCGGCGTTGAGAGAGAGGGAGAGAGAGAGAGAGAGAGGGAGGAAGAAAGAGAGACAGTGACATTTGAATTAAGTAGGATAGAGTAGGCAGGCGAGTTAGTTAGCTGCACTTACAGTGTATTGTGTTTATATATGCATCCTAGGTGTTGTGTGTATATATATATATATATATATATATATATATATATATATACACTGTGTTCAGTTTAGCTAGAGCTGTTCCTGTTATTCTCTTCCTACTGACAGACAGGCAGGTGTTTTTACAGTATTTACAGTTAGTGTAGTGTGTCATCTGCACAGTGTGCACCTAAAGCTACCTGAAGAAAATTGATGGTGTTCTTCTGTTCCTATTAGTACCGCAGGCAGCTGCAGTATTTACAAGTTAGTGTAGTGCATCCTCTGCACAGTGTGCACCTAAAGCTACCTTAAGAAAATTGGTGGTGTTCTTCTGATCCTATTAGTACCACAGGCAGTACCACAAGTTAGTGTAGTGCATCCTCTGCACAGTGTGCACCTAAAGCTACCTGAAGAAAATTGGTGGTGTTCTTCTGATCCTATTAGTACCGCAGCTGCAGTATTTACAAGTTAGTGTACTGTGTCCTCTGCACAGTGTGCACCTAAAGCTACCTACAGGTAGCTTTAGGTGCGCCTGTCCACCGACTCGGTCGATCGACTGACCTTCATAATAATGAATCAGTCTTGGATCACCACCAGCTACCTGATGCTGATATAACCGAATATTTTTTTTTTTAATGTCAGATCCCTTCAAGACTGCCTATGCTGATGCTGAGTGACTATCCTGTTATGCTGAGTGATTATCCTCTTCCTCCTCAATGATCATGCTGATAGCTTGTAAGAACATTTTTGGTTCTGGGCGCCGCCACCAGGGGCTAAGGCCCAATTTTTCACCCCTTGTTTAACAGAGGCGTGTAATTACAATTTTTGGTGCAATATTTTGCAGGAGGGTTTGTTGCTGCATTCAAAAAGAGAATCTATGAGGGGTTGCAGTGTTGTGGCACCAGCACCAGTGCCAAAGGCCCAATTTTTCAGCCCCTGTTAACAGGGGCGTGTAATTACAATTTTTGATGCAATACTTTTCAGCAGGGCTCATTCCTGCGCTCCAATTAGAGTATCTGTAAGGGGTTGCAGTGTTGTGACACCAGCACCTGTGCCCAAGGCCCAATTTTTCTGCTCCTGTACAACAGGGACATGTAATTACAATTCTTGATCTAATATTTCACAGCAGGGCCCATTCCTGCGCCCATCAAGAGTAACTGTGAGGGCTTACAGTGTTGTGGCAATACCACCACCACCACCACCACCACCACCAAAGGCCCAATCTTTCCTCCCCTGTTCAACAGGTGCATGTAATTACAATTCTTGATATAATATTTCACAGCAGGGTCCGTTCCAGTGGCCACCAAGAGTAACTGTGAGGACTTACAGTGTTGTGGCACCAGCACCACCACCACCACCAAAGGCCCAATTTTTCTGCCCCTGTTCAACAATGGCATGTAATTACAATTCTTGATCTAATATTTCACAGTAGGACCATTCCTGCACCCACCAAGAGTAACTGTGAGGGCTTACAGTGTTGTAGCAACACCAACACCTAAGGCCCCAATTTCTGCAGAATATATAGGGCAGGCCCCTGCTTTCAAACATCCAACTTACAAACGACTCCTACTTGCAAACAGAAGGAGACAACAGGAAGTGAGATGAAATCTACCCCTAGGAAGGAAAATTCTCTCCTGTAAGAGTTAATATGGGAAAAACGTGTCTCATCTCCACTGATGCTTTATCACCAATCCTTGTTTCACTAAAAACCCCAAATTTTCAAAAAACATTTGTCATTGGGACAGAAAGTGAGGTGAAATCTTCTGAAGAGAAGCACAGACAGCAAAACAAATGTTACAGGGGTGATAACCCTTCCCTATGTTTTCCAAAAAAGCTTAAAAATAGATTTTTTGGCTGGAGCTATACTTTAAAAATGTACCAGTTCAAAATTACAAACAGATTCTACTTAACAACAAACCTACAGTCCCTGTCTTGTTTGCTCCGCCTGTATACTGCTGTTCAGAGTATATAGGGCCTGGGGGGCCCACGTCTTTCCTTTTTTTAATTTGGGTGCGGGGTTCCCCTTAATATCCATACAAAACCCAAAGAGCCTGCTAATGGACTGGGGGGTACCCATGCCATTTGTCTCACTAATTTTCATCCATATTGCTGGGACCCGACATCACATTAAAGCCGCAAGCAGTTTTAAATGACTTTTATTCCTTTAAAAATGTCATTTTGTGCAGGGACTTTTCTAAGCACGGGAAACATGCGCTACTTTACAGGCATACTATAGACACCCCCCAGGTACGATATTTAAAGGAATATTTATTTATTTATTTATTTATTTCAGTTACTTATATAGCGCCATCAATTTACGCAGCGCTTTACATATACATTGTACATTCACATCAGTCCCTACCCTCAAGGAGCTTACAATCTAAGGTCCCTAACACATTCATACATACTAGGGACAATTTAGACAGGATCCAATTAACCTACCAGCATGTCTTTGGAGTGTGGAAGGAAACCGGAGTACCCAGAGGAAACCCACGCTGGCACAGGGAGAACATGCAAACTCCAGGCAGGTAGTGTCATGGTTGGGATTCGAAGCGACCCTTCTTACTGCTAGGCGAAAGTGCTATCCACTAGACCACTGTGCCGCCCATATTTCACTTTATTCATCATTTAAATCACTGCTCCCTAAAAAAACATTTTTTTTTGCATTGTTACATATCCCCTGGGGCAGGACCCGGGTCCCCAAACCCTTTTTAGGACAATACCATGCATATTAGCCTTTAAAATTAGCACTTTTGATTTTGAACGTTCGAGTCCCATAGACTTTAATGGGGTTCTAAAGTTTGTGCAAACTTTCGGTCCATTCGCAGGTTCTGGTGCGAACCGAACCGGGGGGGGGTGTTCGGCTCATCCCTACTCCCGATGACAGGGAGCAGTAGATCCCTGTCATGTCACTAGGCAGTGTAGTGATATAGTATTATATTGGGTGGTGGTACAATATATTATCGTATAATGTAGTGATATATCGTATAGTAGTATCATGGATAGATAATTAATTAGTAGTTATTATAATGATGATGTAAGTACTCTTTCTGCAGCAACCCAATTCTTCCAGAGAGATGCACTTTATTGACTTCCAACACAGAACAAAGTCCAAAGTCCACAGATGACAAAAATCCAACAGAGTAAATATACTTTAGAGTCCCATTTTTCCTAGATTTGCGCCTTCATAGTCATACACAGACAAAACTAAACTATAGACTGAACGCCATGTTATATTCACTAGGCACTGAATGGCTGAGCAATTTGATTGGCCGTCTCCATTCAGGCCTTTGATATGCTTTAGTCTTTCAGACAGACAACAACCCCCAGCCGCGAACAGCTGCAGTCATAAACCGCCCCAATCTGCACTCCCCCATATCAACATCAACAAGTCCCCTTTGATATGTGTGATTAGATTAACATATACCACCTGAACACCCTTTTGAGTCCTGGAATGCCTACATTCCTAATCTGTATTCTTGCATATTAACATCAACAAGTCCCCTTTGATATACTAGTACCCTGGTAGGGAGTTTCTGCTAGGTCAATATTGTACTGTATGTGTACAAATATATATAATAATATAATATTCCACATAAATCGGCGAACATATTACAACAGGCAGAACGGGAAAATGCTTTGTTTACGTAGGCATCTTCCCGTTCTGCCGCTCCGTGACACGATCGCGGACCCCCGGCGGACATCGAGTCCGCGGGACCTGCCGGCACGGTAAGGGAGAAGTTTGATGAATGCGCATAGTTTACCATTTAAACTTTGAGATACTTAAGACAAGGTTATTTTATGTATATCTTAAAATGTGTATAAGGTAAAGAGGGGTTTCTAATCCTACCTAAGAGTAGGAGAAAGGGAAAGGGTGACATTATAAGTTCAAGAGATTGTGAAATTAAGCAATTAGGACCAAAATAAAGTGTTATACATATTGAATTTGTGTAGAGCTAAGGTTTTTTGGTGGGAAAGTTTGAATACATTCGTAACCACTTGCTTACAGGGCTCTTAAACCCCCTTCCTGCCCAGACCAATTTTCAGCTTTCAGCGATGTCACTCTTCGAATGACAATTGCGCCGTCATGCAACACTGTACCCAGAATTTTTATCATTTTTTTCACACAAAGGTGTCCTTTTATGAAGCAGTGAAATCTATTCACTGCTTTGTTCTCCAGCATTCACCCTGAAGATCTTTCTCCTCTGTGTGCCAGTTTATGAAGCTGTGTAGATTGCTTCACCTTTGGAGGAGTGAAGCGATCTACAATTGCTTCAAACAGTGGAGAACGGCCCCTGATACTGGAATCTCGTGAGACTTTACGAGATTACAGCACCAGAAATTCACAGAAATACAGAGATGTCAGTTTATTAAGAGTGATAAATTATCACTGCTAAATACACTGACAGACGGTGTGGTTAATGTTAAAAAAATAAAGAGTCCCCCTACATATATATATATATATATATATATATATATATATATATATATACCGTATTTATCGGCGTATAACACGCGCCGGCGTATAACACGCACCCCAAGTTTAGGAGAGAATTTTAAGGAAAAAAAATTTTTAGGAGGGAAGTTTAAGGAAAAAAAAAACTTACATTAAAATGCCCATCAATGCAGCCTTATCTGTCCATCTGCAGCCTTTTCAGTGTCAGTGCAGCCTTGTCAGTGCAGCTTTGCCCCAGTGCAGCCTTGTCAGTGCAGCTTTGCCCCAGTGCAGCCTTGTCAGTGAAGCTTTGCCCCAGTGCAGCCTTGTCAGTGAAGCTTTGCCCCAGTGCAGCCTTGCCTCAGTGCAGCCTTGCCCCAATGCAGCTTCGTTAGTGCAGGTCTGCCCCAGTCCAGCCATGTCAGTGCAGCTTTGTGCACTCGGTGTAGATTCAAAAAATGGCGCAGAGACTGCAGGAAGCCGAGATACACATACTCGAGTGTTCTCGGCTTTTTCCGGCTCCGCCGTCACGCCCAGTCCCGCCCCTGGACCTGTGTTATGTCCATCATAGGGCGGGACTGGGCGTGACTGTGAGCGGCGCCGAAAAAAGCCGAGAACACTCGGGTATGTGTATCTCGGATCCGACAAGAGCCGAGATACACATACCCGATTGTTCTCGGCTTTTTTCGGCGCCGCTCACAGTCACGCCCAGTCCCGCCCTATGATGGACATAACACAGGTCCAGGGGCGGGACTGGGCATGACGGCGGCGCCGGAAAAAGCCGAGAACACTCGAGTATGTGTATCTCGGCTCCCTGCAGTCTCGGCGCCATTTTTGAATCTACCCACGGCTGTGTATGTCGGCGGCGACCGCGGCAATTGCCGCGATCGCTCCGATGACACAGAAATCGGCGGGGATCGGCCTATAACACGCACCCACGATTTTCCCCTGATTTTCAGGGGAAAAAAGTGCGTGTTATAGGCCGATAAATACGCTATATATATATATATATATATATATATATATATATATATATATATATATATATATATATATACACACACACACATTATATATACATGTATATGCACACACATTATATATATATATATATACATATATACTTTATATATATACACATAAATATGACAGGGGGACATGGTTACAGTGTTGGGGGGTCTGAACGAGGTGGAAGGAAGTTAAAAATCTTCATCCTTCCCCCTCAGATCCCCGGGATTCTCTCTTCACTCCCCGATTCTCCACCTCTGAGCTGGTGAATCTGGGAGAGTGAATTCTGACACAGATCACCAGTGAAGCGCTGAGATCGCAGCTTCATAAACTGGCCGTTACTGTGTCATTCAATGAGGATTCTCCTAGTGCAGAGATCATCGGCGGGAGAACAAGTTCAAACACTTCTCCCCTGATTATCTCTGTTTCATAAACTGTTTATGGACTGTGATCAGCAGCGATCCTTGGGATCACCGCTGATCACTGCTTCATAAATGGACACCAGTTAGAGCTTTCTTTTGGTGGTATTTTATCACCACTGCGTTTTTTATTTTATGTTAACAAAATTAATAAAGACTGAAAATTTTGAAAAACAAAACAGTTTTATATTTTTTATAAAATTTTGCAAACAGGTAATTTTTCTCCTTCATTGATGTATGCTGATGAGGCTGCACTGATGGGCATTAATAGGTGGCATTGATGGGCACCGATAGGCTGCACTGATGGACACTGATAGATGGCACTGGTGGGCACTGGTGGGCACTGATGAGGCGGCACTGGTGGGCACTGATAGGTGGCACTGATGGTTGGCACTGATGGGTATTGATAGGTGGCACTGAAGGGCACTGAAAGGTGGCACTGATGGGCACTGATGGGTGGCAGTGATTGGCAGTGATGGGCACTGATGGGCCCTGGTAGGTGAGACTGATAGGCAGCACTGCTAGCTGGCACTGATGAGGCACTGATTGGCACCACTGGTGAGCATTGTTAGGTGGCACTGGTGGGCATTGATAGGTGGCACTGATTGGTGGCGCTGATATGCACTGGTGGGCACTGGCAGGTGGCACTGATATCCACTGGTGAGCACTGGCAGGTGGCACTGGCAGGCAGCATTGGTGGGCACAGCTAAGGTGGCTGCATCTCTTCCTCTTCGGGACCGATGTCCCTTTCACAGAAGCTGGTGATCGTCTGTCAGCGTGAGGAGAAAAAAAACGATTACCGGTCTTTTGTTTACATCACGTGATCAGCTGTCATTGGCTGACAGCTGATCACATGGTAAGGGGCTGGGATAGGCCCCTTATTCCGAGATGTGATCACCTGAGTCTCATTGACACGTGATCACAGACCACGTCATTGACTGACAGCTGATCACATGGTAAGGGGCTGGGATAGGCCCCTTATTCCGAGATGTGATCACCTGAGTCTCATTGACACGTGATCACAGACCACGCCATGTGCGCCTCACAGGGGGCACACGGGGAGCGTGCAAAGGGGAGGACGTCTATTGACAGTCCGCGCTGTAGCCGTCATTCGGCTATAGCATGGACAGGAAAGGGTTAAAGTATTTTTTGGACATCTTACTTTTTTAAGCCCCAGAATTTCAGTTGGAAAGTGTTATGCTGCTTATTCAGTACTATTTTATTTTGTTTATGATAGTCAGATACATTTATGTGCTTGAGTAAAATATTCTGTTCTGAGACCCTTGGCCTCCACTTGGGCCCAGAGCGAATAAGGAACTACAGATGTTATGTTTTATTGAATCCTGCTGCAATATTGGGGGTTGAGAAAAATGTTCAGTTAAATATATTGAATCTATAGAATAAAAACCATTGCTAGGAAACATTTTATTTCTGCATGCTAAATGGACTAATGGACTTATGTTTGAACTAATGAAAGAATATTATACCTCCAATGGGTAAGGAAGGCTATATTTTAAAAAGTTCAAGAAATTCTGTGGTTATTCATGTTGGCTGGAGAGACTTCACCCCCTCCAGCCCCATTCATGTGAAGAAATGACCCCCCATTCATGCCTCTATCCAGGTGCCCGCTACTTGAGGAGATAGAAATGACTACATCTTTTACATGGAAATCTTTGTTGAAATGACTACATCTTTTACATGGAAATCTTTGTTGAAATGACATCTTTGTTGTTCACCTTTGTTGTGCTAATGCCACAGGAGGTCCTGGGAGGAGTTGAATCCATCATTTCAGTATGATCTTTCCTCCAGTTTTTGAATTTGAAGGTATAAGGGGAACTCCTGCTGGAAAAATGTTGGGAATGATGCCTTGAGGGGAGCCATGACGCAAACCCAAGGTCTAAGAATTCAAGTGAACACTGCAAGAAAGAGATCTGAAGTGCCAGTCCAAAGACCCAAGCCTAGCCCAATGCATCAGTTCCAGTCTGTCTGTGGATGTCAAGCTCTGTCCTTACAAAGAGGCAAGTTTTTGAGGTTCTGTTTACATGGATGACTACAGAATCAAAATCCATGGGGGTATTTTTAAAAGTTTAGGAAATGAAATTAAGGAGTGAAATAATGTGGACTTTTTTTTGTATACTGGAAACTTCATGCACATTCATAAGCCATACAAAAGATACTTTTTTTGTGTTCTTTTTTATTTTTTGATTAGGACTAATTTTCATTAACCTACAGACTGTCATGCCCCCTTGTTTTTATGGCCTGTCACACCCCCTCCCCTTTATTTTTTATGGAAAATTTCTATACAGCTGAGATCTTGATATCTACTAATTCTGATGTGTTTATTGTTCTCTATTTTATACATGCGTAAGATAATAACACATTTATGAGAGGAGTAATCCAGGTTGATGTTAAAGGGCATATTGGGGCAACAGGGATTGTAGTTGTCACATTCATGACAAAAGAGGTGGTTGAGAGCCCCCTTAATCTATATTTATTGTTTTGGGTTATTACTCCTTTAAATATATTGTTGCTCTGAAGTTAGATGTAATAGAGATGTTTCTAATGAGAAGATGAAAGTCTTTTTTAGGTTTGTGTTAACCACAAAACTAATGCCTTGATCAAAAGTGATGTGATAACCTGTGTAGTGTTATAAAAATTGTTATAAAAATTGTCTGAACATTGACAGGCGAGAAATGCTATGAATAACTGTATGTACATGGGGGGGGGGGGGGGGGGGTGTTTGGTATGGCTTGGATTGGTAATATCCTATGGGTGGGCTTGATCTTGAATGTATACTATAAATATTCTGTACCAGGACCAATAAATCGAACAGTGTTTAGATCTAATCTGTGTTGAGTCACTTTTGTATATACACTGTTTCCTGCGCAGATCTGGGTGTGGCGAACGGAAAAGTGCCGGCAATAAAAATAGGGTAAGATTAACAATAATAAGGTGAGAGATAGGACTAGAGGTTGTAGGATCCAGAAGTATCCTATCACTATGCATGCCATACAGCTCCTGCCAAACAAGTAAAAGGTGTAGCGTTTAGAAAAATGCCTGAACAGCCAAAATTTGCTTTGAACTTGTGTTCTGACAAAATGTTGAGCTCATCCTTATCTGTAACACTCATAAGCTATATAAACCCATTGCATCCTTAAAAAACACCTTAATTGCACCTTCCCCATTGATTCAAATACATTTTTACAAAAATCCCAGAACTGCAGAAAGAATAAGACTCTGCATTTCTTTCATTCCCAGTAGCCAGTGTATTTTCATTAAGACAAGTTTACTTTAACCAGTTGCCGACCGCCGCACGACGATGTACGTCGACAGAGCGGCACGGGCAGGTAAAAGGGCTTACCTGTACGTCCTTGCCTGCCCGCGGGTGGGGGGTCCGATCGGACCCCCCCCCGGTGCCAGCGGCGGTCGGATCGAGGTCAGGGTCGATCAAAGGTGAGGGGGAGGCCACTCATTCGTGGCCCCCCCCTCGCGATCGCTCCTGGCCAATGACAAGCTTCCTCGGCTTCTGTGAATGTAAACAGAAGCAGAGGAAGTGATGTCATCTCTCCTCGAGCCGGTCTTTTCGTCCGGCGCCGAGGAGAGAAGACATCCAAGTAAGTGCACCAACACTACACAAACAGTAGAACACGCAGGCACACTTGTCACCCCCCTGTCACCCCCCGATCACCTCCTGATCACCCCCCTGTACCCCCTGTCACTCTGACACCAATAGCAGGTTTTTTTTTTTTCTGATTTATTGCATTGGTGTCAGTTTGTGACAGTTACAAGTGTTAGGGCAGTTAGGTTAGCCCCCTTTAGGTCTAGGGTATCCCCCTTTAGGTCCAGGGTACCCCCCTAACCCCCCTAATAAAGTTTTAACCCCGTGATCACCCCCCGTCGCCAGTGTCACTAAGCGATCGTTTTTCTGATCGCTGTATTAGTGACACAGGTGACGCTAGTTAGGGAGGTAAGTATATAGGTTCGCTGTCAGTGTTTTATAGCGACAGGGACCCCCATATACTACCTACTAAAGGTTTTAACCCCTTGATTGCCCCCTAGTTAACCCTTTCACCAGCGATCACCATATAATTGTTACAGGTGACTCTGGTTAGTTGGTTTGTTTTTTGTAGTTTATTGTAGTTTATTACAGTTTTAGGGCACCCGCCGTTTATTACCCTATAAAGGTTTAACCCCCTAATTGCCCGGCGGTGATAGAAGTTAAGTTTTTAGGATCAGATAAGGTCTGCGTCGCCCCAGGCAGCGTCAGGTTAGCGCCAGTACCGCTAAAACCCATGCACGCAGCATACACCTCCCTTAGTGCTATAGTATCTGAACGGATCGATATCTGATCCGATCAGATCTATACTAGCATCCCCAGCAGTTTAGGGTCCCCCAAAAAAACGCAGTGTTAGCGGGATCAGCCCAGATACCTGCTAGCACCTGCGTTTTGCTCCTCGGCCCAGCCCAGCCCAGCCCACCCAAGTGCAGTATCGATCGATAACTGTCACAAAACACTAAGCACACATAACTGTAGCGTTCGCAGAGTCAGGCCTGATCCCTGCACTCGCTAACAGTTTTTTGGTAGCGCTTTGAATCAGTCGCTGACAGTCAGGAGCTTTTTTGCCTGTGAGTCTCACTAGTGTACCCCTAAATTTAGAGCCCAAAATGGCAAATCGAAGGTACACTAGTGAAGAGGCCTACACGTTTCTGAGCATGACAGATAGTGAAGAGGAAGTCACTCATCTGTCAAGTTCAAGCTCAGAATACGAACCTGTAGAGGACAGCGGCTCCATGACAGATAGCTCTGACGACGGAGTTGTGGTCCCTGCTAGGGTCAGGCGTACAAGACCCCGATCTTCTTCTTCTGTCCTTGAAGTGCAAGAACCGCAGGGCTCTCGTAGGGAGCAGAGAGGTACTAGTGCCGCTACTCCTTCTGGTGAACTGGCAAGCACCAGCGGCCTAGTACACCCTGGTCGTACATCCAGCACTGCAGTATCACGTGGTGACGTGGCGAGTCCCATAAGTGCAGTTCAAGCTGGCGAGGTGGCAAGCACAACTAGTGTCCCGCTGCCACCAATAAGACAAAGACAGGCCCGTCGTGCCCATAGTGCCCTTCCTGCTGCATTCGCCAATCCGAATTGGGTACCCACCACTTCTGCAGCACCCGTACTTCCCCCTTTCACTGGCCAACCCGGAATTCAGGTGGAAACAGTTGACTTTATGCCACTGGATTTTTATTCACTGTTTTTCACCGAAGATCTCTATAGATCTATTGTGGACCAAAGCAATTTGTACGCTGGTCAACACATCGCCGCTAATCCCCAGTCCTCCCTTGCCAGAGATTGGAGACCAATTACGGTCTCCGAATTTAAGATCTTTCTGGGCCTTTCCCTCAACATGGGCATAACCAAAAAGAGTGAGTTGCGGTCATATTGGTCCACTGACCCAATTCACCATATGCCCGTGTTCTCTGCTTCAATGGCCAGGGCACGATACGAGCAGATTTTGCAGTTCATGCATTTCAACGACAATGAACTCTGTCGTCCTCGTGGAGACCCTGCATACGATCGGCTCTACAAAATTCGGCCCCTCGTAAACCACTTCAACCAACGTTTTGCAGACTTGTTTACCCCCCATCAAGTTGTCTGCGTTGATGAGTCCCTGATTAAGTTTTCTGGCCGCTTGTCCTTCAAACAGTACCTTCCCAGCAAGCGTGCCAGATACGGGGTCAAGATGTATAAGCTCTGTGACAGGGCCACAGGCTATACATGTAGATTTATGGTTTACGAGGGCAAAGATAGTCACGTAGAGCTGATAAACTGCCCTGACTACATAGGAAGCGTTGGCAAGATAGTGTGGGACTTGGTGTCACCCTTATTCGGAAAGGGGTACCACTTGTACGTGGACAATTATTATACGAGCGTGCCACTTTTTAGTCACTTGTTTGATCAGCAGATTGGAGCATGTGGCACCGTGCGACCTAATCGCCGGGGCTTTCCCCAGCGGCTTGTAGAGTCCCGTCTTAGGCTGGGGGAGAGAGCCTGCTTGAAGTATAATAATTTGCTCGCTATGAAGTGGAGGGATAAGAAGAATGTTTTCGTTCTCACCTCCCTTCATGCAGACACGACGACCCAAATTACTACGGCGACTGGTGTTGTGGAGAAACCCCTCTGTGTCCACGAATACAACCTTAATATGGGAGGGGTGGACCTCAACGACCAGTTGTTGGCACCGTACCTAATTGCCCGTAAGGCCAGACGCTGGTACAAAAAAGTGTCTGTTTATTTATTTCAATTGGCTTTGCTGAAAGCTCATGTGCTATACAGAGCTTCAGGACGGACTGGATCCTTCCTTAAATTCCAGGAAGAGATTGTCAGAGCCCTTCTGTTTCCAGACGGTGCTCCACCTCACCTTCCCAATCCAAATGCAGTAGGCCGGCTGCATGAGAGGCATTTTCCTTATGTCCTCCAGAGTACCCCTACCCAACGAGCCCCCCAAAGAAAATGTTGTGTCTGCAGAAAGCGCGGATTTAGGCGTGACACCCGGTATTATTGTCCCTCCTGTCCTGGCAATCCTGGTCTTTGCATTGGTGAATGTTTTGAACGCTACCATACACTAGTTGAGTATTAGCGTAGGGTACAGCACTGCACAGACTAGGACACACTTCCACAGGGTCTCCCAAGATGCCATCGCATTTTGAGAGACCCAAACCTGGAACCGTTACAGTTTTAAAAGTTACAGTTATAAAAAAAAAAAAAAGTAAAAAAAAAAAAATACACAAAAAAAATATAAAATAAAAAAACCAAAAATAGTTGTCGTTTTATTGTTCTCTCTCTCTCTATTTTCTCTTTATTGTTCTGCTCTTTTTTACTGTATTCTATTCTGCATTGTTTTATTGTTATGTTTTATCATGTTTGCTTTTCAGGTATGTAATTTTTTTATAGTTTACTGTGTTTTAAACATTTTTTTGTTTTCAGGTACGCCATTCAGCTGCAGCGCGGATTTATTTATCTTGACAGCAACAGCGTTTGCTCCCACGATACATAAAGCCGTGACTCCAGCGCTGTCGGAGGTGATTTCACCACCACAGTTACATACTTCAGCATATATGCCGAAGCGTGGGGGCAGAAGTGGGTGGAGGAGCGATTTTCTCCTGCCTTTTGCGGGAGGATGCCCCCATGCTTCGGCATATATATATTTTAGGTAGGCACAGGTTGCGTTAAATGTTTTATTTTTTACTATGGTTTTTTTTTGTATTTGCTTTGCAGGTATGGTAAGTATTACTGTTATACTGTAATGTTACTTTGTTTTTTGTTAACCATCATTTGCTTAGCAGGTACGCCATTCAGTTGCAGCGCGGATTTATTTATCTTGACAGCAACAGCGTTTGCTCCCACGATACATAAAGCCGTGACTCCAGCGCTGTCGGAGGTGATTTCACCACCACAGTTACATACTTCAGCATATATGCCGAAGCGTGGGGGCAGAAGTGGGTGGAGGAGTGATTTGCTCCTGCCTTTTGCGGGAGGATGCCCCCATGCTTCGGCATATATATATTTTAGGTAGGCACAGGTTGCGTTAAATGTTTTATTTTTTACTATGGTTTTTTTTTGTATTTGCTTTGCAGGTATGGTAAGTATTACTGTTATACTGTAATGTTACTTTGTTTTTTGTTAACCATCATTTGCTTAGCAGGTACGCCATTCAGTTGCAGCGCGGATTTATTTATCTTGACAGCAACAGCGTTTGCTCCCACGATACATAAAGCCGTGACTCCAGCGCTGTCGGAGGTGATTTCACCACCACAGTTACATACTTCAGCATATATGCCGAAGCGTGGGGGCAGTGGGTGGATTAGCAATTTGCTCCTGCCTTTTGCGGGAGGATGCCCCCATGCTTCGGCATATATAAATGGTGCATGTATGCCCATCATTAGAAGTGGGTGGATGAAGGGAGGTATTCTAATGGTGGGCATACCCACCGATCAATATCTTTTTTTCGTTCAGCCCACAGGCTGCATGAAAAAAAAGTTTACAATATATGCCCAACAAGGACCAGCAACGTACTGGTATGTTGCTGGACTTTGAGTGGTTATACCAGAATGATGCCTGCAGGTTTAGGTATCATCTTGGTATCATTCTTTTCAGCCAGCGGTCGGCTTTCATGTAAAAGCAATCCTAGCGGCTAATTAGCCTCTAGACTGCTTTTACAAGCAGTGGGAGGAAATGCCCCCCCCACCGTCTTCCATGTTTTTCTCTGGCTCTCCTGTCCCAACAGGGAACCTGAGAATGCAGCCAGTGATTCGGCCAGCTGACCATAGAGCTGATCAGAGACCAGAATGGCTCCAAACATCTCTATGGCCTAAGAATCCGGAAGCTACGAGCATTTCATGACTTAGATTTCGCCGGATGTAAACAGCGCCATTGGGAAATTGGGAAAGCATTTTATCACACCGATCTTGGTGTGGTCAGATGCTTTGAGGGCAGAGGAGAGATCTAGGGTCTAATAGACCCCAATTTTTTCAAAAAAGAGTACCTGTCACTACCTAATGCTATCATAGGGGATATTTACATTCCCTGAGATAACAATAAAAATGATTTAAAAAAAATGAAAATGAAAGGAACAGTTTAAAAATAAGATAAAAAATCAAAAAATTAATTAAAAAAAAAAAAAAAAAAAAAAAAAGCACCCCTGTCCCCCCCTGCTCTCGCGCAAAGGCGAACGCAAGCATTGGTCTGGCGTCAAATGTAAACAGCAATTGCACCATGCATGTGAGGTATCACCGCGAAGGTCAGATCGAGGGCAGTAATTTTAGCAGTAGACCTCCTCTGTAAATCTAAAGTGGTAACCTGTAAAGGCTTTTAAAGGCTTTTAAAAATGTATTTAGTTTGTCGCCACTGCATGTTTGTGCGCAATTTTAAAACATGTCATGTTTGGTATCCATGTACTCGGCCTAAGATCATCTTTTTTATTTCATCAAACATTTGGGCAATATAGTGTGTTTTAGTGCATTAAAATTTTAAAAAGTGTGTTTTTTCCCCAAAAAATGCGTTTGAAAAATCGCTGCGCAAATACTGTGTGAAAAAAAAAAATGAAACACCCACCATTTTAATCTGTAGGGCATTTGCTTTAAAAAAATATATAATGTTTGGGGGTTCAAAGTAATTTTCTTGCAAAAAAAAATAATTTTTTCATGTAAACAAAAAGTGTCAGAAAGGGCTTTGTCTTCCAGTGGTTAGAAGAATGGGTGATGTGTGACATAAGCTTCTAAATGTTGTGCATAAAATGCCAGGACAGTTCAAAACCCCTCCAAATGACCCCATTTTGGAAAGTAGACACCCCAAGCTATTTGCTGAGAGGCATGTCGAGTCCATGGAATATTTTATATTGTGACACAAGTTGCGGGAAAAAGACAAATTATTATTTTTTTTTTTTTTTTTTTTGCACAAAGTTGTCACTAAATGATATATTGCTCAAACATGCCATGGGAATATGTGAAATTACACCCCAAAATACATTCTGTTGCCTCTCCTGAGTACGGGGATACCACATGTGTGAGACTTTTTGGGAGCCTAACCGCATAGGGGACCCCGAAAACCAAGCACCGCCTTCAGGCTTTCTAAGGGCGTAAATTTTTGATTTCACTCTTCACTGCCTATCACAGTTTCGGAGGCCATGTAATGCCCAGATGGCACAAACCCCCCCAAATGACCCCATTTTGGAAAATAGACACCCAAAGCTATTTGCTGAGAGGTATAGTGAGTATTTTGCAGACCTCACTTTTTGTCACAAACTTTTGAAAATTGAAAAAAGAAAAAAAAAAAAAAGGTTTTTCTTGTCTTTCTTCATTTTCAAAAACAAATGAGAGCTGCAAAATACTCACCATGCCTCTCAGCAAATAGCTTGGGGTGTCTTCTTTCCAAAATGGGGTCATTTGGGGGGGGTTTTGTGCCATCTGGGCATTTTATGGCCTTCAAAAATGTGATAGGTAGTGAGGAGTGAAATCACAACTTTACGCCCTTAGAAATCCTGAAGGCGGTGCTGGGTTTTCGGGGCCCCGTACGCGGCTAGGCTCCCAAAAAGTGCCACTCATGTGGTATCCTCATACTCAGGAGAATCAGCAGAATGTATTTTGGGGTGCAATTCCACATAAGCCCATAGCCTGTGTGAGCAATATATCATTTAGTGACAACTTTGTGCAAAAAAAAAAAAAAAATTGTCACTTTCCCGCAACTTGTGTAAAAAAATAAAATATTCCATGGACTCAACATGCCTCTCAGAAAATAGCTTGGGGTGTCTACTTTCCAAAATGGGGTCATTTGGGGGGGTTTGTGCCATCTTGGCATTTTATGGCCTTCAAAACTGTGATAGGTAGTGAGGAGTAAAATCAAAAATTTATGCCCTTAGAAATCCTGAAGGCGGTGCTTGGTTTTTGGGGCCCCGTACGCGGCTAGGCTCCAAAAAAGTCCCACACATGTGGTATCCCCGTACTCAGGAGAAGCAGCAGAATGTATTTTGGGGTGTAATTCCACATATGCCCATGGCATGTTTGAGCAGTATATCATTTAGTGACAACTTTGTGCAAAAAAAAAAAAAAAAAAAAATTGTCACTTTCCCGCAACTTGTGTCCAAATATAAAATATTCCATGGACTCAACATGCCTCTCAGCAAATAGCTTGGGGTGTCTACTTTCCAAAATGGGGTCATTTAGGGGGGGGTTTGTGCCATCTTGGCATTTTATGGCCTTCAAAACTGTGATAGGTAGTGAGGAGTAAAATCAAAAATGTATGCCCTTTGAAATCCTGAAGGCGGTGCTTGGTTTTCGGGGCCCCGTACGCGGCTAGGCTCCCAAAAAGTCCCACACATGTGGTATCCCCGTACTCAGGAGAAGCAGCAGAATGTATTTTGGGGTGTAATTCCACATATGCCCATGGCATGTTTGAGCAATATATCATTTAGTGACAACTTTGTGCAAAAAAAAAAAAAAAAAATTGTCACTTTCCCGCAACTTGTGTCCAAATATAAAATATTCCATGGACTCAACATGCCTCTCAGCAAATAGCTTGGGGTGTCTACTTTCCAAAATGGGGTCATTTAGGGGGGGGTTTGTGCCATCTTGGCATTTTATGGCCTTCAAAACTGTGATAGGTAGTGAGGAGTAAAATCAAAAATGTATGCCCTTTGAAATCCTGAAGGCGGTGCTTGGTTTTCGGGGCCCCGTACGCGGCTAGGCTCCCAAAAAGTCCCACACATGTGGTATCCCCGTACTCAGGAGAAGCAGCAGAATGTATTTTGGGGTGTAATTCCACATATGCCCATGGCATGTTTGAGCAATATATCATTTAGTGACAACTTTGTGCAAAAAAAAAAAAAAAAAAATTGTCACTTTCCCGCAACTTGTGTCCAAATATAAAATATTCCATGGACTTAACATGCCTCTCAGCAAATAGCTTGGGGTGTCTACTTTCCAAAATGGGGTCATTTGGGGGGGGGTTTGTACCATCCTGGCATTTTATGGCCTTCAAAACTGTGATAGGTAGTGAGGAGTAAAATCAAAAATGTATGCCCTTTGAAATCCTGAAGGCGGTGCTTGGTTTTCGGGGCCCCGTACGCGGCTGGGCTCCCAAAAAGTCCCACACATTTGGTATCCCCGTACTCAGGAGAAGCAGCTGAATGTATTTTGGGATGCAATTCCACATATGCCCATGGCCTGTGTGAGCAATATATCATTTAGTGACAACTTTTTGTAATTTTTTTTTTTTTTTTTTTGTCATTATTCAATCACTTGGGACAAAAAAAAAAGTATTCAATGGGTTCAACATGCCTCTCAGCAATTTCCTTGGGGTGTCTACTTTCCAAAATGGGGTCATTTGGGGGGGTTTTGTACTGCCCTGCCATTTTAGCACCTCATGAAATGACATAGACAGTCATAAACTAAAAGCTGTGTAAATTCCAGAAAATGTACCCTAGTTTGTAGGCGCTATAACTTTTGCGCAAACCAATAAATATACGCTTATTGACATTTTTTTTACCAAAGACATGTGGCCGAATACATTTTGGCCTAAATGTATGACTAAAATTGATTTTAATGGATTTTTTTTATAACAAAAAGTAGAAAATATCATTTTTTTTCAAAATTTTTGGTCTTTTTCCGTTTATAGCGCAAAAAATAAAAGCGGCAGAGGTGATCAAATACCATAAAAATAAAGCTCTACAGCATTGCATGACCGCGCAATTAGCAGTTAAAGCGACGCAGTGCCAAATTGTAAAAAGTGCTCTGGTCAGGAAGGGGGTAAATCCTTCCGGGGCTGAAGTGGTTAAACCAGAATTTCAGCTTTATTGTCACTTAAAATCGATTGTTTGGGCCAGTGTGGCTAAATCAAATGCTTACCATTGAGGAATGGTCCGCCTGCTGGGAATGCTGCTATACACTGCAGTGTACTTAGGGTACTTAGGGAAGTCAGTCAAGTAATTGCCAGACCATTGTTCCTAATTTTTACTAACAGTCTACTGACTGGAATGGTACCAGCTGATTGGAGAAATGTAGCACCAATATTTAAAAAGGGCCCAAAATACATCCCTGGGAATTACAGACCAGTTAGCCTAACATCAATAGTATGTAAACTCTTGGAGGGGGTGATAAGGGACTATATACAAGATTTTAGTAATGAGAACGGTATCATTAGCAGTAATCAGCATGGATTCATGAAGAATCGTTCTTGCCAAACCAATCTATTAACCTTCTATGAGGAGGTGAGTTGCCATCTAGATAAAGGAAGGCTCGTAGACGTGTGTATCTGGATTTGCAAAAGCATTTGACACAGTTCCCCATAAATGTTTACTGTACAAAATAAGGTCCGTTGACATGGACCATAGGGTGAGTACATGGATTGAAAACTGGCTACAAGGGTGAGTTCAGAGGGTGGTGATAAATGGGAAGTACTCGAAATGGTCAGGGGTGGGTAGTGGGGTCCCCCAGGGTTCTGTGCTGGGACCAATCCTATTTAATTTGTTCATAAATGACCTGGAGGATGGGGTAAACAGTTCAATATCTGTATTTGCAGACAATACTAAGCTAAGCAGGGCAATACTGTCTCCGCAGGATGTAGAAACCTTGCAAAAAGATCTGAACAAATTAATGGGGTGGGCAACTACATGGCAAATGAGGTTCAATGTAGAAAAATGTAAAATAATGCATTTGGGTGGCAAAAATATGAATGCAATCTATACACTGGGTGTAGAACCTCTGGGGAATCTAGGATGGAAAAGGACCTGGGGGTCCTAGTACATGATAGGCTCAGCAATGGCATGCAATGCCAAGCTGCTGCTAACAAAGCAAACAGAATATTGGCATGCATTAAAAATGGGATTAACTCCAGAGATAAAACGATAACTCTCCAACTCTACAAGACTCAGGTCCGGCCGCACCTAGAGTATGCTGTCCTGTTCTGGGCACCAGTCCTCAGGAAGGATGTACTGGAAATGGAGCGAGTATAAAGAAGGGCAACAAAGCTAATAAAGGGTCTGGAGGATATTAGTTATGAGGAAAGGTTGCGAGCACTGAACTTATTCTCTCTGGAGAAGAGACGCTTGAGAGGGGATATGATTTCAATATACAAATAACATACTGGTGACCCCACAATAGGGATAAAACTTTTTCGCAGAAGGGAGTTTAACAAGACTCGTGGCCACTCATTAAAATTAGAAGAAAAGAGGTTTAACCTTAAACTACGTAGAGGGTTCTTTACTGTAAAATCCGCCGTATACACGGGCGGACTTTGGCCGGACTGGTCCGATGTTCTTCATTGGACTTTCAGCGGACTTTTTTTGTCGAAAATCAGACTGACTTTAGATTTGGAACATGTTTCAAATCTTTCTGACGGACTCAAGTCCGGTAGAAAAATCAGTTCGTCTGTATGATAGTCCGACGGACAAAAAAGGACACAAGGGCAGCTATTGGCTACTGGCTATGAACTTCCTTATTCTAGTCCCTTCGTACATCATCACATTCAAACCAATGGACTTTCAAACAGACTTTGGTCATTGGAAAGTCCATCGTAACTCCGTCGAAAGTCCGTCGGAAAGACTGTCGGACCTTTGATGCTGAAAAGTTTGTTCGAGTGTACGTGACATTAGAGCGGCAAGGATGTGAAATTCCCTTCCACAGGTGGTGGTCTCAGCAGGGAGCATTGACCGTTTCAAGAAACTATTAGATAAGCACCTGAATGACCGCAACATACAGGGATATACAATGTAATACTGACATATAATCACACACATGGGTTGGACTTGATGGACTTGTGTCTTTTTTCAACCTCACCTACTATGTAACTATGTAGCTTGTGCTCCGTACAGAAAGCAGCTTTCTCTTCCTGCACAAATTTCAAACCCTTCCTCCCTGTTGCCAGAAAGAAAAAGAGTTGGCATCTTGGCCTTTCAAGAACAGCCTTGTGTTTTTGTCAATGAATACAAGGCATTGTTTAATTGGCGAGGTGGGGAGGTAGATAATGTAATGAGTGTCTGGTACACCTGCAGGAAGACAGCACCATTTACTATATGTAGCACCAGCTACCACAATGTATTACAGCATCACCAGCATCCAGACCATTCTATAGTTGTAAGTGTTAGTTTCAACCAAGCTAGCCCAAACTGTTTATTTAAAGTTGAAGTTATTATTTAATACATTTAAGAGCTTCATTCTCCTGTAAAGAAGCTTCCTGCAGAGTAATTTTATCCAGCTTTTAACCTACAAACATTCAAATATTTTTCTGTAATGGCTTTTCCCAGTTTTTATTATGTACCTTATCGAACCATGGTTTAAGGGGTGTTTCATCCAATAGCTGATCCATTCTAAGTGGAAAGAGGTAAACATTGCTATAAGATGACAGGGTTGGAAAGTGCTGTCTTGCTCTCTTCTCATCTTCTTCTGTGTTAATATTCTCCAGTCCTTTCATGAAGAAGACCACCGGTCGGTCAGGGTAGACTCGGGCAGCTGATTCAATAGCACACAGTACCAGGGATGGAGGATCCATTCTGTCCGTGGTCTCCATAAATAAGATTCCATTTCCTTCTCTTAGAATGGTGTTTGCACTAAAAGAACTCGACATTCTATTAGTGTTGTCCATGATTACTAATTTCGATTCATTAGGAAGAAGAAAATTCAAGATGCGATAGCTTTTTTTGTCTAAAATTAGTATTAATGATAAAGCCCAAGGCTACCATCATCAAGAAAATTGCCAATAGTTTTATTGCTTTCAACATAATGGTGCTGTACAATTGCTGAGCTGTAACAAGAACAGATAGAAGCATAAACAAATGTTAAGGACACATTTATTAAAGGCAATCATAAAAACTTTGTGGCCCAGTACATTTTCCACTGACCTAGAACACACATGCATATCAGGAATCCCAACTTTACTGGCTGCATTGACTAAAGTACAAAAAAGGCCAGTGCTCTGGATCACTGAATTTCATAGTATCACCATTGGTCATGCCCCCTCACCCCTCACCCACCCCCCAATCATCAAAGGCATGTAAAGGTATGGTGCAAGGTAGAGTTTTGTGTTGTTTAGCTGCATTATCTAACATTCTTGGGTTGATGTCGTCTTCAGTAGGGATGAGCTGAACACCCCTGGTTCGGTTCGCATCCAGAACATGCGAACAGGCAAAAAAATTTGTTCGAACACTGTTAAAGTCTATGGGACACAAAAATGAATAATGAAAAGTGCTCATTTTAAAGGCTTATATGTAAGTTATTGTCATAAAAAAGTGTTTGGGGACCTGGGTCCTGCCCCCGGGGACATGTGTCAATGCAAAAAGAAGTTTTACAAACTGATGTTTTTTTTTGGGAGCAGTGATTTTAATAATGCTTAAAGTGAAACAATAAAATGTAATATACCTTTAAATTTCATACCTGGGGGGTGTCTATAGTATGCCTGTAAAGGGGTGCATGTTTCCCGTGTTTAGAAGAGTCTGACAGCAAAATGACATTTCTAAAGGAAAAAAAGTCATGTAAAACTACTATCGCTACTATCACTACTAACTACTGTAAAACTACTATCGCTAGTGCCGGTGTTCTGCCGAGAAAGTTCCGCTCGGCGGATAAGGACCCCCCTCTACTGCGCAGGCGCTGCGCCTGCACAGTAGGATCTGGCGGAAATAGCCGAAGGTGAATAGCTGAAAATCAGTCTGTAAGAGGGCCCCTCGCGGGCTCGCTTCGCTCGCCACGCTTTGGCTCTTTTTGATTCCCCCTCTAGGTCCACTTGGATGGTGGGGAAGGAACCTGGACCTAGGGCGCAGGCGCCGTGTACAGCTGATTGAAAAGTTTGAGCTTCGGCTATCTCCAGCGGCTGACAGTAGTTCGTACTGCGCAGGCACTGCGCCTGCGCAGTACAGGGGGGAACTTATCCGCCGAGGGAACTTTCTCGGCAAGACACCGGCTATAATGAATTGTCAGTCCGGCAATACACATAAAAGTTCATTGATAAAAACGGCATGGGATTCCCCCACAGGGGAACCCCGAACCAAAATTTAAAAAAAAAATGCGTGGGGGTCCCCCTAAATTCCATACAGGCCCTTCAGGTCTGGTATGGATATTAAGGGGAACCCCGCACCAAAATTAAAAAAAAAAATGGCGTGAGGTCCCCCCAAAAATCCATACCAGACCCTTATCCAAGCACGCAACCTGGCAGGCCACAGGAAAATAGGGGGGATGAGAGAGCCCCCCCCAAACCGTACCAGGCCACATACCCTCAACATTGGAAGGGTGCCCCCCAAAGCACCTTGTCCCCATGTTGATGGGGAGAAGGGCCTCATCCCCACAACCCTTGCCTGGTGGTTGTGGGGGTCTGCGGGTGGGGGGCTTAACGGAATATGGAAGCCCCCTTTAACAAGGGGACCCTCAGATCCCGCCCCCCCTGTGTGAATTGGTAATGGGGTACAAATGTACCCGTACCATTTCACAAAAAAGTGTCAAAAAGGTTAAAAACACAAGAGATGGTTTTTGACAAGTCCTTTATTAATTTCTTCTTCTTCCATCTTCTTTCTTCTGGTCTTCCTTCGGTGTTCTTCTTCTTCTTCCTCCATCTTCTTCTTCTCCATCTTCTTCTTCTCCTCAATCTTCTTCTTCCTCCGTTCTTCTCCTCCCGCATCTTCCTCCAGCTTCTTCTCTGCTCTGTCCACACGATCCGCCTCAGTGGGAGTCTTCCGCCGTGTGACGCTTCAGTTCTTCTGACACCTCTTATATAACGGAGGGTGGGGCCTCCTCTAACGCACAGGGACTTGACGGGGACTTCCCTGTGGCTTTCCCTATGTTGTCACAGGGGGAGGGGTCACCCATTTATGTAACTGGGTGACCCCGCCCCCTCTGACAACACGGGGAAAGCCACAGGGAAGTCCCCTGAAGTCCCCGTGCGTCAGAGGAGGGCAGGGTCACTGGGTGGCCCCGACCTCCGTTATATAAGAAGTGTCAGAAGAACCAAAGCGTCACACGGCAGAAGACTCCCACTGAGGCGGATCGTGCGGACAGAGCGGAGAAGAAGTCGGAGGAAGATGCGGGACGAGAAGAGCAGGGGAAGAAGAAGTTGGAGAAGAAGATGGAGGAAGAAGAAGAACACCGAAGGCAGACCAGAAGAAAGAAGATGGAAGAAGAAGCGGAAAGAAGAAGAAATTTATAAAGGACTTGTCAAAAACTGTCTCTTGTGTTTTTTAACCTTTTTGACACTTTTTTGTGAAATGGTAGGGGTACATTTGTACCCCATTACCAATTCACACAGGGGGGCGGGATTCTGATAAGCCCCCTGCGCACAGATCCCCACAACCACTGGGCAAGGGTTGTGGGGATGAGGCCCTTCTCCCCATCATCATGGGGACAAGGTGCTTTGGGGTGCTACCCCAAAGCACCCTCCCAATGTTGAGGGCATGTGGCCTGGTACGGTTCAGGAGGGGGGGCGCTCTCTCATCCCCCCTCTTTTCCTGCAGCCTGCCAGGTTGCGTGCTCGGATAAGGGTCTGGTATGGATTTTGAGAGGGACCCCCACGCCATTTTTTTAAAAATTTTGGCGTGGGGTTCCTCTTAAAATCCACACCAGACCTGAAGGGTATGGTATGGATTTTGGGGGGGACCCCCACGCCATTTTTTAAAAAAATTTTGGTGCGGGGTTCCTCTTTATATCCAAACCAGACCTGAAGGGCCTGGTATGGAATCTAGGGGGACCCCCACGCATTTTTTTTTTAAATTTTGGTTCGGGGTTACCCTATGGGGGAACCCCATGCCGTTTTTATCAATGAACTTTTATGTGTATTGCCGGACCGACAATTCATTATAGCCGGCGCTAGTGATAGTAGTTTTACAGTGGTTAGTAGTGATAGTAGCGATAGTAGTTTTACATGACTTTTTTCTTTTAGAAATGTCATTTTGCTGTCAGACTTTCTAAACACGGGAAACATGCGCCCCTTTACAGGCATACTATGGACACCCCCCAGGTACGAAATTTAAAGGAATATTGCACTTTTATTGTTTCACTTTAAGCATTATTAAAATCACTGCTCCCGAAAAAATGGCAGTTTTTAATACTTTTTTTTGCATTGATACATGATACTTTACAATTAGCACTTTTGATTTCTCCCATAGACTTTTAAAGTGTGTTCCGTGGCTTTTGAATTTGACGCAAACACCCCAAATTGTTCGCTGTTCGGCGAATGGGCGAACAGCCAATGTTCGAGTCGAACTCATGTTCGACCCGAACATAAAGCCCATCTCTAGTCTTCAATAAGTCAGACCTATAGAGTTAAAGGGTTTGTCCATCCAGTGGGGTACAGTGTTGGGCAGCACTACAGAGGAAAAAAAATCTGAGGGTACTGTAGAATTGCAAAAATTGATATGAATGCTGATAAGACATGAGAATAACATGGATCAGACAATATAACTTTGGATGGACTTTAATATGAGGCAAATTATAGCATCCACAGCCAGCCCACAGTAAACAGGGCTAGAACAATGTACAATAGGGATATGCAATTAGGGGACCTCCAGCTGTTGCAGAACTACAAGTCCCATGAGGCATAGCAAGACTTTGACAGCCACAAGCATGACACCCAGAGGCAGAGGCATGATGGGACTTGTAGTTTTGCAACAGCTGGAGGTCCGCTAATTGCATATCCCTGATGTACAGGGTCGTTTATCATCTGTCTAATGGGACTCCTGCGGCTATTCAACTGCCCCCCCACACCTGGCCAGCATGGAACCTGAGAGGTGATGAATTGGATGTACACGTGTGTCTATCTGCTCAAGAGGAGTCTGGGAGAGGAATGAACTTCTTATGACTTTCGGTTCAAATGTCTTCAATGACTGTGATTACCACACCCCCCCCCCCCCAGCCAGAGTGTGGGTCTCAAGTCTGGATAATGCAATGTATTGATATTCCTATTGTAAGTAAATCCAACCTTTATTCTAAGAATTCGTCGTCCTTTTATAGGAAGCCAGACACCCCAAACAGAGCACAGTTTACATTTGGCACCCCAGAAAGTGTGTGGTAATCCTAAAAGCCGCATAGAGCCTACAGGGCAGAAGTTTCATGGTTCCATAAGGACAAGCAGGACTTCTATGAAGCTTTCATAGTAAAATTAGCTGATAACGCCACAGAAACCAGAAGTGCTGCAAGTGTGGTGAGTCTTTTCTATGGATATGCAAACATTTTAATTATTTTGAATGATATCAGGTAAAAGTGGTAATGAATGAAGAATATTGAATGCTAGAAGAGCGATTTGTTTTTTGTTTATTTGTGATTTGTAAGAGCTAAAGGCAATTGAGTTTGGTTTGTTGCAGTGCAGTGTTGGAACGTTAGTACTAGTAGAATTGTGTATTGTGTGTGTAATAATATGCCCAGACCATTGTGACTCCATTTTCTTATGCTTTGCTATTATAGTTTATAAGATCTTGTCAAGCTTGTCATTTTAGCTTAAACCTGCAATTATGCAAGAATGCACATAGAAATGCTTGCACAGCACTATACGCTATATATATCATTATGGTTTAGTTTGTCTTTTCCTGTTCTCTGTTCTGTAGGCCATGGGACAAGATGCATGACTTATGACTGTCTGTCGATTCCTGTAACCTCGTGATATATGTATCTTAGAGGTCACAGACTTGTATAACCATATATTTTATACCAACATATCATTTACTAACCACTCCCCCCTCCCCTCTTTTGATTGGTAAGATGAACCATATATAAGCTGTATACGCACCTATTAACCACTTCAGCCTCAGAGGATTTTACCCCCTTCCTGACCAGAGCACTTTTTTTGCGATTCGGCACTGCGTTGCTTTAACTGACAATTGCGCGGTCGTGTGACGTTGTACCCAAACAAAATTGACGTCCTTTTTCTCCCACAAATAGAGCTTTCTTTTGGTGGTATTTGATTGTATCTACGGTTTTTATTTTTTGCGCTATAAACAAAAAAGAGCGACAATTTTGAAAAAAAAAGCAATATTTTTTACTTTTTGCTATAATAAATATCCCCCAAAAATATATAAAATAAAACTATTTTTTCCTCAGTTTAGGCTGATGTATTCTTCTACATATTTTTGGTAAAAAAAAAAACGCAATAAGCGTATATTGATTGGTTTGCGCAAAAGCGTCTACAAAATAGGGGATAGTTTAATGGCACTTTTAAATTTTTTTTTTTTTTATTAGTAATGGCAGCGATCTGCAAATTTTTTTGGGACTGCGACATTATGGTGGACACATAGGACATTTTTGCTACTATTTTGGGACCATTGTCATTTATACAGCGATTGATGCTATAAACATGCATTGATTACTGTGTAAATGACACTGGCAGTGAAGGGGTTAACCACTAGGGGGCAGTGAAGGGGTTTAAGTGTGTCCTAGGGAGTGATTCTAACTGTTAGGGGGCTGGGCTTCAACTCACTGCCATCAAATGCAGCCACTGTGCCCATCAAGCGCAGCCACTGTGCTCATCAAGCGCAGCCACTGTGCCATCAAATGCAGCCACTGTGCCCATCAAGCACAGCCACTGTACCATCAAACGCAGCCACTGTGCCCATCAATTGCTGCCAGTGTGCTCATCAACTGCTGCCACTGCGCCAACCAATTGCCGCTACTGTGGCCCATCAATTGTTGCCAGTGTGCCCATCAATTGCTGCCACTGTGCCAATCAATTGCCGCTACTGTGCCCCATCAATTGCTGCCAGTGTGCCCATCAATTGCTGCCAGTGTGCCCCATTACTTGCTGCCAGTGTGTCCATCAATTGCCACTACTGTGCCCCATCAATTGCCGCTACTGTGCCCCATCAATTGCTGCTACTGTGCCCTATCAATTGCTGCCAGTGTGCCCCATCAATTGCTGCCAGTGTGCCCCATCAATTGCTGCCAGTTTGCCCATCAATTGCCACTACTGCGCCTCATCAAATTCTGCCAGTGTGCATCACCTGGGAGTCAGGACGTACCTGTCTCGCAGCGGGTATCGGTGGCGTCCTCCACTTCCACGCTCCTCGATGTCTCTGGTCCTCTCTATCAGGCGTCCAATCACAGCGCCTGTTGTTTCAGCCAATCAGGTGACAGGTAACAAGACCCAAGCACCTGATTGGCTGAGAGGCAAGTCAGTGTTAGGAAAGCAATTTATTTGCTTTCCTAACACAACACTGAGTAAACAGCTAACGCACAGAATTGCGCCCGCTGTTTACTATTTTGGAAGCCTATTAGAGCCTACGGCTCTAATCAGGACGCCTATTAGAGCCCGCGGCACTAATCAGGAGCTTAAAAAAAACCCTGCAGCTGTAATTCAGGTGCCCGGTGCCCGACAAGGGGCCGGACACCTGAATAGGGGGCGGCAGCAGCGACCATGGATAGATTCATGCAATGCATGAATCTATCTATGGTGAGAGAGAGGTGACAGGAGAGAGGGGGCAGCGCTCCTGCACCCTTTATAGATGCACTGCCACTGTCCAGTACTGTGAGCCAGCGATGTCTTCTCTGTCACAGGGCATGGCCCCCCCTCAGCCCCTCCCTCCTCCACATGTATTGCTGGCAGAGGCTGGACCTGCTCTCTCTTTCCTTGCCCACACTCCGGGCAGCCCGTTTGCTCTCTGTGAAGAGGGTGTGTGGGCGGGAAAGTTAAATCAGAGCAGTCGGCTGGAATCCAGTGAGTCTCCTGGGAGGCTGGGACCGTCCAAGTAAGTGAACTTCTCCTCCCTCCCCCTCTCTGCAGCTAAAAAGTTTTTTTCTAGCAGCCTGTAACAGTACCTTGCACTCCTATGTATTTTGATGTGGGCTCACACTGGCATGCTGCGGTTTGGCTGCAGTGCTGGTGTACTGGCATTCTTCCTGCATGTTGCCCCTGGTCCCATAGAGGTTACACATTTTTACTGCATGTTCTGAAAGTGCACAAAATGTCCTGCATGCTGCATCTTTGGTGCAATTTCAGAAAATGCAGCAAAAATGTGCACCCTAAAAGAAGTCTGAGGGAAGTCTGAGGGACTGTGAAACCCGCCAGTACACCCGCACTGCAGCCAAACCGCTTCACACCAGTGTGAGCCCAAAGGCTTGTATTCACTTGCTGCAGGCACTGCCACTCCTCTGAAAAGTGATCCATGCTCAGGTCACTTTTCAGAGGCATTCGACAGGCAGTGAGGAGTTGATATCACATTTTCTCCCTGCCTGTTTTAACCCCCTAAATGCCAATCCATGCAGGTAATGACACGGTTCACTTTGAACTCCACCTTATTTTCCATTACTCTCTGTAGATATTAGATGTGCTCTTACCTTATTGTTTGCACATCCAATACCTAAGGGTACATTCACAGTGGGGTGGTGTGGGTGGTAGTGGTAAAGTGGTGCTCGTTTTAGCGGTGCTTTACTGTTGTTTTAGCGGTGCTAGCAGGGCGCTTTTAACCCCCGCTAGCGGTCAAAGAAAGGGTTAAAACCGGTCCGTGTTGCATTCATTTCAATGGGCAGGGCAGTTTGGGAGCGCTCCCAAACCGCCCCAATAATGCTGCTTGCAGGACTTTTCAGAACCTCCTGCAAGCCCACCGCCCCAGTGTGAAAGCACTCGGGCTTTCACACTGGGGTGGCATGAGAGGCAGTTTACAGGAGCTATTTTTAGATCTAAAACGCCTGTAATGCGCTTTCAATGTGAAAGTACCATAAAGAGAGTTATGAAAATAAGGTGGAGTTCAAAGTGAATTTCTACACCTAAGTGGAGCACCCCTTTCAGAAGATTTGGGGATATTATTAAACCTAGAGACTGGTCACCATAGACAGATTGAAATTTCTGCTGAACCGGCAGAATTTCAATCTATCTATGTGATGACTGGTTGTACAGCATTCGATCTATCAACTGAGTTCAGTACAACCAGTATGTCTTTATTTATTTTTTTGGCAATCACTGCCGGCAGCTATAGCTGCCAGCAGTGATCACTGTATTCTGATGGCTTGAAAACTTTCACCTAAGAGCACACACCGACACACGGTTCTTACGGAAGCTTGGTAAATCAAGTGCCAGGCTTCCCTAGCATTATACCTGTGGGGCTGTGACCAAGTCTGGGCACAAGCTAGCACAGGCTTTTGGAAACACAGGAGGGTGGCCAGTAAGAGGAAAGCTGGGATATGACATTACTTACCTCCTATCCCTGCCACTCCTAAACCTGCTCCATTGCAGCACCAGGCCCACGATGCCCTTAATCTGGCCGGTGCTCTGGCATGCACCTACATGCTACATGCTGCCTGCACAGAGAGTGACCGCTTCACACTGCCTGCACAGAGAGAGATCGCTTCACACTGCCAGCACAGAGAGTGACTGCTTCACACTGCCAGCACAGAAAGAGACCGCTTCACACTGCCTGCATAGAGAGAGACCGCTTCACACTGCCCGCACAGAAAGAGACCGCTTCACACTGCCTGCATAGAGAGAGACCGCTTCACACTGCCCGCACAGAAAGAGACCGCTTCACACTGCCTGCATAGAGAGAGACCGCTTCACACTGCCCGCACAGAAAGAGACCGCTTCACACTGCCTGCATAGAGAGAGACCGCTTCACACTGCCCGCACAGAAAGAGACCGCTTCACACTGCCTGCATAGAGAGAGACCGCTTCACACTGGCCGCACAGAAAGAGACCGCTTCACACTGCCTGCATAGAGAGAGACCGCTTCATACTGCCCGCACAGAAAGAGACCACTTCACACTGCCTGCATAGAGAGAGACCGCTTCACACTGCCTGCACAGAAAGAGACCGCTTCACACTGCCCGCACAGAAAGAGACCGCTTCACACTGCCTGCATAGAGAGAGACCGCTTCATACTGCCCCCACAGAAAGAGACCACTTCACACTGCCTGCATAGAGAGAGACCGATTCACACTGCCTGCACAGAAAGTGACCGCTTCACACTGCCCGCACAGAAAGAGACCGCTTCACACTGCCTACACAGAGAGTGACCGCTTCTCATTGGCCGCACAGAAAGAGACCGCTTCACACTGCCTGCATAGAGAGAGACCGCTTCATACTGCCCGCACAGAAAGAGACCACTTCACACTGCCTGCATAGAGAGAGACCGCTTCACACTGCCTGCACAGAAAGTGACCGCTTCACACTGCCCGCACAGAAAGAGACCACTTCACACTGCCTGCATAGAGGGAGACCGCTTCACACTGCCTGCATAGAGAGTGACCACTTCACACTGCCCGCACAGAAAGCGACCGCTTCACACTGCCTGCATAGAGAGAGACCGCTTCACACTGCCCGCACAGAAAGAGACCGCTTCACATTGCCTGCATAAAGAGAGACCGCTTCATACTGCCCGCACAGAAAGAGACCACTTCACACTGCCTGCATAGAGAGAGACCGATTCACACTGCCTGCACAGAAAGTGACCGCTTCACACTGCCTGCACAGAAAGAGACCGCTTCACACTGCCTGCACAGAGAGTGACCGCTTCTCACTGGCCGCACAGAAAGAGACCACTTCACACTGCCTGCATAGAGAGAGACCGCTTCACACTGCCTGCACAGAAAGTGACCGCTTCACACTGCCCGCACAGAAAGAGACCGCTTCACACTGCCTGCATAGAGGGAGACCGCTTCACACTGCCCGCACAGAAAGAGACCGCTTCACACCGCCTGCATAGAGAGTGACCACTTCACACTGCCCGCACAGAAAGAGACCGCTTCACACTGCCTGCATAGAGAGAGACCGCTTCACACTGCCCGCACAGAAAGAGACCGCTTCACACTGCCTGCATAGAGAGAGACCACTTCATACTTCCCGCACAGAAAGAGACCACTTCACACTGCCTGCATAGAGAGAGACCGATTCACACTGCCTGCACAGAAAGTGACTGCTTCACACTGCCCGCAGAGAAAGAGACCCCTTCACACTGCCTGCACAGAGAGTGACCGCTTCTCTCTGGCCGCACAGAAAGAGACCACTTCACACTGCCTGCATAGAGAGAGACCACTTCATACTGCCCGCACAGAAAGAGACCACTTCACACTGCCTGCATAGAGAGAGGCCGCTTCACACTGCCTGCACAGAAAGTGACCGCGTCACACTGCCCGCACAGAAAGAGACTGGTTCACACTGCCTGCACAGAGAGTGACCGCTTCACACTGCCCGCACAGAAAGAGACCGCTTCACACTGCCTGCATAGAGAGTGATCACTTCACACTGCCCGCACAGAAAGAGACCGCTTCACACTGCCTGCGTAGAGAGAGACCGCTTCACACTGCCTGCATAGAGAGAGACCGCTTCATACTGCCCGCACAGAAAGAGACCACTTCACACTGCCTGCATAGAGAGAGACCGCTTCACACTGCCTGCACAGAAAGTGACCGCTTCACACTGCTCGCACAGAAAGAGACCGCTTCACACTGCCTGCATAGAGAGTGACCGCTTCACACTGCCCGCACAGAAAGAGACCGCTTCACACTGCCTGCATAGAGAGTGACCACTTCACACTGCCCGCACAGAAAGAGACCGCTTCACACTGCCTGCGTAGAGAGAGACCGCTTCACACTGCCTGCACAAAAAGAGACCGCTTCACACTGCCTGCATAGAGAGAGATCGCTTCACACTGCCTGCACAGAAAGAGACCGCTTCACACTGCCTGCATAGAGAGAGACTGCTTCACACTGCCTGCACAGAAAGTGACCGCTTCACACTGCCCGCACAGAAAGAGACCGCTTCACACTGCCTGCGTAGAGAGTGACCGCTTCTCACTGCCCGCACAGAAAGAGACCGCTTCACACTGCCTGCATAGAGAGTGACCGCTTCACACTGCCCGCACAGAAAGAGACCGCTTCACACTGCCTGCATAGAGAGTGACCACTTCACACTGCCTGCACAGAAAGAGACCGCTTCACACTGCCCGCACAGAAAGAGACCGCTTCAAACTGCCTGCATAGAGAGTGACCGCTTCACACTGCCCGCACAGAAAGAGACCGCTTCACACTGCCTGCACAGAAAGAGATCGCTTCACACTGCCTGCACAGAAAGAGATCGCTTCACACTGCCTGCACAGAAAGTGACCACTTCAGACTGCCCGCACAGAAAGAGACTTCTTCACACTGCCTGCACAGAAAGTGACCACTTTAAACTGCCCACACAGAGAGTGACCGCTTCACACTGCCCGCACAGGAAGAGACTGCTTCACATTGCCTGCACAGAAAGTGACCACTTTAAACTGCCCACACAGAGAGTGACCGCTTCACACTGCCTGCACAGAGAGTGACCGCTTCACACTGCCTGCACAGAGAGTGACCGCTTCACACTGCCTGCACAGAGAGTGACCGCTTCACGCTGTGTGCACAGAGAGTGACTGCTTCACGCTGTGTGCACAGAGAGTGACCACTTCACACTGCCCCCACAGAGAGAGACCGCTTCACACTGCCTGCACAAAGAGTGACTGCTTCACACTGCCTGCATAGAGAGAGACCGCTTCACACTGCCCCGACAGAGAGTGACCGCTTCACACTGCCCGCACAGAGAGAGACCGCTTCACACTGCCCACGCAGAAAAAGACAACTTCACACTGCCCCCACAGAGAGAGACTCTCTGTGCATTCAGTGTGAAGCTGTCTCTCTCTCTCTGCAGGCAGTGTCAAGCTATCTCTCTCTCTGCAGGCAGTGCAAAGCTGTCTCTCTCTCTCTCTCTCTCTCTCTCTCTCTCTGCAGGAAGTGTGAAGCAGTGTCTCTTTCTGCAGGCAGTGTGAAGCTGTCTCTCTCTCTCTCTCTCTCTCTCTCTCTCTCTCTGCTGGCAGTGTGAAGTGGTCTCTCTCTGCAGGCAGTGTGACGCTGTCTCACTCTCTCTGTGCAGGCAGTGTGAAGCTGTTTCTCTCTGCAGGCAGTGTAAAGCTGTCTCTCTCTCTCTCTCTCTCTCTGTGCAGGCAATGTGAAGCTTTCTCTCTCTCTCTCTCTCTCTCTCTCTCTGTGCAGGCAATGTGAAGCTGTCTCTCTCTACAGGCAGTGTCAAGCTGTCTCACTCTCTCTCTCTCTGCAGGCAGTGTCAAGCTGTCTCACTCCCTCTCTCTGCAGGCAGTGTCAAGCTGTCTCTCTCTCTCTCTCTGCAGGCAGTGTCAAGCTGTCTCACTCTCTCTGCAGGTAGTGTCAAGCTGTCTCTCTCTCTGCAGGCAGTGTCAAGCTGTCTCTCTCTCTGTGCAGGCAGTGTCAAGCTGTCTCTCTCTTTGTGTAGGCAGTGTAAAGCTGTCTTCCCCTGTTACCCATCTTTCCTCTCCTTATTTATAACTGTAATGTATTGATATTCCCATTATAAGTAAATCCAACCTTTATTCTAAAAATTAGTCATCCTTTCATTGGAAGCCAGACACCCCAAACAGAGCACATTTTATAGGTACCAATTTCAGATAATTACAGAATGAACAAACAATGTGACCAGTAGGCATAAGCTTTGAGTTCAAGTCGAACCCATGTTGGACTCGAACATCGCATGTTCGACTGTTCGTTGAATTGCGAATGTTATGGGCCATTCGTGCCAAATTCGAGTGGCGCCTCACAGCCCATAATTCACTGCGGCAGTGCAGTGCATTGCTGGCTGATGATTGGCCAAGCATGCACTATGACCTGCATGCTTGGCCAATCACTGCGCCGTCTGTACAGAGAGCCGTAATTGACCAAATCCAGGTTGGCTTTGGCCAATTATGGCTCATGGAGTTTAGTACACGCCCCACACTATATAAGGCCGCCTGCGTGGCGGCCTTGTGTAGTGTGTTGCGGCGGCGGAGAGATAGACAGAGAGACAGTGGGGGCTATTTACGAAAGGCAAATCCACTTTGCACTACAAGTGCACTTGGAGGTGCAGTCACTGTAAATCTGAGGGGAAGATTGGAAATGAGGGGAAGCTCTGCTGATTTTATCATCCAATCATTTGCAAGCTAAAATGCTGTTTTTTATTTTCCTTGCATGTCACCCTCAGATCTACAGTGACTGCACTTCCAAGTGCACTTGCAGTGCACTTGTAGTGCAAAGTGGATTTGCCTTTAGTAAATAACCCCCAGTGTCATTTGATTTAAGTTAGCTACAGTATTTACAGTTAGTGTAGTGTTCCTCTGCACAGTGTGAACCTAAAGCTACCTGAAGACAAATGCTGTTGTTCTGATCCTATTAATACCACAGGCAAGCAGCTACAGTATTTACAGTTAGTGTAGTGCGACCTCTGCACAGTGTGCACCTAAAGCTACCTGAAGACAATTGCTGTTGTTCTAAACCTATTAATACCACAGGCAGGCAGCTGCAGTATTTACAGTTAGTGTAGTGTGTCCTCTGCACAGTGTGCACCTAAACCTACCTGAAGAAAATTGGTGGTGTTCTTCTGATCCTATTAGAACCACAGGCAGGCAGCTGCAGTATTTACAGTCAGTGTAGTGCGTCCTCTGCACAGTGTGCACCTAAACCTACCTGAAGACTAGGGATGAGCTTCGAGTTCGAGTCGAACTCATGTTCGACTCGAACATTGGCTGTTCGCAAGTTCGCCGAACAGCGAACAATTTGGGGTGTTCGCGGCAAATTCGAAAGCAGCGGAACACCCTTTAAAAGTCTATGGGAGAAATCAAAAGTGCTAATTTTAAAGGCTAATATGCAAGTTATTGTCATAAAAAGTGTTTGGGGACCTGGGTCCTGCCCCAGGGGACATGGATCAATGCAAAAAAAAGTTTTAAAAACGGACGTTTTTTCAGGAGCAGTGATTTTAATAATGCTTAAAGTCAATCAATAAAAGTGTAATATCCCTTTAAATTTCGTACCTGGGGGGTGTCTATAGTATGCCTGTAAAGGGGCGCATGTTTCCTGTGTTTAGAACAGTCTGACAGCAAAATGACATTTTGAAGGAAAAAACTCATTTAAAACTACCTGCGGCTATTGCATTGCCGACAATACACATAGAAGTTCATTGATAAAAACGGCATGGGAATTCCCCAAAGGGGAACCCCGAACCAAAATTAAAAAAAAAAAATGACGTGGGAGTCCCCCTAAATTCCATACCAGGCCCTTCAGGTCTGATATGGATATTAAGGGGAACCCCGGCCAAAATTAAAAAAAAAAAATGACGTGGGGTTCCCCCTAAATTCCATACCAGACCCTTCAGGTCTGGTATGGATTTTAAGGGGAACCCCGCACCAAAAAAAACCAAAAAACGGCGTGGGGTCCCCCCAAAAATCCATACCAGACCCTTATCCGAGCACGCAACCTGGCAGGCCGCAGGAAAAGAGGGGGGGACGAGAGTGCGGCCCCCCCCTCCTGAACCGTACCAGGCCACATGCCCTCAACATTGGGAGGGTGCTTTGGGGTAGCCCCCCAAAACACCTTGTCCCCATGTTGATGAGGACAAGGGCCTCATCCCCACAACCCTGGCCGGTGGTTGTGGGGGTCTGCGGGCGGGGGGCTTATTGGAATCTGGAAGCCCCCTTTAACAAGGGGACCCCCAGATCCCGCCCCCCCCCGTGTGAAATGGTAAGGGGGTTCTTACCCCACCATTTCACTAAAAAACTGTCAAAAATGTTAAAAATGACAAGAGACAGTTTTTGACAATTCCTTTATTTAAATGCTTCTTCTTTCTTCTATCTTCCTTCATCTTCTGGTTCTTCTGGTTCTTCTGGCTCTTCTGGTTCTTCCTCCGGCGTTCTCGTCCAGCATCTCCTCCGCGGCGTCTTCTATCTTCTTCTCCTCGGGCCGCTCCGCACCCATGGCATTGGAGGGAGGCTCCCGCTCTTCTCTTCTTCTTTTCTTCTCTTCTTCTCTTCTTCTCTTCTTTATTTTCTTCTCGGGGCCGCTCCGCAATCCATGCTGGCATGGAGGGAGGCTCCCGCTGTGTGACGGCGCTCCTCGTCTGACAGTTCTTAAAGGGGTTGTAAAGGTAAAATTTTTTTCACCTTAATGCATTCTATGCATTAAGGTGAAAAAACTTTTGACAGTACCGCCGCCCCCAGGCCCCCCGTTTTACTTACCTGACGCCTCGAATCTTTGCTCCTCGTCCTCGTCAGCTTCATTGCAGCTCAGCCTGGTCGCTAATTGGCTGCAGTGGATGGATTGAAAGCAGCGCAGCCATTGGCTCGCGCTGCTGTCAATCACATCTGATGACGCGGCGCGCCGGGGGGCGGGGCCGAGTGATACAGCGAGCGGCTATAGCCGCCGGCTGTATCACGGGAGCGCGCCCGCAAGCACTCACCACCGTGCGAGGGAGCTCGCATGAAGGTGGTAAATGCTTGCGGGGAGGAGCTGAAACAGCCGCCGAGGGACCCCAGAAGACCAGGTTCGGGGCCACTCTGTGCAGAACGAGCTGCACAGTGAAGGTAAGTATAACATGTTTGTTATTTAAAAAAAAAAAATAAATAACTTTACAACCCCTTTAAATAACGGGGGGCGGGGCCACCCGGTGACCCCGCCCCCCTCTGACGCACGGTGACTTGACGGGACTTCCCTGTGACGTCACGGGGAATGCCACAGGGAAGTCCCGTCATGTCCCGTGCGTCAGAGGGGGGCGGGGTCACCGGGTGGCCCCGCCCCCCCGTTATTTAAGAACTGTCAGACGAGGAGCGCCGTCACACAGCGGGAGCCTCCCTCCATGCCAGCATGGATTGCGAAGCAGCCCGGAGAAGAAAATGAAGAAGAGAAGAAGAGAAGAAAAGAAGAAGAGAAGAGCGGGAGCCTCCCCCCATGCCATGGGTGCGGAGCGGCCCGAGGAGAAGAAGATAGAAGACGCCGCGGGGGAGATGCTGGACGAGAACGCCGGAGGAAGAACCAGAAGAGCCAGAAGAACCAGAAGATGAAGGAAGATAGAAGAAAGAAGAAGCATTTAAATAAAGGAATTGTCAAAAACTGTCTCTTGTCATTTTTAACATTTTTGACACTTTTTTCGTGAAATGGTAGGGGTACTTATGTACCCCCTTACCATTTCACACAGGGGGGGGCCGGGATCTGGGGGTCACCTTGTTAAAGGGGGCTTCCAGATTCCGATAAGCCCCCCGCCCGCAGACCCCCACAACCACCGGCCAGGGTTGTGGGGATAAGGCCCTTGTCCTCATCAACATGGGGACAAGGTGTTTTGGGGGGCTACCCCAAAGCACCCTCCCAATGTTGAGGGCATGTGGCCTGGTACGGTTCAGGAAGGAGGGGGCCGCACTCTCGTCCCCCCCTCTTTTCCTGCGGCCTTCCAGGTTGCGTGCTCGGATAAGGGTCTGGTATGGATTTTTGGGGGGGCCCCATGCCGTTTTTTTTTTTTTTTTTGGCGCGGGGTTTCCCTTAAAATCCATACCAGACCTGAAGGGTCTGATATGAAATTTAGGGGGAACCCCACGTCATTTTTTTTTTTTTAATTTTGGCCGGGGTTCCCCTTAATATCCATACCAGACCTGAAGGGCCTGGTATGGAATTTAGGGGGACTCCCACGTCATTTTTTTTTTTAATTTTGGTTCGGGGTTCCCCTTTGGGGAATTCCCATGCCGTTTTTATCAATGAACTTCTATGTGTATTGTCGGCAATGCAATAGCCGCGGGTAGTTTTAAATTAGTTTTTTCCTTCAAAATGTCATTTTGCTGTCAGACTGTTCTAAACACAGGAAACATGCGCCCCTTTACAGGCATACTATAGACACCCCCCAGGTACGAAATTTAAAGGGATATTACACTTTTATTGTTTGACTTTAAGCATTATTAAAATCACTGCTCCTGAAAAAACGGCCGTTTTTAAAACTTTTTTTTGCATTGATCCATGTCCCCTGGGGCAGGACCCAGGTCCCCAAACACTTTTTATGACAATAACTTGCATATTAGCCTTTAAAATTAGCACTTTTGATTATTCATGTTCGTGTCCCATAGACTTTAACGGTGTTCGCGTGTTCGAATGAACTTTTTTCCTGTTCGCATGTTCTGGTGTGAACCGAACAGGGGGGTGTTCGGCTCATCCCTACTGAAGACAATTGCTGTTGTTCTGATCCTATTAATACCACAGGCAGGCAGCTGCAGTATTTACAGTTAGTGTACTGTGTCCTCTGCACAGTATGCAAATAAAGCTACCTGAAGAAAATTGGTGGTGTTCTTCTGATCCTATTAGTACCACAGGCAGGCAGCTGTGGTATTTACAGTTAGTGTAGTGCATCCTCTGCACAGTGTGCACCTAAAGCTACCTGAAGACAATTGCTGTTGTTCTGATCCTATTAGTACCACATGCGAGCAGCTGCAGTATTTACAGTTAGTGTACAGTGTCCTCTGCACAGTGTGCACCTAAAGCTACCTGAAGACAATTGCTGTTGTTCTGATCCTATTATTACCACAGGCAGGCAGCTGCAGTATTTACGGTTAGTGTACTGTGTCCTCTGCACAGTGTGCACCTAAAGCTAACTGAAGAAAACTGGTGGTGTTCTTCTGATCCTATTAGTACCACAGGCAGGCAGCTACATTATTTACAGTTAGTGTACTGTGTCCTCTGCACAGTATGCACCTAAAGCTACCTGAAGACAATTGCTCTTGTTCTGATCCTATTCATACCACAGGCAGGCAGCTACATAATTTACAGTTAGTGTACAGTGTCCTCTGCACAGTGTGCACCTAAAGCTACCTGAAGAATATTGGTGGTGTTCTTCTGATCCTATTTGGTACCACAGACAGGCAGCTGCAGTATTTACAGTTAGTGTACTGCATCCTCTGCACAGTGTGCACCTAAAGCTACCTGAAGACAATTGCTGTTGTTCTGAGCCTATTAATACCACAGGCAGGCAGCTACAGTATTTACTTTTAGTGTACTGCGTCCTCTGCACAGTGTGCACCTAAAGCTACCTGAAGACAATTGCTGTTGTTCTGAGCCTATTAATAACACAGACAGGCAGCTACAGTATTTACAGTTAGTGTACTGTGTCCTCTGCACAGTGTGCACCTAAAGCTACCTGAAGACAATTGCTGTTGTTCTGATCCTATTAATACCACATGCAGGCAGCTGCAGTATTTACAGTTAGTGTACTGTGTTCTCTGAAAAGTGTGCACCTAAAGCTACCTGAAGAAAGTTGGTGGTGTTCTTCTGATCCTTTTAGTACCACAGGCAGGCAGCTGCAGTATTTACAGTTAGTGTACTGTGTCCTCTGCACAGTGTGCACCTAAAGCTACCTGAAGACAATTGCGTGTTGTTCTGATCCTACTAATACAACAGGCAGGCAGCTGAAGTATTTACAGTTAGTGTACTGTGTTCTCTGCACAGTGTGCACCTAAAGCTACCTGAAGAAAATTGCTGGTGTTCTTCTGATCCTATTAGTACCACAGGAAGGCAGCTGCAGTATTTACAGTTAGTGTACTGCATCCTCGGCACAGTGTGCACCTAAAGCTACCTGAAGACAATTGCTGTTGTTCTGATCCTATTAATACCACAGGCAGGCAGCTGCAGTATTTACAGTTAGTGTACTGTGTCCTCTACACAGTGTGCACCTAAAGCTATCTGAAGACAATTGCTGGTGTTCTCATACTAATAATTAGGGATGAGCCGAACACCCCCCGGTTCGGTTCGCACCAGAACCCGCGAACGGACCGAAAGTTCGCACGAACGTTAGAACCCCATTGACGTCTATGGGACTCGAACGTTCGAAATCAAAAGTGCTCATTTTAAAGGCTAATTTGCATGGTATTGTCCTAAAAAGGGTTTGGGGACCCGGGTCCTACCCCAGGGGACATGTATCAATGCAAAAAAAACTTTTAAAAACGGCCGTTTTTTCGGGAGCAGTGATTTTAATGATGCTTAAAGTAAAAAAAAAAAAAGTGAAATATTCCTTTAAATATCGTACCTGGGGGGTGTCTATAGTATGCCTGTAAAGTGACGCGTGTTTCCCATGTTTAGAACAGTCCCTGCACCAAATGTCATTTTTAAAGGAAAAAATCTCATTTAAAACTGCTTGCGGGTTTAATGTCATGTCGGGTCATGGCAATATGGATGAAAATCAGTGAGACAAACGGCATGGGTACCCCCCAGTCCATTACCAGGCCCTTTGGGTCTTGTATGGATATTAAGGGGAACCCCGCACCCAAATTAAAATAAGGAAAGGTGTGGGGCCACCAGGCCCTATATACTCTGAACAGCAGTATACAGGCGGTGCAAACAAGACAGGGACTGTAGGTTTGTTGTTAAGTAGAATCTGTTTGTAATTTTGAACATTTTTAACGTGTTTAGCTCCAGCCAAAAAATCTTTTCTAAGCTTTTTGGAAAACATAGGGAAGGGTTATCACCCCTGTGACATTTGTTTTGCTGTCTTTCCTCCTCTTCAGAAGATTTCACCTCACTTTTTTGTCCCAATGAAAAATGTTTTTTGAAAATTTGGGTTTTTTTGTGGAATAAGGATTGGAAAGCATCAGTGGAAAGGAGAAATTGTTTTCCCATATTAACTCTTACAGGAAAGAATTTCCCTTCCTAGGGGTAGATTTCATCTCACTTCCTGTTGTCTCCTTCCGTTTGCAAGTAGGAGTCGTTTGTAAGTTAGATGTTTGAAAGTAGGGTCCTGCCCTATATACTCAGCAGAAATTTGGGCCTTAGGTGTTGCTGTGGCCACAACACTGTAAGCCCTCACAGGGCCCTGCTGTGAAATATTAGATCAAGAATTGTAATTACATGCCCCTGTTGAACAGGAGCTGAAAAATTAGGCCTTAGGCACTGGTGCTGGTGCCACAACACTGCAACCCCTCACAGACACTCTAGTTGGAACGCAGGAACGAGCCCTGCTGCAAAGTATTGCTTCAAAAATTGTAATTACACGCCCCTGTTAGACAGGGGCAGAAAAATTGGGCCTTAGGCACTGGTGCTGGTGCCACAACACTGCAACCCCTCACAGACACTCTAGTTGGAACACAGGAACGAGCCCTGCTGCAAAGTATTGCATCAAAAATTGTAATTACACGCCCCTGTTAGACAGGGGCAGAAAAATTGGGCCTTAGGCACTGGTGCTGGTGCCACAACACTGCAACCCCTCACAGACACTCTAGTTGGAATGCAGGAACGAGCCCTGCTGCAAAGTATTACATCAAAAATTGTAATTACACGCCCCTGTTAAACAGGGGCTGAAAAATTGTGCCTTAGGCACTGGTGGTGGCGCCCAGAACCAAAAATGTTCTTACAAGCTATCAGCGTGATGATTGAGGAGGAAGAGGATAATTACTCAGGGATAGTCACTCAGCATCAGCATAGGCAGTCTTTGAAGGGATCTGAGATTTCAAAAAAAATTATTCGGTTACATCAGCATCAGGTGCTTGGTAGCTGGTGGTGATCCAAGACTCATTCATTTTTATGAAGGTCAGCCGATCGACCGAGTCGGTGGACAGACGCACCCTGTGATCGGTTACCACGCCTCCAGCAGCACTGAATGTGCGTTCCGAAAGAACGCTGGATGCAGGACAGGCCAGTAGCTCAATTGCATACTGTGCAAGCTCTGGCCAGTGATCCATCCTCAAGACCCAGTAACCCAGAGGATTTTCGGTGGGAAAGGTGTCCAAGTCTGATCTTGCCCCTAGGTATTCCTGCACCATGTAAAACAGACGCTGGCGATGGTTGCTGGAACCGATCATACCTTGGGGCTGCGGACCAAAAAATTGTCTGAACGCATCGGTCAGACGGCCACCTTCTCCACCGCTCCTTCTTTGACTGACCGAAGCCTCAGCAACACGTTGTCCAGAAACAGGAGTTTGTAACCTCCCAGTCTCTGGGAACGCGTTGCACAGACCTTTCTGCAAGGCCTCCCGAAGATGTTTCATCCTCTGCTCCCTCTGCGATGGCAAGATAAGGTCCGCAACCTTACCCTTGTAACGTGGATCAAGGAGGGTTGCCAGCCAGTATTGGTCCTTCTCCTTGATACCACGAATACGAGGATCCTTACGCAGGCTTTGCAGGATCAGGGAGGCCATGCAGCGTAGGTTTGCTGAGGCATTCGGTCCGGAGTCCTCTGGGTCACTAAGAACGACATGGTCCGCAGCCACCTCCTCCCAGCCACGTACAAGTCCATGTGTTTCTTGGGACTGATCCCTTAAAGACTGCTGCTGATGCTGAGTGCCAGGCTCCACCTCCATACTGACACAATCTTCCTCCTCCTCCTCTTCCTCCTCGTCCTCTTCCTGTGTGATCGGCGGGCACGCAGGAACACTGTCTGGATAAAGGGGGCCTTGAGAGCTAAGGAAGTCCTCCTCTTCCTGCCTCTGTTCTGCCTCAAGTGCCCTGTCCATTATTCCACGCAGCGTGTGCTCCAACAGGTGGACAAGGGGGACAGTGTCACTGATGCATGCACTGTCACTGCTCACCATCCTCGTGGCCTCCTCGAATGGTGACAGGACAGTGCATGCATCCCTGATCATGGCCCACTGGCGTGGGGAAAAAAACCAAGCTCCCCTGACCCTGTCCTGGTGCCATAGTCGCACAGGTACTCATTGATGGCCCTCTGCTGCGTGTGCAGCCGCTGCAGCATGGCCAACGTTGAGTTCCACCTGGTGGGCATGTCACAGATTAGGCGGTTCTTGGGCAGGTTAAACTCCTTTTGGAGGTCCGTCAGCCGAGCACTGGCATTATATGACCGGCAGAAATGCACACAGACTTTCCTGGCCTGCCTCAGGACATCCTGTAAGCCCGGGTACCTGCCCAAGAACCGCTGCACCACCAAGTTAAGGACGTGAGCCAAACAGGGCACATGGGTCATTTGTCCCTGTCGGAGGGCAGAGAGGAGGTTGGTGCCATTGTCGCAAACCACCATTCCTGCCTTAAGTTGGCGTGGCGTCAACCACCTCTGAACCTGCCCCTGCAGAGCTGACAAAACCTCTGCCCCAGTGTGGCTCCTGTCCCCCAAGCACACCAGCTCAAGCACCGCATGGCATCTTTTGGCCTGCGTACTTGCGTAGCCCCTTGAACGCCTACGGAGCACCGCTGGTTCCGAGGAAGAGGCCATGGAGGAAGAAGAAGAGGAGGGGGTGGAGGAGAGAGGTGTGTCACAATCAGCATTTTGGAGGCGTGGTGGCGGAACAACCTCCAACACTACTGCACCTTGTCCTGCATCCTTCCCAGCTGCCAGCAGAGTCACCCAATGCGCCGTGAAACTTAGGTAACGTCCCTGTCCATGCCTGCTGGACCATGAGTCAGCGGTAATATGCACCTTACCGCTGACCGCCCTGTCCAGCGAGGCATGGACATTGCCTTCCACATGCCGGTAGAGAGCCAGAATCGCCTTCCGTGAGAAAAAGTGGCGTTTGGGTACCTGCCACTGAGGAACCGCACATTCCACAAACTCACGGAAGGGGGCAGAGTCTACCAACTGAAAAGGCAGCAGTTGAAGTGCTAGCAATTTTGCCAAGCTAGCATTCAACCGCTGGGCATGTGGATGGCTGGGAGCAAACTTCTTTCGGCGGTGCAGCAGCTGGGGCAGGGAAATTTGCCTGGTACAATCTGACGTCGGTGTACCAAAAGCAGATTGCCCACAAGTACTTGGCTGTGACACACCTAATTCTACACCTTCATTCCTCTCACTGCAGGTCTCAGAGAGGACTGAAGGTCTAGTGGGGTTGGAAATCTCAGCTGATGAGGAGCAAGGAGAGATCCTCTTTGTTCTTTGGTGTGGGTCTTTTAGATACGCTTGCCAACGAACTGCATGGCAGGTCAACATATGTCTGGTCAAGCATGTGGTACCCAAGCGGGAGATGTTTTGGCCACGCGAGATACGCTTGAGACATATGTTGCAAATAGCAGCGGTGCGATCTGATGCACTCGTCTCAAAAAAGGCCCACACCAAAGAACTTTTTGAATAACGCGCAGAGACTGCAGCGCCCTGCACATGTGGAGCTTTGGGGTGTGATGCAGTCAATGTGCTGCCCTTAGGCTGGCCCCTGGAGGGCATCCTGCCTCGTTGGTGATGTGCCGCCGCCTCCTCCTCCTCCTCCTCTCTCCTATCAGGCACCCACGTTGAGTCAGTGACCTCATCATCCCCTCCCTCCTCATCACTGGAGCAAACCTGGCAGTATGCTGCAGCAGGGGGAGCATGACTGCCAGATTGCTGTCCTTCTTGGGCACCCCCTCTGTCCGTGCTCATGTTACTGCCTTCATCGAGCTCAGTATCGTCATCAGAGCCTTCCAAACGCTGGGCATCCTCCTGGAGCATGTACCCAACACTGTGGTCAAACAGTTCGAGGGAATCCTCATGAGGACATGGTGGAGCTAGGGAAGGAGTCACTGATGACATTGAGCTGAGGGAAGAGGCCGCTGCTTTGCCAGACAAAGCACCCTGGGCATGGGTGAGAGAGGATGAGGAGGATGAGGACGGCTTGGTCATCCACTCGACCAAGTCTTCCGCATGTTGCGGCTCAACACGGCCAGCTGCCGAAAAAAAGGCCAAGCGTGTCCCATGGCCACGTGCTGATGAGGATGCACCGTCTCCACGACCAGCACTAGACACAGAGCCTGCTTGCCCTCTCTTATTGGCTTGTGACTGTCTGCCTCTCCTTCTTGGCCTTCCAGACATACTAATGGTCTGTAGCTGCACTAAGCTGGGATAGAACACCTGTAATTTTCTTCAAGTAGCTTTATATACTGTAACCAGACAAGCCTGCCTGTCAGTAGGAAGATAACAGGAACGGATCTAGCTGAACACTGTGAGCAGGACGCACTGTACTAAATGTAAATAGTCTAGCTGCCTGACCGTGGTACTAATAGGATCAAATAGAACACCTGTAATTTTCTTCAGGTAGCTTTATATACTGTAACCAGACAAGCCTGCCTGTCAGTAGGAAGATAACAGGAACGGATCTAGCTGAACACTGTGAGCAGGACGCACTGTACTAAATGTAAATAGTCTAGCTGCCTGACCGTGGTACTAATAGGATCAAATAGAACACCTGTAATTTTCTTCAGGTAGCTTTATATACTGTAACCAGACAAGCCTGCCTGTCAGTAGGAAGATAACAGGAACGGATCTAGCTGTACACTGTGAGCAGGACGCACTGTACTAAATGTAAATAGTCTAGCTGCCTGACCGTGGTACTAATAGGATCATATAGAACACCTGTAATTTTCTTCAGGTAGCTTTATATACTGTAACCAGACAAGCCTGCCTGTCAGTAGGAAGATAACAGGAACGGATCTAGCTGAACACTGTGAGCAGGACGCACTGTACTAAATGTAAATAGTCTAGCTGCCTGACCGTGGTACTAATAGGATCAAATAGAACACCTGTAATTTTCTTCAGGTAGCTTTATATACTGTAACCAGACAAGCCTGCCTGTCAGTAGGAATTTAACAGGAACGGATCTAGCTGAACACTGTGAGCAGGACGCACTGCACTAAATGTAAATAGTCTAGAAGATAACAGGAACGGATCTAGCTGAACACTGTGAGCAGGACGCACTGCACTAAATGTAAATAGTCTAGAAGATAACAGGAACGGATCTAGCTGAACACTGTGAGCAGGACGCACTGCACTAAATGTAAATAGCAGGAACGGATCTAGCTGAACACTGTGAGCAGGACGCACTGCATTAAATGTAAATAGTCTAGATAGAAGATAACAGGAACGGATCTAGCTAAACTGAATACAGTGTATATATATATATGCAACACCTGGGATGCATATATATACACAATACACTGTAAGTGCAGCTAACTGATTGACTGTTCTGCCTAATCTATCTAACTCAAATCAAATGACACTGTCTCTCTCTCTCTCTATCTCTCAGCACACCGGAACACACACTACACAGGGCCGCCGTGCAGGCGGCCTTATATAGTGTGGGGTGTGTACTAAATCCCCTGAGCCATAATTGGCCAAAGCCACCCTGGCTTTGGCCAATTACAGCTCTCTCTACTGACGGCGCTGTGATTGGCCAAGCATGCGGGTCATAGTGCATGCTTGGCCAATCATCAGCCAGCAATGCACTGCAATGCCGCAGTGAATTATGGGCCGTGACGCGCCACACGAATTTAGCGCGAACGGCCCATAACGTTCGCAATTCGGCGAACGATCGAACAGCCGATGTTCGAGTCGAACATGGGTTCGACTCGAACACGAAGCTCATCCCTACTAATAATACTACAGGCAGGCAGTTGATTCTGCTAGCTGCAGTATCAGTATATATATATATATATACATCCCAGCTTTGTGCAGCTACATCTCACTGCAGGCCATTAGTATGTCTGGAAGGCCAACAAGGAGAGGCAGACAGTCACAAGCCAATAAAAGAGGGCAAGCAGGCTCTGTGTCTAGTGGCAACAGTGCTGGTCGTAGAGATGGTGCATCCTCATCAGCACGTCGTCGTGGGACACGCTTGTCCTTTTTTTCAGCAGCTGGCCATGTTGAGCCGCAACCAGCGTGTCGAGTCGGAACCAGCGGTGCTCCATAGGCGTTCAAGGGGCTACGCAAGCACGCAGGCAAAAAGATGCCATGCGGTGCTTGAGCTGGTGTGTCTGGGGGACAGGAGCCACACTGGGGCAGAGATTCTGTCAGCTCTGCAAGGGCAGGTTCAGAGGTGGTTGATGCCATGCCAGCTTAAGCCAGGTATGGTGGTTTGCGACAATGGCACCAACCTCCTCTCCGCCCTCCGACAGGGACAACTGACCCATGTGCCTTGTTTGGCTCACATCCTTAACTTGGTGGTGCAGTGGTTCTTGGGCAGGTACCCAGGCTTACAGGATGTCCTGAGGCAGGCCAGGAAAGTCTGTGTGCATTTCCGCAGGTCATATAATGCCAGTGCTCGGCTGGCTGACCTCCAAAAGGAATTTAACCTGCCCAAGAACCGCCTAACCTGTGACATGCCCACCAGGTGGAAGTCAACGTTGGCCATGCTGCAACGGCTGCACACGCAGCAGAGGGCCATCAATGAGTACCTATGCGACTATGGCACCAGGACAGGGTCAGGGGAGCTTGTTTTTTTTCCCCACACCAGTGGGCTATGATCAGGGATGCATGCACTGTCCTGTCACCATTTGAGGAGGCCACGAGGATGGTGAGCAGTGACAGTGCATGCATCAGTGACACTGTCCCTCTTGTCCACCTGTTGGAGCACACGCTGCGTGGAATAATGGACAGGGCACTTGAGGCAGAACAGAGGGAGGAAGAGGAGGACTTCCTTCCCTCTCAAGGCCCCCTTTATCCAGACAATGTTCCTGCGTGCCCGCTGATCACACAGGAAGAGGACGAGGAGGAGGAGGAGGAGGATTGTGTCAGCATGGAGGTGGAGCCTGGCACTCAGCATCAGCAGCAGTCTTCAAGGGATCATTTACAGCCCCAAGAAACCCATGGAATTATACGTGGCTGGGAGGAGGTGGCTGTGGATTATGTCGTCCTTAGTGACCCAGAGGACTCTGGACCGAATGCCTCAGCAAACCTACGCTGCATGGCCTCCCTGATCCTGCAAAGCCTGTGGAAGGATCCTCGTATTCGTGGTATCAAGGGGAGGGATGATTACTGGCTTGCAACCCTCCTTGATCCACATTAGGGATGAGCCGAACACCCCCCTCTTCGGTTCGCACCAGAACATGCAAACAGGAAAAAAGTTCGTTCGAACACGCGAACACCGTTAAAGTCTATGGGACATGAACATGAATAATCAAAAGTGCTAATTTTAAAGGCTAATATGCAAGTTTTTGTCATAAAAAGTGTTTGGGGATCCGGGTCCTGCCCCAGGGGACATGGATCAATGCAAAAAAAAGCTTTAAAAACGGCCGTTTTTTCAGGAGCAGTGATTTTAATAATGCTTAAAGTCAAACAATAAAAGTGTAATATCCCTTTAAATTTCGTACCTGGGGGGTGTCTATAGTATGCCTGTAAAGGGGCGCATGTTTCCTGTGTTTAGAACAGTCTGACAGCAAAATGACATTTTGAAGGAAAAAACTCATTTAAAACTACCCGCGGCTATTGCATTGCCGACAATACACATAGAAGTTCATTGATAAAAACGGCATGGGAATTCCCCAAAGGGGAACCCCGAACCAAAATTTAAAAAAAAAAATGACGTGGGAGTCCCCCTAAATTCCATACCAGGCCCTTCAGGTCTGGTATGGATATTAAGGGGAACCCCGGCCAAAATTAAAAAAAAAAAAATGACGTGGGGTTCCCCCTAAATTCCATATCAGACCCTTCAGGTCTGGTATGGATTTTAAGGGGAACCCCGCGCCAAAAAAAAAAAAAAAAACGGCGTGGGGTCCCCCCAAAAATCCATACCAGACCCTTATCCGAGCACGCAACCTGGCAGGCCGCAGGAAAAGAGGGGGGGATGAGAGTGCGGCCCCCCTCCCTCCTGAACCTTACCAGGCCACATGCCCTCAACATTGGGAGGGTGCTTTGGGGTAGCCCCCCAAAACACCTTGTCCCCATGTTGATGAGGACAAGGGCCTCATCCCCACAACCCTGGCCGGTGGTTGTGGGGGTCTGCGGGCGGGGGGCTTATCGGAATCTGGAAGCCCCCTTTAACAAGGTGACCCCCAGATCCCGGCCCCCCCCTGTGTGAAATAGTAAGGGGGTACATAAGTACCCCTACCATTTCATGAAAAAAGTGTCAAAAATGTTAAAAATGACAAGAGACAGTTTTTGACAATTCCTTTATTTAAATGCTTCTTCTTTCTTCTATCTTCCTTCATCTTCTGGTTCTTCTGGCTCTTCTGGTTCTTCCTCCGGCGTTCTCGTCCAGCATCTCCTCCGCGGCGTCTTCTATCTTCTTCTCCTCGGGCCGCTCCGCACCCATGGCATGGGGGGGAGGCTCCCGCTCTTCTCTTCTTCTTTTCTTCTCTTCTTCTCTTCTTCATTTTCTTCTCCGGGCCGCTCCGCAATCCATGCTGGCATGGAGGGAGGCTCCCGCTGTGTGACGGCGCTCCTCGTCTGACAGTTCTTAAATAACGGGGGGGCGGGGCCACCCAGTGACCCCGCCCCCCTCTGACGCACGGGACTTCCCTGTGGCATTCCCCGTGACGTCACAGGGAAGTCCCGTCAAGTCACCGTGCGTCAGAGGGGGGCGGGGTCACCGGGTGGCCCCGCCCCCCCGTTATTTAAGAACTGTCAGACGAGGAGCGCCGTCACACAGCGGGAGCCTCCCTCCATGCCAGCATGGAGGGAGGAGCGGCCCGGAGAAGAAAATGAAGAAGAGAAGAAGAGAAGAAGAGAAGAAGAGAGGAAAAGAAGAAGAGAAGAGCGGGAGCCTCCCCCCAATGCCATGGGTGTGGAGCGGCCCGAGGAGAAGAAGATAGAAGACGCCGCGGAGGAGATGCTGGACGAGAACGCCGGAGGAAGAACCAGAAGAGCCAGAAGAACCAGAAGAACCAGAAGATGAAGGAAGATAGAAGAAAGAAGAAGCATTTAAATAAAGGAATTGTCAAAAACTGTCTCTTGTCATTTTTAACATTTTTGACAGTTTTTTAGTGAAATGGTAGGGGTAAGAACCCCCTTACCATTTCACACAGGGGGGGGCCGGGATCTGGGGGTCCCCTTGTTAAAGGGGGCTTCCAGATTCCGATAAGCCCCCCGCCCGCAGACCCCCACAACCACCGGCCAGGGTTGTGGGGATGAGGCCCTTGTCCTCATCAACATGGGGACAAGGTGTTTTGGGGGGCTACCCCAAAGCACCCTCCCAATGTTGAGGGCATGTGGCCTGGTACGGTTCAGGAGGGGGGGGGCCGCACTCTCGTCCCCCCCTCTTTTCCTGCGGCCTGCCAGGTTGCGTGCTCGGATAAGGGTCTGGTATGGATTTTTGGGGGGACCCCACGCCGTTTTTTTTTTTTTTTTGGCGCGGGGTTCCCCTTAAAATCCACACCAGACCTGAAGGGTCTGGTATGGAATTTAGGGGGAACCCCACGTCATTTCTTTTTTTTAATTTTGGCCGGGGTTCCCCTTAATATCCATATCAGACCTGAAGGGCCTGGTATGGAATTTAGGGGGACTCCCACGTCATTTTTTTTTTTTAATTTTGGTTCGGGGTTCCCCTTTGGGGAATTCCCATGCCGTTTTTATCAATGAACTTCTATGTGTATTGTCGGCAATGCAATAGCCGCGGGTAGTTTTAAATGAGTTTTTTCCTTCAAAATGTCATTTTGCTGTCAGACTGTTCTAAACACAGGAAACATGCGCCCCTTTACAGGCATACTATAGACACCCCCCAGGTATGAAACTTAAAGGGATATTACACTTTTATTGATTGACTTTAAGCATTATTAAAATCACTGCTCCTGAAAAAACGTCAGTTTTTAAAACTTTTTTTTGCATTGATCCATGTCCCCTGGGGCAGGACCCAGGTCCCCAAACACTTTTTATGACAATAACTTGCATATTAGCCTTTAAAATTAGCACTTTTGATTTCTCCCATAGACTTTTAAAGGGTGTTCCGCGGCATTCGAATTTGCCGCGAACACCCCAAATTGTTCGCTGTTCGGCGAACTTGCGAACAGCCGATGTTCGAGTCGAACATGAGTTCGACTCGAACTCGAAGCTCATCCCTAATCCACATTACAAGGGTAAGGTTGCGGACCTTATCTTGCCATCGCAGAGGGAGCAGAGGATGAAACATTTTTCCTGGTCCTCCTGGACAACGTGTTGCTGAGGCTTCAATCAGTCACAGAAGGAACGTTGGAGAAGGTGGCCGTCTGACCGATGCGTTCAGACAATTTTTTAGTCCGCAGCCCCAAGGTCTGATCGGTTCCAGCAACCATCACCAGCGTCTGATTCACATGGTGCAGGATTACCTAGGGGCAAGATCAGACTTGGACACCTTTCCCACCGAAAATCCTCTGGGTTACTGGGTCTTGAGGATGGATCACTGGCCAGAGCTTGCACAGTATGCAATTGAGCTCCTGGCCTGTCCTGCATCCAGCGTTCTTTCAGAACGCACATTCAGTGCTGCTGGAGGCTTTGTAACCGATCACAGGGTGCGCCTGTCCACCGAATCGGTCGATCGGCTGACCTTCATAAAAATGAATCAGTCTTGGATCACCAGCTACCAAGCACCTGATGCTGATGTAACCAATTGATTTTTTAATGTGAGCTCCCTTTAAGACTGCCTATGCTGATGCTGAGTGACTATCCTGTTATGCTGAGTGTCAATCCTCTTCCTCCTCAGTTTTCATGCTGATACCTTGTAAAAACATTTTTGGTTCTGGGCATCGCCACTAGTGGCCAAGGCCCAATTTTTCTGCCCCTGTTTTACAGGGGCGTGTAATTACAATTTTTGATGCAATACTTTGCAGCAGGGCTCATTGCTGCGCTCCACCTTTAGTATCTGTGAGGGGTTGCAGTGTTGTGACACCAGCACCAGTGCCCAAGGCCCAATTTTTCAGCCCCTATTTAACAGGGGCGTATAATTACAATTTTTGATGCAATACTTTGCAGCAGGGCTCATTCCTGCACTCCAACTATAGCATCTGTGAAGAGTTGCAGTGTTGTGGCAATTTTTCTGCCCCTGTTTAACAGGGGCGTGTAATTACAATTTTTGATGCAATACTTTACAGCAGGGCTCATTCCTGCACTCCAACTAGAGTATCTGTAAGGGGTTGCAGTGTTGTGGCACCAGCACCAGTGCCCAAGGCCCAATTTTTCAGCCCCTGTTTAACAGGGGCGTATAATTACAATTTTTGATGCATTACTTTGCAGCAGGACTCATTCCTGCTCTCCAAATATAGCATCTGTGAGGGGTTGCAGTGTTGTGGCACCAGTGCCTAAGGCCCAATTTTTCTGCCCCTGTTCAACAGGGACATGTAATTACAATTCTTGATCTAACATTTCACAGCAGGGCCCATTCCTGCACCCACCAAGAGTAACTGTGAGGGCTTACATTGTTGTGGCAACACCACCACCACCAAAGGCCCAATTTTTCTGCCCCTGTTCAACGGGTGAATGTAATTACAATTCTTGATATAATATTTCACAGCAGGGCCCGTTCCAGCCCCCACCAAGTGTAACTGTGAGGACTTACAGTGTTGTGGCACCAGCACTACCACCACCACCAAAGGCCCAATTTTTCTACCACTGTTCAACAATGGTATGTAATAACAATTCTTGATCTAATATTTCACAGCACAGCCCCTTCCTGCGCCCACCAAGAGTAACTCTGAGGGCTTGCAGTGTTGTGGCAACACCAACACCTAAGGCCCCAATTTCTGCAGAGTATATAGGGCAGGCCCCTACTTTCAAACATCCAACTTACAAACGACTCCTACTTGCAAACAGAAGGAGACAATAGGAAGTGAGATGAAATCTACCCCTAGGAAGGGAAATTCTCTCCTGTAAGAGTTAATATGGGAAAAACATGTCTCCTCTTCACTGATGCTTTATCACCAATCCTTGTTTCACTGAAAACCCCAAATTTTCAAAAAACATTTGTCATTGGGACAGAAAGTGAGGTGAAATCTTCTGAAGAGGTGCACAGACAGCAAAACAAATGTTACAGGGGTGATAACCCTTCCCTATGTTTTCCAAAAAGCTTAAAAATAGATTTTTTGGCTGGAGCTACACTTTAAAAATGTACCAGTTCAAAATTACAAACAGATTCTACTTAACAACAAACCTACAGTCCCTGTCTTGTTTGCACCGCCTGTATACTGCTGTTCAGAGTACATAGTGCCTGAGGGCCCCACGCCTTAATGACTTTTATTCCTTTAAAAATGTCAATTTGTGCAGGGACTGTTCTAAGCACGGTAAAACACGTGCCACTTTACAGGCATACTATAGACACCCCCCAGGTACGATATTTAAAGGAATATTTCACTTTAATTTTTTCACTTTAAGCATCATTAAAATCACTGCTCCCGAAAAAACGGCCGTTTTTAAACCTTTTTTTGCATTGATACATGTCCCCTGGGGCAGGACGAGGGTCCCCAAACCCTTTTTAGGACAATAACTTGCATATTATCCTTTAAAATTAGCACTTTTGATTTCGAACGCTCGAGTCCTATATACTTTAATGGGGTTCTAAAGTTTGTGCGAACTTTCGGTCCGTTCGCAGGTTCTGGTGCAAACTGAACCGGGGGGTGTTCGGCTCATCCCTAGTGGCCAGGCAATGGGAAAAGTTCATAGAATATTAGGATACATCAATAGAGGAATTTCCATCAGGAGTAAGGAAGTCCTGGTTCCTCAAAATAGATCTTAATATTTACTAGAGGGGACACCAGCAGGAGGGAGGAGGTCCTGATTCCTCTATATAGATCTTTATATCACTAGAGGGGTCACCAGCAGGAGGAAGGAGGTCTTGATTCCTCTATATAGATTTTTATATCACTAGAGGGGACACCAGCAGGAGGAAGGAGGTCCTGATTCCTCTATATAGATTAGGGATGAGCTTCGAGTTCGAGTCAAACTCATGTTCGACTCGAACATCGGCTATTCGCAAGTTTGCCGAACAGCGAACAATTTGAGGTGTTCGCAGCAAATTTGAATGCCGCGGAACACCCTTTAAATGTCTATGGGAGAAATCAAAAGGGCTAATTTTAAAGGCTTATATTCATGGTATTGTCATAAAAAGTGTTTGGGGACCTGGGTCCTGCCCCAGGGGACATGGATCAATGCAAAAAAAAGTTTTAAACTAAAAAACTAAAAAAAAAATGCGTGGGGGTCCCCCTAAATTCCATACCAGGCCCTTCAGGTCTGGTGTGGATTTTAAGGGGAACCCCGTGCCAAAATTAAAAAAAAATGGCGTGGGGTCCCCCCAAAAATCCATACCAGACCCTTCAGGTCTGGTGTGGATTTTAAGGGGAACCCCGTGCCAAAATTTTAAAAAAATGGCGTGGGGCCCCCCCAAAAATCCATACCAGACCCTTATCCGAGCACGCAACCTGGCAGGCCGCAGGAAAAGAGGGGGAGACGAGAGAGCAGCCCCCCTCCTGAACCGTACCAGGCCACATGCCCTCAACATTGGGAGGGTGCTTTGGGGTAGCCCCCCAAAACACCTTGTCCCCATGTTGATAAGGACAAGAGCCTCATCCCCACAACCCTGGCCTGTGGTTGTGGGGGTCTGTGGGCGGGGGGCTTATCGGAATCTGAAAGCCCCCTTTAACAAGGGGACACCCAGATCTCGGCCCTCCCCCCCTGTGTGAAATGGTAAGGGGCTACAAAAGTACCCCTACCATTTCACTAAAAAACTGTCAAAAATGTTAAAAATGACAAGAGACAGTTTTTGACAATTCCTTTATTTAAATGCTTCTTCTTTCTTCTATCTTCTATCTTCCTTCAGTTTCTTCCTCCATCTTCTTCTTCTTCTGGTTCTTCTGGTTCTTCCTCCGGTGTTCTCGTCCAGCATCTCCTCCGCGGCGTCTTCTTCCCTTCTTCTCCTCGGGCCGCTCCGCATCCGTGATGGCATGGAGGGAGGCTCCCGCTCTTCTCTTCATCTTCTTCTCTTCTTCATCTTCTTCTCAGGGCGCTCCGCATCCATGATGGCATGGAGGGAGGCTCCTGCTGTGTGACGCTTCTCCTCTTCTGACGGTTCTTAAATAATGGGGGGTGGGGCCACCCAGTGACCCCGCCCCTCTGACGCACGGTGACTAGATGGGACTTCCCTGTGGCATTCCCCGTGCCGCCATAGGGAAGTCCCGTCAAGTCACCATGCATGACACAGGAAACATGCGCCCCTTTACAGGCATACTATAGACACCCCCCAGGTATGAAATTTAAAGGGATATTACACTTTTATTGTTTCACTTTAAGCATTATTAAAATCACTGCTCCCGAAAAAAAACGGCCGTTTTTAAAACTTTTTTTTGCATTGATCCATGTCCCCTGGGGCAGGACGAGGGTCCCCAAACACTTTTTATGACAATAACTTGCATATAAGCCTTTAAAATTAGCACTTTTGATTATTCATGTTCTTGTCCCATAGACTTTAACGGTGTTCACGTGTTCGAACACATTTTTTGCCTGTTTGCATGTTCTGGTGCGTACCGAACAGGGGGGTGTTCGGCTCATCCCTAATATAGATCTTTATATCACTAGAGAGATCACCAGCAGGAGGAATGAGGTCCTGATTCATATATATAGATCTTTATATCACTAGAGGGGTCATCAGCAGGAGGAAGAAGGTCCTGATTCCTCTATATAGATCTTTATATCACTAGAGGAATCACCAGCAGGAGGAAGGAGGTTCTGATTCATCTATATAGATCTTTATCTATATCTATATACCCTTTAGTCAGGGTAAGGTACCATCTCCATGTTAAGAGAATGCTTGGATCAGTTCAGGTGTGGATTATGGGGTAACCCCATACACTTTTTTTGTATCTTTTGCTTGGGGTTCTTTATTAAAATCCCTTCAGGTCTAGTAAGAATTTTTATGGACGACCCCACCCCCTGGTTATCCTTGCTAATTTATTGACATTCAGCTATCTGCCTGGAATCTGGTTCCAGTATCCTGTTTCAGTCTGCGGTTGTTCTAGTGTGTTCCTGCTGTTCTAGTATCCTACTGTGAGAGGATTGTGTGCTGCTGGAGAAGTTGTGGTGTTTCAGGGGCCCAGAAAGAGGTTCAACATCCAGTGGGAGAGCAAATCCAGGACCAGACAGTGACCAGAAAGACTAAGAAAAGCCCAGTGCATTTTAGGCCAAAAATAGGGATGAGCCGAACACCCCCCTGTTCGGTTCGCACCAGAACATGCGAACAGGAAAAAAATTCGTTCGAACACGCGAACGCCGTTAAAGTCTATGGGACACGAACATGAATAATCAAAAGTGCTAATTTTAAAGGCTACTATGCAAGTTATTGTCATAAAAAGTGTTTGGGGACCCGGGTCCTCCCCCAGGGGACATGAATCAATGCAAAAAAAAGTTTTAAAAACGGCCGTTTTTTCAGGAGCAGTGATTTTAATAATGCTTAAAGTCAAACAATAAAAGTGTAATATCCCTTTAAATTTCATACCTGGGGGGTGTCTATAGTATGCCTGTAAAGGGGCGCATGTTTCCTGTGTTTAGAACACTCTGACAGCAAAATGACATTTGGAAGGAAAAAACTCATTTAAAACTACCGCGGCTATTGCATTGCCGACAATACACATAGAAGTTCATTGATAAAAATGGCATGGGAATTCCCCACAGGGCAACCCCGAACCAAAATTAAAAAAAAAAAATGATGTGGGAGTCCCCCTAAATTCCATACAAGGCCCTTCAGGTCTGGTATGGATATTAAGGGGAACCCCAGCCAAAATTTAAAAAAAAAATTGACGTGGGGTTCCCCCTAAATTCCATACCAGACCCTTCAGGTCTGGTATGGATTTTAAGGGGAACCCCGCGCCAAAAAAAAAAAAAAAAAAACGGCATGGGGTCCCCCTAAAAATCCATACCAGACCCTTATCCGAGCACGCAACCTGGCAGGCCGCAGGAAAAGAGGGGGGGACGAGAGTGCGGCCCCCCCCCCTCCTGAACCGTACCAGGCCACATGCCCTCAACATTGGGAGGGTGCTTTGGGGTAGCCCCCCAAAACACCTTGTCCCCATGTTGATGAAGACAAGGGCCTCATCCCCACAACCCTGGCCGGTGGTTGTGGGGGTCTGCGGGCGGGGGGCTTATCGGAATCTGGAAGCCCCCTTTAACAAGGGGACCCCCAGATCCCGGCCCCCCCCCTGTGTGAAATGGTAAAGGGGTACAAAAGTACCCCTACCATTTCACTAAAAAACTGTCAAAAATGTTAAAAATGACAAGAGACAGTTTTTGACAATTCCTTTATTTAAATGCTTCTTCTTTCTTCCTTCATCTTCTTCTTCTTCTGGTTCTTCTGGCTCTTCTGGTTCTTCCTCCGGCGTTCTCGTCCAGCATCTTCTCCGCGGCGTCTTCTATCTTCTTCTCCTCGGGCCGCTCCGCACCCATGGCATGAGGGGGGAGGCTCCCGCTCTTCTCTTCATCTTCTTCTCTTCTTCATCTTCTTCTTCATCTTCTTCTTCCTTCTTCTCTTCTTCCTGTCTTCTCCGGGCCGCTCCGCAGCCATGCTGTGGCATGGAGGGAGGCTCCCGCTGTGTGACGGCGTCTCTTCGTCTGACGGTTCTTAAATAACGGGGGGCGGGGCCACCCGGTGACCCCGCCCCCCTCTGACGCACGGTGACATGACGGGACTTCCCTGTGGCATTCCCCGTGACGTCACAGGGAAGTCCCTCAAGTCACCGTGCGTCAGAGGGGGGCGGGGTCACCGGATGGCCCCGCCCCCCGTTATTTAAGAACCGTCAGACGAAGAGACGCCGTCACACAGCGGGAGCCTCCCTCCATGCCACAGCATGGCTGCGGAGCGGCCCGGAGAAGACAGGAAGAAGAGAAGAAGGAAGAAGAAGAAGAAGAAGAAGAAGATGAAGAAGAAGATGAAGAAGAAGATGAAGAAGAGAAGAAGATGAAGAGAAGAGCGGGAGCCTCCCCCCTCATGCCATGGGTGCGGAGCGGCCCGAGGAGAAGAAGATAGAAGACGCCGCGGAGAAGATGCTGGACGAGAACGCCGGAGGAAGAACCAGAAGAGCCAGAAGAACCAGAAGAAGAAGAAGAAGATGAAGGAAGAAAGAAGAAGCATTTAAATAAAGGAATTGTCAAAAACTGTCTCTTGTCATTTTTAACATTTTTGACAGTTTTTTAGTGAAATGGTAGGGGTAAGTACCCCCTTACCATTTCACACAGGGGGGGGGCCGGGATCTGGGGGTCCCCTTGTTAAAGGGGGCTTCCAGATTCCGATAAGCCCCCCGCCCGCAGACCCCCACAACCACCGGCCACGGTTGTGAGGATGAGGCCCTTGTCCTCATCAACATGGGGACAAGGTGTTTTGGGGGGCTACCCCAAAGCACCCTCCCAGTGTTGAGGGCATGTGGCCTGGTACGGTTCAGGAGGGGGGGGGGGCCGCACTCTCGTCCCCCCCTCTTTTCCTGCGGCCTGCCAGGTTGCGTGCTCGGATAAGGGTCTGGTATGGATTTTTAGGGGGACCCCATGCCGTTTTTTTTTTTTTTTTTTGGCGCGGGGTTCCCCTTAAAATCCATACCAGACCTGAAGGGTCTGGTATGGAATTTAGGGGGAACCCCACGTCAATTTTTTTTTTAAATTTTGGCTGGGGTTCCCCTTAATATCCATACCAGACCTGAAGGGCCTTGTATGGAATTTAGGGGGACCCCCACATCATTTTTTTTTTTTATTTTGGTTCGGGGTTGCCCTGTGGGGAATTCCCATGCCGTTTTTATCAATGAACTTCTATGTGTATTGTCGGCAATGCAATAGCCGCGGTAGTTTTAAATGAGTTTTTTCCTTCCAAATGTCATTTTGCTGTCAGACTGTTCTAAACACAGGAAACATGCGCCCCTTTACAGGCATACTATAGACACCCCCCAGGTACGAAATTTAAAGGGATATTACACTTTTATTGTTTGACTTTAAGCATTAATAAAATCACTGCTCCTGAAAAAACGTCCGTTTTTTAAACTTTTTTTTGCATTGATCCATGTCCCCTGGGGCAGGACCCGGGTCCCCAAACACTTTTTATGACAATAACTTGCATATAAGCCTTTAAAATTAGCACTTTTGATTTCTCCCATAGACTTTTAAAGGGTGTTCCGCGGCATTCGAATTTGCCGCGAACACCCCAAATTGTTCGCTGTTCGGCGAACTTGCGAACAGCCAATGTTCGAGTAGAACATGAGTTCGACTCGAACTCGAAGCTCATCCCTAGCCAAAAAGACTGTTGCATGCTCATGCTCATAATTATGAGCAAAGGCTTACTGCAGGATGTGTACTGGCACTCGCATGCAAACATATTAGCGTGCAAGCTAAGCAGCGTGTGTGCACACACACACATGCACGTTCGGCAGTTGTATTGGTACCAAATGGCCTATTTAAGCTAGACTGTGACATGATTGAGTTGCAGTGTTTCAAGGACCCATAGAGAGGATCGCCATCCACCATGAGAGAATGAATCCAGGACCAGACTGCGACCAGGAGGACTTCACCATAATTTTAGTTTTGTGAGAAGCCTACTGGCCACCTTAGAGTGCATTCATTGCTACTGGTTATGGGTGTGAAGGGTTCTGCTAAAAGGAGCAAGTGTTAATTCTCTATACTGTGAATGACAAATCTGCCATTTGGGGAGAGAGCGCTACACTGCAAATAAGGGCCCCAAAGTTGACAGGACTGGCACATTACAAAAAAAGCATCATGAGGTTCTCTTTAATATTCCAACCAGACCCTTACCCAGGCATGCTACCTTACTTGTACTTTAATTCTGATTGCTAACTCTTAGGTCAATAAACCCCTTTGCCACTGTTTTTTTCCTATTAAGGTTGGCTTATATGTTTTTAATTTTATTTTGCGATTGATTTTAGGCCAGTCCACAAACAAATTATGTCAGATAGGTCATATATGCCCAATAGACGGTGTCACATCCCTGAGAAAGGTAACCAGGAGAAAATGTACTATGAATGAGACTTTGAAGGCACCATAAAACAAAAATCATGGGTAAAGTACAAAAAAGTTTATTATACAAATATGTTAACACCAGGAAAAGATTGTTAACCATGATTTTTGTCTTATGGTGCCTTCAAAGTCCTATCCATAGTACATTTTGTCAAATGTAAGGCCAGTGGTCACTTTTAGCTGCAGTTCATTTTTTTTCAGCAATGGTACCCTTTTAGAAAAAAATGGTCTTTACTTTAGGGAGCTGGATTTCTTTTATTTTGTGGTATACAGTGCCTTGCAAAAGTATTCACTCCCCTTGGCTTTTTACCTATTTTGTTACATTATTGACTTTAGTTCATGTTTTATATTTAAGTTTTTTTTAATCTGAATTATATGTGATGGATCAGAAGACAATAATCTAAGTTGGTGAAGTAAAATTAGAAAAATATATACATAAAACTATTTTTCAGAAATAAAAAACGGATAATTGGCATGTGAGCATGTATTCACCCCCTTTGTTATGAAGCCCATAAAAAGCTCTGGTGCAACCAATTACCTTCAGAAGTCACATAATTAGTAAAATGATGTCCACCTGTGTGCAATCTAAGGGTCACATGATCTGTCATTACATATAAACACCTTTTTGAAAGGCCCCAGAGGCTGCAACACCTAAGCAAGAGGTACCACTAACCAAACTTTTGCATGAAGACCAAGAAACTCTCCAAACAAGTAAGGGACAATGTTGTTGAGAAGTACAAGTTAGAGTTAGGTTATAAAAAAAATCAAAATCTTTGATGATCCCTAGGAGCACCATCCAATCTATCATAACCAAATGGAAAGAACATGGCACAACAGCAAACCTGCCAAGAGGCGGCCGCACACCAAAACTCAAGGACCGGGCAAGGAGGGCATTAATCAGAGAGGCAGCACAGAAACCTAAGGTAACCTTGGAGGAGCTGCAGACAAAATGCCATGTTTTGAGTTTGCAAAATGGCATGTGGGAGACTCCCAAAATGTATGGAGGAAGGTGCTCTGGTCTGATGAGACTAAAATTGAACTTTTTGGCCATCAAAGAAAATGCTATGTCTGGCACAAACCGGACACATCACATAACCCAAAGAACACCATCCCCACAGTGAAAAATCGGGACTGGGAAACTGGTCAGAGTTTAGGGAAAAATGGATGGTGCTAAATACAGGGATATTCTTGAGCAAAACCTGTACCACTCTGTGTGTGATTTGAGGCTAGGACGGAGGTTCAGCTCCCAGCAGGACAATGACCCCAAACACACTGCTAAAGCAACACTTGAGTGGTTTAAGTGGAACTGGGCAAAAATCCCAGTGGTAATATGAGGCAAGCTCATAGAGACTTATCCAAAGTGACTTGGAGCTGTGATAGCTGCAAAAGGTGGCTCTACAAAGTATTGACTTTAGGGGTGTGAATAGTAATGCACATTGACTTTTTCTGTTATTTTGTCTGATTTGTTGTTTGCTTCACAATAAAAAAAACATCTTCAAAGTTGTGGGCATGTTCTTTAAATTAAATGATGCAAATCCTCAAACAATCCATGTTAATTCCAGATTGTGAGGCAAAAAAACACGAAAAATGCCAAGGGGGTGAATACTTTTGCAAGGAACTGTATACTGTATATATTTTTTTATTTTATGTTGCTAGGGCCCTTACTTTAGGTTTAACTTTTGTTTTCAGCAAGGCATCCCTTAAAACAGTGGGCTTTTGTTTCAGGGGGTATTATCTTGGCGTCTTCATTTATTTTTGGGGATATATTGTTTTTTATTGCTTACGGACAATAAAAATCTTTTATTTGCCTTTCTAGGTTAATTTGTTTTTGTTTTGATTTTTTTGTTTGTTTTTGTTTTTTCATTTTGTCCTGACATTGTCAGGACCCATAAACCAGGCAGAGACAGAAAATACAGTTAAATTCACTCCTTTTATTATTATTATACAGGATTTATATAGCACCAACAGTTTACATAGCGCTTTACAACTTGAGGGTAGACAGTACAAATACAATAAACTTTAATACAGTAGGAATCAGAGGGACCTGCTCCTTAGAGCTTACGATCTAGAAGGGAAGGTCAAGAGATACAAGAGGTAATAACTGTGGGTGATGTGCTGATTGAGAAGATAAATGTACTGTTGTTAGGTGGGGCCAGATATGCTTCTCTGAAGAGATGAGTTTTCAGGGATCGTCTGAAAGTGGATAAAGTAGGAGAAAATCAGACGGATTGGGGTAGAGCATTCCAGAGGATGGGAGAGGCTCTGGAGAAGTCCTGAAGGCGAGCATGGGAAGGTGACAAGGGAGTTTGAGAGCAGGAGGTCTTGGGAGGAGCGAAGAGAACGATTAGGTTGATATTTTGAGACTAGGTTAGAGATGTAGCTGGGGGCCAGGTTGTGGATGGCTTTGTAGGTTATAGTTAGTATCTTGAATTTAATTTGGTGACTGAGTGGCAGCCAATGAAGGGATTGGCAGAGGGGTATAGCAGACACTGAGCGGTTTGTGAGGTTGATGAGCCTGGCAGCAGCGTTCATGATGGACTGATGTGGGGGTAGCCTATTTAGAGGTAAGCCAATGAGGAGGGAGTTGCAGCAGTCAAGGAGGGAGATGACCAGGGAGTGGATTAGAAGCTTTGTGGTGACATTGGTTAGGAAGGGGCACATCTTGGAGATGTTGCAGAGGTTGAGGCGGCAAATTTTGGATAGTGATAGAATGTGGGGCCGGAAAGGTTAGTTCAGAGTCCAGGATTACACCTAGGACCTTGGCGTGGGGGGGATGGGTTGATAGTTGAGCCGATGATATTGACAGAAAAATCAGGGGAAGTGGCACCTGAGGGAGGAAATATCATGAGCTTGGTTTTGGATAGGTTGAGTTTGAGGAAGTGATGTGACATCTAGGCTGATATGTCTGCTAGTAAGTTGGTAATGCGTGAGGAGACAGATGGAGAGAGCTGGGGGGTGGAGAGATAGATTTGGGTGTCATCAGCATAGAGATGATATTTAAAGCTGTGGGAGGCAATCAACTGACCCAGGGAGGTGGTGTAGATTGAGAAAAGGAGAGGTCCAAGAACAGAACCTTGGGGGACCCCAACGGAGAAAGGAAGAGGAGAGGAGGAAGTAGAGTTGTAAGTGACACTGAAGGAGTGGTGGGATAGGTAGGATGAGAACCAGCGAAAAGAGTACAGTCACGGAGACCAAAGGAGTGGAGTTTACTGAGGAGGAGGGGGTGGTTTACTGTGTCAAAGGCAGCAGAGAGATCCAGGAGAAGTACTACAGAATAGTGTCCACTGGTTTTAGCCATTAGTAGGTCATTTGAGAGTTTAAGGAGAGCAGTTTCCATGGAGTGTTGGGGGCGAAATCTGGACTGAAGAGGATAAAGAAGTTTATTCATGGTCAGATGGTCGCTTAGTCGGTTGTAGACCATTCTTTCAAGAACTTTGGAGAAGGTGAGTAAGGAGATGGGACGTAGGTTGTTAAGATTGGTGGGGTCCAGTGAGGGCTTTTTAAGTATGGGGGTGACTAGCGCATGTTTTAGAGAGTTTGGGAAGATGCCACTAGAGAGGGAGAGGTTGAAAATGTGAGTTAGAGAGTGTAGAATTGAGTCAGAGGGTGAGCGTAGCATTTGTGGGGGAGCAGGATCCAGGGGGCAGGTGGTTAGATGAGTGTTAGAGGTAGAGGTAAAGGTTTAGCAACCTCATTAATAGTAGCAGGGTTGAATGAGGGAAGTAATGATTGTATCTGTGGACATGGGGTGTTGCATGGGGGAGGTTTTTGCGCATTGGAGATCTCCTCATGAATTGTATCAATCTTAGTTTTAAAGTAATTGGCGATCTCCTGGGCAGTTAGTGAGTTGGTGGGTGGAGGCAGTGGAGGACAGAGTAGAGTGTTGAAGGTAGAGAATAGTTGACATGGACTGGATGAGAAGGTGTTAATGAGTGTGATAAAGTAGGTCTGTTTGGCAGTGTGAAGGCAGGAATAGTATTTGGGAAGGGCAGATTTATATTGTGTGAAGTCTTCCTGGAACTTAGTCTTATGCCACAGGCGCTCAGGAGCGTGGCTACATTTTCTGAGACTTCTGGTATCATCTGTTTGCCAGGGTTGTAGCAGTCGGGGCCTAATTCTGCGTGTAGTGAGGGGGGCAAGCTTGTCTAGGGAGGAAGACAATGAGCTGTTGTAGATGAAAGTGGCTAGGTTGGGGCAGGACAGGGGTGAGATTTTGTCATAGAGGTGATTAGTAGCAGAGTAGGGAAGAGAAGGGTTGAGGTGGTGAAGGTTTTTACGTGTAACTGTTAGGCGGTTGGAGGGAGAGGCGGTGGAAGAAAGGGAGAGAGAAAAACTAATAAGGTGGTGATCAGAGAGTGGGAAAGAATTGTTGGAAAGGTTGCACGGAGTGCACAAATAGGAGAAGACAAGGTCAAGGTTGTTGCCGTTGGAGTGAGTAGGAGCCTGTATCCATAGCTTCAGGTCAATCGATGAGGTTAGACTGAGAAGTTTAGTAGTGTTAGTGTTAACAGGGATGTTGAAGTCAATGAGAATAATTGTGGGGATTTCAGAAGAGAGAAAGTAGCGTAGCCAGGCAGAGAAGTCATCAAGGAAGGCTGATACTGGTCCAGGGGGCCAGTAGATGACATCAATTCTTAGAGAAATGGGAGAGAATAGACAAATGCAATGTGCCTCAAAAGAGGAGAGTGTCAGAGAGGGAGGTGGGTGAAGTACCTGATAGGTGCTGCATGGGGCTAGAAGGATTCCCACTCCACCTCCCTTCCGTCCACTTGGTCTGGGGGAGTGAGTCCAGAGAAGACCCCCATGGGAGAGGGAAGTGGGAGAAGTAGTATCTGATTCATGAAGCCAGGTTTCAGTAATGGCAAGTAGATTAAAGGAATTTTTAAAAAGAGGTTGTGGAGGGCGGTGAGTTTGTTACAGACAGAACGTGCATTCCAAAGGGCACAGGAAAAGGGGGGGGCTGGTTTTGGAAAGAAGAGGAATAGAGACCAAGTTCTGTGGGTTGCGGCTCCTGCTCCTGCGGTTTGGGGATATGTCGCCAGAGGTTAGAAGAAGCAGGAGGGTGAGAGAGGT